>NC_064823.1:88484997-88793515 GCF_024166365.1 Elephas maximus indicus
ATAACATTTTAATGGCCCCAGGGTCACACAAAAAGGTTTGTACTGGGCTCATAACCAAAAGGTTGGCAGTTTTAATACAGCCAGTAGTTCTGTGAAGGAAAGACCTGGCAATTAGCTTCCATAAAAGATTACAGCCGGGGGGAAAAAAAAAAAAACAAAACTATGGAGCAGTTTTACTCTTTAACACACAGGGCCACCATTAGTTGGAATTGACTGCACGGCAATGGGCATGTCATTCTTAAGTGTCTGGAATTTGATTAAAAAAAAAAAATAATACAGTTCCTCTACCCGGTAGAAAACTTTCATATCTTACACAACTAGTGAATTTATGCCACTACTTAAGTCTCAGTTCAATTATCATGTATTCTTGAAGGTATTTCTTGTCCTGAAGTCACAGCAGCTACAGAAGCAGCAGTCTGAGCTACATCTTCCTCCTTTGAAGTCCTTTAAACCTCTGTGTGAACCTATATTATAGCACCTTGAGAAGGAAGTGGTGTAATTGGTGAACATTTTCTGACTCTTTAAAGAGCCTTTGGCCACCTTGCAGCAGAGACTAAACCATAAAACCAAAATCATTGCCATCGAGTTGATTCTGACTCACAGTAATGCTGTAGGATGGCTTAGTTTCCAAGGAGTTGCTTGTAGGTTTGAATTGCTGACCTTTGAATTAACAGCTGTGGCACTTAACCACTACACCAGGGCTCTATATCCTCTGAACTAGGACTCAACCTGAGACAGAGTAGACCCTCAGTAAAGTTTGTGTTTGAAAGTATGCTTGAGTACATCATCTATTGTTCGAGCCTCCTTACTTTTTAGATGTAAAAATTGAAGTCTAAAATTGTTGTCTGCTTGCAGAGTGTTACAACTCTTCATGGGCAAATTTGGACTCCTTCCCTAGGTGTTTCTTATTACAATACCCATCCTTATTTGTTGAGGCTATTTTGGGGTTGGTTAAATATTTTTGGAAATATTTGCTGTCTCTCCCAGCTATTCTGATGCCCTTTTCAAATAACATTGCATTTGAACCTTCAAGTAGCATTACACAGGTGTCTTCTTAATTTATCCATCCATAAATCTGGCACTACCTTCATTAGCTC
Source organism: Elephas maximus indicus (assembly GCF_024166365.1). Lineage (NCBI taxonomy): Eukaryota > Metazoa > Chordata > Mammalia > Proboscidea > Elephantidae > Elephas > Elephas maximus. The sequence goes on from NC_064823.1 coordinate 88,486,095, forward strand.
TGCATGATCAGTGGGAGACTCATACTAAGTATGCTTAATTTTTACAGGCGCAACATGGGTCAGTGAAATAGTAGACTTGATCTATAAAGAAGATAATGTTGAAAAGTGCAAAGAAGGTGCCATTTTTAATTGAATACCTTATTTGGAATGCAAAAATGGAGAGCACATTAATGGTAATGTTCAAGTTAATTTTAAAAACTACATGCATGTATTTTAAAGTGTGGATATAAATGGTGGAAGAAACAAAATTGTAAACATAGATGGAATTCAGAATTATGTTCTCTACACTGGACAGCATGTAAATTTAAGTTTTTATCTTGAGAGAGGTTCAGTATGTGTCTGAAATAGGGCCAAAGACTACATCTCTTACATGTCTTCAGCAAAACTTATTGATACATGAACATCTATTTGGCTGAACCTCGTAATACTTTAAACACTGAGAAAATGCCCCAAAATTTCCAATGATATATGAAAAGGATATTTATCACAGATTATTTTATTATTGTAAAAAATTGGAAACAGCATAAATGTTAATCATTAATAGAATAGTTTAATGTGGTATAATATTATGAAATAATTTTTTAAAAATTAGGATAATCTATGCTTCATGTCATTGTAGTTTGCATAAAATATCTTGAGGCAATTAAAAAATTTTTTTTTTTTTTTTGAGGAAATTAGAAGATATAAAAAAAAATCCCATATGTGTATAGTATTTGTGTGGCTATTTTTTTTTTTTTTATGAGTCTGGGCATATAGATATATGTGAAAGGTTGATTACCAAAATGTTAATAATGATTATTCTCAGGACATTAAATATTATTTGATATTTCTCTACAATTTCATCTATTACAGTATTTTTCACAGTAGGTTTGTATTGTTATTATGAACTCAATATGGTCTAGTAAGTTACACCTACTTTTAAAATAACTACATAAAACTCTATATAAATGTTTGTAATTTTTAAAGTTGTCTAACTTTTGTTTTCTTTCTTTAAATCAGGAATCAAGCATTTAAAAAATATGGCATCTCCTAGGATAGTGAAGACTCATCTGCCACCTGAATATCTTCCAGTCTCATTTTGGGAAAAGAACTGCAAGGTAATCAGAGTCAAGTGTTCCTAGAACTTTATCCATCTCAAAGAAATTTAAGAATGATAAAGGCAGGTATCCTTAAGTATGCCTTATGCACACTTGTGTATTTATTCTTCATCAAATCTATCAGAATTTAATACATATGGACTATACAAAACAAAAACCCTGCCATCAAGTCGATTCCAACTCATAGTGACCCCATAGGGCAGAATAGAACTGCCTCATAGTGTTTCCAAGGAGTGGCTGATGGATTTGAACTGCCTACCATTTGTTGGGCAGCCGAATGCTTAGCTACTGTGCAAGAATCTTGATTTCAACACAAACTCTTCCATTTACCAGACAACTAGTTAAACTCTCTAAGCCTTGGTTTCCTCCTCTGTAAAAGAAGAAGAATAATTGCATCCTTCTCATTAAAAAAAAAAAAATTCATAGGGTTGTTATAAAGACCTAATGAAATGATGCTTGTAAGGTGCTCTAGATAGTGCCTAGCATGTTGCAAACACTTAACAAATGGTAACTACTTTTGTATTTGTTGCTACTAATTGTATTGGATGCCCTCTATTTACAAAATACTGTGTTTAGCATTGTGGGGCAAATAAACCAGACGAGGATCTTAAGTTAAGTAGCTTATAGTACATTAGAAAAGAGAAGATATGGACACACATGCCTATAATTAATTTTCTTCCTGCATATAATATTTATTGAGTCCCTATGAAGTGCCATGGATGCAACAATTAACAAGGCACATGCCATCCTTTTCCTCATGGACACATCATCCAACAGAGGAAAGGAAAAAGTAAACAGATAAAATAGTAGGTGCTATTTTTTTTTTATAGGTCTTTTGGAAAACCTGGTGGCATAGTGGTTAAGTGCTACAGCTGCTAACCAAAGTGTCGGCAGTTTGAATCTGCCAGGTGCTCCTTGGAAACTTTGTGGGGAAGTTCTACTTTGTCCTATAGGGTCACTGTGAGTTGGAATCGACTTGACGGCACTGGGTTTGGTTTTTTTTTTTTTTTTTTTTTGGTCTTATAAGTCTCTTGGAACCCTGGCATTACAGTAGTTGAGAGTTCGGCTGCTAACCAAATGATTGGCAGTTCAAATCCACCAGCCACTCATTGGAAACCATAAGGGGCAGTTCTACTCTGTCCTATTGGGTCACTATGAGTTGGAATTGACTTGATGGCAACAGGTTTTGTTGTTTTTTGTTATAGGTCTCTTAAAGCCCTGGTGCTCAGTGGTTAAGGACTCACCTAATAATCAAGAGGTGGGAGGTTCAAGCCGACAGGCCCTCCGTGGGAGAAAGATGTGGCAGTGTGCTTTCATAAAAATTACAGCCTTGGAGCCTAGGAAACCTTATGAGCCAGTTCTACTCTGTCCTATAGGGTGGCTATTAGTCAGAGGCGACTTGACAGCAATGGGTTTGGTTTTATTACTTTTTTGGTAAGTCTCTTACCTCCAGGGACAAAAGTTCTAATCCAGACATTTCAGGCATAGAAAGAACTTAGGAGTGATTAACACCTTGGCTGATATTTGAAGCACGCATGCTGTTAGTTGTTTTAGATGTCATCAAGTCAGTTCCAACTCATAGTGGAACTACGTACAGCAGAAAGAAATGTTGCTCCGTGCTCACAATCATTGTTATGCTTGAGCCCATTGTTGCAGCCACTGTGTCAATCCATCTCGTTGAGGGTCTTCCTCTTTTCCTATGACCCTGTACTTTACCAAGCATAGTATCCACTCCAGGGACTGATACCTCCTGACAACATGTCCGAAGTATGTAAGACACAGTATCGCCATTCTTGCTTGTCAGGAGCATTCAGGTTGTACTTCTTCAAAGACAGATTTCTTCATTCTTTTGGCAGTCAATGGTATATTCAATATTCTTCACCAACACCACAATTCAAAGGTGCCAATTCTGTCTTGCAGCTTTCCCATGCATATGAAGTGATTGAAAATACCATGGCTTGAGTCAGGTGCACCTTAACCTTCAAGGTGACATCTTTGCTTTTCAACACTTTAAAGAGGTCCTTGGCAGCAGATTTACCCAATGCAATGCATCTTTTGATTTCTTGACTTCTGATTCCATGAGTGTTGATTGTGGATCCAAGTAAAATGAAATGCTCGATAACGTCAATCTTTTCTCTGTTTATCACTATGTTGCTTATTGATCCAGTTGTGAGGATTTTTGTTTTCTTTATGTTGAGGTGTAATCCATACTGAAGGCTGTGGTCTTTGACCTTCATCGGTAAACGCTTCAAGTCCTCTTCACTTTCAGCATGCAAGGTTGTGTCATCTGCATAACGCAGGTTGTTAATGAGTCTTCCTCCAATCCTGATGCCCTGTTCTTCTTCATATAGTCCAGCTTCTCGGATTATTTGCTCAGCATACAGATTGCATAGGTATGGTGAAAGGATACAACCCTGATGCACACCTTTTCTGACTTTAAACAAAGCAATATCCCCTTGTTCTGTCCAAACAACTGCCTCTTGATCTATGTATAGGTTCCTCATGAGCACGATTAAGTGTCCTGGCATTCCCCTTCTTCACAATATTACCCATAATTTGTTATGGTGGACACAATTAAATGCCTTTGCATAGTCTATAAAACATAGGTAAATATCCTTCTAGTATTCTCTACTTTCAGCCAGGATCCATCTGACATCAGCAATGATATCCGTGGCTCCACACCCTCTTCTGAATTTGGCCTGAATTTCTGGCAGTTCTGTCAATATACTGCTTTTGATTGATCTTCTGTGAAATTTTGCTTGCACATGATATTAATGATATTGTTGGATAATTTCCACATTCCGTTGGATCACCTTTCTTGGGAATAGGCATAAAATATAGATCTCTTCCAGTCAGTTGGCCAGGTAGCTGTCTTCCAAATTTCTTGGCATAGACTAGAGAGCACTTCTGGTGCTGCATCTCTTTCTTGAAACATCTTAATTTGTATTCTGTCAATTCCTGGAGCCTTGATTTTCACCGGTGCCTTCAGTGCAGTTTGAACTTCCTCCTTCAGTACCATTGGTTCCTGATCATATGTTACCTCCTGAAATGGTTGAAAGTCGACCAATTCTTTTTGGTGTAGTGACTCTGTGTATTCCTTCCATCTTCTTTTGATGCTTCCTGGGTAGTTTAATATTTTCCCTGTAGAATCCTTCAGTACTGCTACTTGAGGTTTAAATTTTTTCTTCTGTTCTTTCAGCTTGAGAAATGCTGAGTGTGTTCTTCCCTTTTGGTTTTCCAGGTCTTTGCCCATGTCATCATAATACTTTACTTTGTCTTCTTGAGCCAGCCTTTGAAAGTTTCTGTTTAGTTCTTTTAATTCATCATTTCTTTCTTTTGCTTTAGCTGCTGGACTTTCAAGAGCAAGTTTCAAAGTCTCCTCTGACAAAAGTCTTCGTCTTTTTTTCTTCCCTGTCTTTTTGATGATCTATTGCTTTCTTCATGATGATGTCCTTGATGTTGTTTTACAACTCTTCTTGTCTTTGGCCATTAGTGTTCAATGCCTCAAATCTACTCTTGAGATGGTCTCTAAGTTCAGGTGGGATATACTCAAGGCTGTACTTTGGCTCTTGTGGACTTGTTCTAATTTTCTTCAGTTCCCACTTGAACTTGCATATGAGCAAATGATGACCTGTTCCACAGTTGGCCCCCGGCCTTATTCTGACTGATGATATTGAGCTTTTCCATTGTCTCTTTCCACAAATGTAGTCAATTTGATTCCTGTGTATTCCATCTGGTGAGGTCCATGTGTATAGTCACCATTTATGTTGGTGAAAAAAGGCATTTGCAATGATGAAGTCGTTGGCCTTGCAAAATTCTATCATGTGATCTTCAGCATTGTTTCTATCACCAAGGTTATATTTTCCAATTACCAATCCTTCTTCTTTGTTTCCAACTTTCACCTTCCAAAAAACCACACCCCATGCTGTTGAGTCTATTCCAACTCATAGCGACTAATAAGGCAGAGTAGAACTGCCCCATAGAGTTTCCAAAGAGCGCCTGGCTGATTTGAACTGCCGACCATTATGTTAGCAGCTGTAGCACTTAACCACTATGCCACCAGGGTTTCTTTTCACATTCCAGTCACCAATAATTGTGAATGCAACCTGATTGCCTGTTCAATCAATTTCAGACTGCAGAAGCTAATAAAAACTTCAGTTTCTTCATCTTTGGCCTTACTGGTTGGTGTGTAAATTTGAAAAAGAGTTGTACTAACTGGACTTCCTTGTAGGCATATGAATATCCTATCACTGATCCTATCCTATCCTAACCATTCCATCCCATCCTATCAGGATAGATGTTGAAATGTTCTTTTTGACAATAAATACAACAGCATTCCTCTTCAAGTTGTCATTCCCAGGGTGGTAGACCATATGATTGTCCAATTCAAAATGGCCAATACCAGTCCATTTCAGCTCACTAATGCCTAGGATACTGATGTTTATGCATCCCATTTCATTTTTGAAAATTTCCAATTTTCTTAGATTCATACTTTGTACATTCCACGTTCCAATAATTAACAGATGTTTGCAGCTGTTTCTTCTCATTTTGAGTCATGCCACATCAGCAAATGAAGGCCTTAAAGCTTGACTCCACCCATGTCATTAAGGCAGACTCTACTTTGAGGAGGCAGCTCTTCCCCAGTTGTTCTTTGAGTGTCTTCCAACCTGGGGGGCTCATCTTCTGGCACTATTCAGACAACGTTCCACTGCTATTCATAAGGTTTTCACTGGCTAATTCTTTTCAAAAGTAGGCTGTCAGGTCCTTCTTCCTAGTCTGTCTTAGTCTAGAAGCTCAGCTGAAACCTGTCCTCCATGGGTGACCCTGCTGGTATCTGAATTCCAGTGGCATAGCTTCCAAGATCACAGCAACACAAAAGTCCCCACAGTACAACAAACTGACAGACACGTAGGGGGAATCATGCATAGGAGTTAGTTTTTCCACCCCAGAAGCAATTAAGGATGGAGCTGAAGTGAGTTCAGTTTTAAGTGTACATCTTGGCAGGATGCGTGAAGGGAGATTAGCAAGGATTTGTGTATAAGAGTCATTGGAAACTGTTTTAGTTACCTCGTGCAGCCGTAACAGAAATACCATAGGTAGGTAACTTCCAATAACAGAATTATTTTCTCACTGTTTTGGAGGCTAAATTCTAAAATAGCTTCTCGGTTGTGTTGGTTTATTCTGTGGGTCTTTCTTCGAGTTTCTGGTGTCTGTTGGTGATCCTTGGTGCTCCTCTGCTTGCATACAGTTCTTCATATAGTGTCTCTCTTCTCCATGAGTGACTCTCTCTGTCCTGTTTTTTTTTTTTTTTCTTTCTTTTTTTTTTTTTTATAACTCAGGAGTAATAAGGTTTAGGACCAATCCTATAATGATATGACCTCATCAATATAACAAAAAAAAACCTTATTTTCAACAGAATCACATCCACAGATATAGAGGCCAGGACTTCAGTGCATATTTTTAGGGCACACTATTCAGTCCATAGCTGCAGCTAAGTTAAGAAGTTTAGATTCTACTTCACTGATAATGGGGAAAGAGAAGTTCATGTGCAATAACAACATCAATAAAATGGAGCATAGAGTAGGATCTTTCCGAAGAGTTGGGAGTTTAGGGGAAGGAGATATCACATTTTTTCCCCCTCGAAGGATCATGAAAAACCTTATGGAGGACCTGAATCCAGACTTTAAAATATGGCTAATAATCCTATGCAGAGATCATCCAAGAAAGAAAGAATAACATAAAGAGTGACATGGGGTAAAAATTCAGAATCATATTCATGAATATGATATGAATATGAAAAGTGATATGAATATGGATTGAAAAATATTCCATTCAGCTCTTAGGTGAAAAGCATTCTAGAGACTTGTTGCAAATACTATTTTAAAAAGTTCATTATGCTTAATGATACCTTTGCTAATAAAGTTCACTTTTATTCTGTAGTCATTGGAGGTTTTCACAGCAGGAACTTAAAAATGAGAGCCACACTTCTTAAGGATTAACTAGAAGCCTTATTTAAAATTGTTTGAAAATGGAGAGACTTGAGCAAGGCAAGCTAATGACCTTTATTCATATACAGTAAACAACTGAGTGTCAGGAGGAGCCCTCTGTGATGGTATTGCTTATGTGCCTGAGATCAGAGAAGACCACAGCAATATTGGAGTTGAGGTAGATCTTTTCCTGCAGAATTGAACACCACACATAGAAGAGGTGTGGAGATGTGATACAAATAACTTATTTAGCATAGAGAATATTTATGTCCAGGGTGATTGGTGTTTTGCACATGGTTACAGAATTTTTAATGTGAGATCCAGTACCTAAAACTAAGGCTTCCTGATTCCTAGTTGTCATAGTTATCTAGGGCTGCTACAATAGAAATACCACAAGTGGATAGCTTCAACAAACAGACACTTATTCTTTCACAGTCTAGTAGGCTAGAAGTCCAAATTTAGGGTGTCAGCTCCAGGGGAAGGCTTTCTCTCTCTGTTGGCTCTAGAAGAAGGTCCTTGTCATCAATCATCCTCTGCACTAGGAGCTTTTCCACACAGGAACCCCAGGTCCAAAGGATGTGCTGTACTCCTGGTGTTGCATTCTTGGTGGTACGAGGTTCACATGTCTCTCTGCTCACTTCTCTCTTTTATATCTCAAAGAGATTGGCTTAAGACCCAATCTAATCTTATAGATTGAGTCCTGCCTCCTTAACATAATTGCCACTAATCCCATCTCATTAACATCATAGGTTTACAACACATAAGAAAATCACATCAGATGACAAAATGGTGGACAATCACACAATACCGGGAATCATGACCTACCCAAATTGGGACACATATTTTGTGGGGCACAATTCAATCCATGACACTAGTTCACTGGTGTTTCCACTGTGTGTAAAATGGAAACTTAAGAATATGTTCTTGGAGACTGTATGTTCATTGAGGTCAATGAACATTTAAATGGACCCTTATAAACATCTTTTCTTCAGTATTGCATATGAGGAAACAACAGGGCTCTCTCTCTCTTTTCTTTTTTTTTTGGTCTCAAGAACAGAGGAGTACTATAAAGTGCAGAGGACTGTATTGTTAGTTGAGTGATTTACCAAATTATTTACTCACAATAATTTGTTCTCAATAATTTACCTTCATTCAGTCTCAGTTCAGTTACTTCATTTATAGATTGAATATGTTAATAATTTAACTGGCTCAATCTATATCAAGGGGATTTTGTGAGATTCAAATGAGGTAAGTGAAAATGGTGTAAAAATAAAAAGTGAAAACTATCATTGGACAACATTCAAATTCTGCTGTCACTTCAGGTTACTGAATGAGATCTCTTTAGATTTTATTTATCGTATACGCTTTCTACAATGAGTATGTATTATGTTGATAGTTGGAAACATAAATGTGCTCTTTATAAAACTTGATGAGGTTATTTTTGAAATATATAATTTCATTCTCTTAGATGATCTATCTTTGCTGGAATGTCAAGGATGTGGCTGTTTCTTCTTATTATTTTCATCTAATGGTAGCTGCCCATCCAAATCTGGGAATATTTTCAGAGTTTGTGGAGAAATTCATGGATGGATTAGGTAAGAACAGAGGTTTTTCTTTATAATTTTTCCAGGTGTGTGATTCAGGATTTCAGCTCATTATTTTGACTGAATTTGATTCAGATAAATACCATCTCAAATGACATTTTTGTTATCTGTTCTGAGCTGCTGTTTTCCCTGATTTTTAGTCAAACCATAGAAGTTCTCAAGGCCCTTGAATTTTAGAGCAAGCATAGGGTTTCCAGACATGAATAGCAAATTACAGAACCTGGGCACTCTAGTCAAACTCTTAAAAATAAATATGTAGATGATACTTGGGAGTTGGAGACAGCACTGTTTCTAAGATTGAACCTCAGTGGCCAATTCTCTCTCATCTCTTTTTATTAGAAAAGTATTTCACAGTGAGTTAGTATAACCCAATTGAACAAAGGGGAAGGGAAAACAGGTGAGAGAATGTCCTTTTATTTCCAAAGATGATGCCAGGTGATTGAACTGTTATTCTGGCTAACAAAAGAGAAGGTAGTGAGAGGCTCTTAGAACTGAGAAAGTTGCATATGGCTACCCAGATAGTAATATGAGGTCATAATTCACAAAGAAGTCTGAATGCCTCCAAAGCCCTTGCTCTTTTTATTCAGCGTGCAGCCTGAAAGTTTCAATCAGATTTCTGAGACTAGTGCTAGAAATACTTCAGCAACATTCTATAAAGTTTGCCTTTATAGTTAACCTTAGACTGAAATAAAAACCTACTAGATTGCAACTCATAGTGAACCCTTGTGCTTCAGAGTAGAACTGTGCTCCATAGGGTTTTCAATGGCTGATTTTTTCAAAAGTAGATCACAAGGCCTTCCTCTGAGGAGGCTCTAAACCAAGAAAACCAAATCCGTTGCCGTCAAATCCATTCCAATTCATAGTGACCCTATAGGACAGAGTATAACTGCACCATAGGGTTTCCAAGGACTGGCTGGTGAATTTGAACTGCCAATCTTTTGATTAGCAGCTAAGCTCTAAACCAGTGCGCCACCAGGGCTCCAAGGAGCCTCTGAGTGGACTCAATTCTCCAAGTTTTGGTTAGCAGCTGAATATTTAACCACTTGAACCACACAGGGACTCCAGCCGTAGCCTAAAACATCTGAGATTAGAGAATGAAAGAGGGCAGGAGAGTCTAGTGTTCACTAAAAAAGACCGTTATAACCCTATAGTAATAAGTGTAAGAAAAATTTTAATAATGCCCTTTTATCTATAGAATTAAAAAAAAAAAAAGTTGCTGTCAAGTTGATTCTATACAAAAGAGAACAGCCCCATAGCATTTCCAAGGAGTGGCTGTTGGATTTGAACTGCCAGCCTTTTGGTTAGGAGTTGTATCACTTAACCACTATACCACCAGGGCTCCATAAAATATAATATCTACCCAGTAAAAGTAGAACATATGTGTTTTGTGTTTGTTTCTACATTTTGGGGAAAAAAATGTGCTGTAGAAACATGAATACTGCATATGCCTCAAGATAAATGATCCTCGCTATTCTTTTATAGGGAAGAAAAAGGTAATGTTACACTTCTAGGAAAGGGTTGAATAAAGTCCTTTTAACTAACATTATAAAACTTTTCTTTAAAGAAAAATTGCCTAATATAGTAAAAAAATGATAAGTTTACAACGGCTCTTTGCAAAGCAACATACTTTGACTTATACATCATCACATTATTTTGCCAGTTTTTTATTGGATAAAACACACATATGGGTGATACTAGATAAGAGAAGAGATAGCATTTGGTCATAGCACATCATCTCCAAAATCTTCAAATTTTCTACACTGAGTACCTAAGAGAATAGCTTTTATCTTCTAAACTGCCAAGAGTGTAATAAATACTCATATAGTTACTATCTCCAGTTGATAAAGCTAGTTTATAGGTGGTAAATTTGAGACTTGAACTTAATCTTCTGATGACATGACCTTTGATAAATCCACTGCCTAAACTCCCTTCACTAGCAACCTGATTTTACACACACACACACAAATAAATATCAGTTTCAAAAAATGCTGTCCCAGCTTCTGAATTAAATCAGTAGCAAAGCGGAGTTCCCTTACTTTTTCTCTGTATCGTAAACCATATCACAACGATGAAAATTGAGATTGTGTTTACAGACATGGATTATTGAAGATAATTCTCTCTTACTGCTGAGCAGTTTACTTAAGATATAAGGCTGAGTTACTAGTTCTTATTCAGTTATCACTTATATTTATTTGATGCTACTATTGTTTTTAAGGTATATATATATTTAGAGATAACACTAAGCTCTTAAATTGCTTTTTTTTGTTTTAATTTTTTCTCTAATTTTAGTTTCTTATGGTTCCTGGTATAAACACGTAAAATCTTGGTGGGAAAAGAGTAAGAGCCCAAATGTGCTGTTTCTTTTCTATGAAGACGAGCAAGAGATGAGAGCCTGGAAACACACAGGCAAATTAATAATTTCTAAGATTTGATAAGTCTTTGGGTACCAAAATCTGTCTTTAAATGATGACAATTACCATGAATAGTTTTAAAAGAGAAGGCCACATTAATTAATATCCTTTAGCACAAATTTGAAACTGCTATATAAATGTATTCTGTAATTGAGTGTATTTTAAACCCAGGTCTTAAAAATTTTCCAAAGACAAAGGGAAAGAAGTTACAGTTTAGTTTTACCCATTTTTGAGTTTATAAAACAACACAAAACAGCAACAAAACACACACACACGCACACATGTATGCAAGGAATCACCATGAGCTGGAAAGTCAACTGCTCTCCAAATCTGTAAATGTCAGAATTATCAGATAACCCCTTGCTCTTAAGTTGGTTCTGACTCATAGTGACCCCATGTACAACAAAATGAAACACAGCACAGTCCTGTACCATCCTCACATTCATTGCTATGTTTGAACCCATTTTTGCAGCCTCCATGTCAGTCCATCTCATTGAAAGTCTTCCCGTTTTTCTTTGACCCTCTACCTTACCAAGCATGATGTCCTTCTCCAGGATCTGGTTTCTCCTGATAACATGTCCAAAGTATGTGAGATGAAGTCTCACCATCCTCACTTCCAAGGAGCACTTTAGCTGTATTTATCCCAAGACAGACTTGTTCCGGCAGTCCGTGGTATATTCATTATTCTTTGCCAACGCCTTAATTCAAAGGCATCAACTCTTCTTCAATCCTCCTTATTAATAGCCCAGCTTTTGCATGCGGTATGAGGCAATTGAAAATATCATGGCTTGGACTAGGGGTACCTTAGTCCTCAAAGTGACATGTTTGCTTTTCAACACTTTCAAGAGGTCTTTTGCAGCAGATTTTCCCAGGGAAATGCATCATTTGATTTCTTGACTGCTGCTTTCATAGGCGTTGATTGTAGATCCAAGTAACATGAAAACCTTGACAACTTCAATCTTTTCTCTGTTTATCATTATGTTGCTTATTGGTCCAGTTGTGAAGATTTTTGTTTTCTTTATGTTGAGGTGTAATCCATACCGAAGGCTGTGGTCTTTGATCTGCATTAGTAAGTGCTTCAAGTCCTCTTCACTTTCAGCAAGTAAGATTGTGTTATCTGCATAATGCAGGTTGTTAACGAGTCTTTCACGAATCTTGATGCCATGTTCTTATTCATACAACAAAATTTCTGAGATTATTTGGTCAGCATACAGATTGAATAAGTATGGTGAAAGCATATAACCCTGACACACACCTTTCCTGATTTTGAACCACACAGTATCCCTTTGTTCTCTCTGGAAAACTGCCTCTTTGTTTAAGTACAGGTTCCTCATGAGCACAATTAAGTGTTCTGGAATTCCCATTCTTTGCACAGCTCTCCATAATTTTTTATGATCCATACAGTTGAATGCCTTTGAATAGTAAATAAAACACACATCTTTCTGTTATTCTCTGCTTTCAGCCAAGATTTATCTGACATCAGCAGTGATATCCCTAGTTCCATGTCCTCTTCTGAATCCCTTTTGAATTTCTGGAAATTCCTTGTTAATATATTGCTGCAACTGTTTTTGAATTATCTTCAGCAAAATTTTACTTGCCTGTGATATTAATGATATTGTTCATTAATTTTTGCTTTCTGTTGGATCACCTTTCTTTGAGATGGGTACACCTACAGATGTCTTTCAGTTGGTTTGGTCAGCTAACTGTCTTTCAGATTTCTTGGCATAGATGAGTGAGCACCTCCAGTGCTGCATCTGTTTGTTGAAACATTTCAATTGGTATTCCATCAATTCCTGGAGCCTTGTTTTCGCCAAGGCTCTCAGTGCAGCTTGGAGTTTTTCCTTCAATACCATTGGTTCTTGATCATATGCTAATTCCTGAAATGGTTGAACATCAACCTATTTTTTTTTTTGTTGCTTCATTGACTCTGTGTATTTCTTTCATCTTTTGATGCTTCCTGCATTGTTCAATAATTTTCTCATAAAATCCTTCAATATTGCAACTCAAGGCTTGACTTTTTTCTTCAAGTCTTTCAGCTTGAGAAATGCCTAGCATGTTCTTCCCTTTCTGTTTTCTCTCTCCAGGTCTTTGCACATTTTATTGTAATACTTTACTTTGTCTTCTTGAACAGCCCTTTGAAATCCTCTGTTCTGCTCTTTTACATCATTATTTTTTCAATTCGTTTTAGCTACTTTACGTCAAGGGCAAGTTTCAGAGTCTTTTCTGACATCCATTATTTTTTTTTTCCCTCCCCTGTCTTTCTAACGACCTTCTGCTTTCTTCAGGTGTGCTGTCCTTGATGCCATCCCACAACTAGCCTGGTTTTTGTTTATTAGTGTTCAATGTGAAATCTATTCTTGAGATGGTCTTCAAATTCAGGTAGAATATGCTCACGCTCATGCTTTTGGTTCTTGTGGACTTGTTTTAATTTTCTTCAACTTCAGTTTCAATTTCCCAAAGAGCAATTGATGGTCTGTTTCACAGTCGGCCCCTGGCCATATTCTGACTGATAACATTGAGCTTTTCAGTTCTCTTTCCACAGATGCAGTTGATTTAATTCTTGCATTTTCCATCTGATGAAGTCCAAGTGTATAGTCACTGTATATGTAGTTGAAAAAAGTTATTTGAAATTAATTATTCCTTGGTCTTGCAAAATTCTATTATGCAATCTCGGGCATCATCTCTGTCACTAAAGCCATACTTTCCAACTATGGATCCTTTCTCTTTGTTTCCAACTTCTGCATTCCAATTACCAATAATTATCAGTTCATCTTGATTGCATGTTTAATCAATTTCAGACTGCAGAATTTGGTAAAAATCTTCAATTCCTTCATCTTTGGCAATAGTGGTTGGTGTGTAAATTTTAATAACAGTCATATTAACTGGTCTTTCTTGTAGACATATGGATATTATCCTATCACTGATAGCAGCGTACACGAAAATAGACCACCATGAGTCTGTCCATTTTCTCTACTGTGGTGGCTTGCATATTGCTGTGATACTGGTAGCTATGCCACCAGTATTTCAAAGACCATCAGGGTCACCCATGGTGGACAGGTTTCAGCAGAGCTTCTAGATTAAGACAGACTAGGAAGAAAGACCTGGAACTCTACTTCTGAAAAGATTGGCTACTGAAAACTTTGTGACTAACAGGGGAACATTGTCTGATATAGTGCCTGAAGATGAACCCCTCAGGTTGGAAGGCACCCAAAAGATGACTGGGGAAGTGCTACCTACTCAAAGTAGAGTGGACCTTAATGACATAGAGTTAAACTCTCAGTACCTTCATTTGCTGTTGTGGCACAACTCAAAGTGAGAAGAAACAGCTGCAAACATCCATTAATAACTAGAACATGGAGTGTATGAAGAATGAATCTAGGAAAATTGGAAGTTGTCAAAAGTGAAATGGAATGCATAAAGACTGATACTTTATGCATTACTGAGCTGAAATGGATGGTATTGGTCATTTTGAATCAGACAATCATGTGATCTACTATGCCAGGAATGACAAATTGAAGAGGAATGGCTCCGCTGTCATTGTTGAAAAGAACATTTCAAATAACAGATAACATGGCAAAATTAAAAAGTCTGACAATAGCAAATATTAGTCAGGATATGGATCAGTTAGTGTTGGTCAGAGAGTAAAGAGATACAACCACAATGAAAACAGTTTGTCATTATCTAGGAAAGGCAAGCATACACATATCTTATGGCCGGATAGTCCACTCTTACATATATACTCCAGAGAAACTCTAACTTGTATAGATTAGATAATATGTACAACAATGTTCAAAGCATCATTATTCATAACCATAAAATTTGGAAACAATCCAAACATACATACAATGAAGGATGAATACTTACTGTATGGTACAGTTGTACAGTGAAATATTATAAATAAAAGGAATAAATTTCAAAGACACATCAATATTGCTGAATTTTGAAAAAGCTGTTGATTAGAAAAAAACACTGTGATAAAAATAATAAAAATACAATAGGGTCATATGGTCTTATATGAACATTTCAAAATTGGATAAAACCAAACTATATATTGTCAATACATGCATACATAAGTTTGAAAACTGTAAAGTAAACAAAAGGATGATAATCCATTTTTGAGTAGAAATTTTTTGTGGGAATGTTATGGAGGTTGAGCATGAAAGGAATACAATCAAAAACTTGCAAATGGAAAAACTCGAAGAACTGTGTTCTAGTCCATAAACTGGATAATGAGCATTAGATTAATTTTTATTCTTTAAACCACATATATGTATATATTTTATATTTTAAAGAAATATGGAGAAATGTTGGATCTCTTTATTAAGGGATGAAAATTCCTTCTTTCTCTCATTCTTCATAAGCACCAAGGAAGCAACTGATCTCCATATCTTCTTCACATTTTTTTCAGTTATTAAAATCATCATAGGTTGAAATAATTGCAGAGATATTTAAATGAGGACATGTTTAAAATGAAAATATGACTAATATTTTAGAAATTGAGTTAGTATTTATAGAATTCACACTAAAATTTGAATAATGGAAGCAACCATTAGTATATTATCTAATTATTGTGTTCTCTGAGTATAATAATGAAAGCTTTTAGAAAAAATTTTTTAATTGTGCTTTGGATGAAAGTTTACAAGAACAAGCTAGCTTCTCATTAAACAGTTAGTACACATACTGTTTTATGGCATTGGTTAACAACCCCATTACATGTCAACACCCTCACTTCTTGACCTTGAGTTCCCTACTACCAGCTTTCCTTTCCCCTCCTGCCTTCTAGTACTTGCAGCTGGAGTAGTGTGCCCATTTAGCCTTGTTTTGTTTTATGGGCCTGTTCAATCTTTAGATGAAGGGTGAACCTGAGGAGTGACTTCATTACTGAGCTATAATGTGGTCTAGGGGCCATACTCTTGGGGTTTCTACAGTCTCTATCAGGCCAGTAAATCTGGTCTTTTTTTTGTGAGTTAGAATTTTGTTCTACATTTTTTGCCCTTGTCCAGAACCCTCTATTTTGATTCCTGTCAGAGCAGTCAGTGTAGGTAGCCAGGCACCATCTAGTTGTCCTGGGCTGGTTCTGGTGGAGGCCATGGTAGTTATGGTCCTTTAGTCCTTTGGACTACTCTTTCCCTTGTGTCTTTAGTTTTCTTCATTCTCCCTTGCTCCCAAAGGTACTCCAGTAGAGTATCTTAGGTGGCTCCCCACAGGCTTTTAAGATGTTAGACCCTACTCACCAAAGTAGAACGTAGAACATTTTCTTTATAAATTATGTTATGCCAATTGAGCTAGATGTTCCCCAAGACCATGGTCTCCATAGCCCTCAGCCCCATAATTCAGCCTCTCAGGGAGTTTGGTTGTGACTATGGAGCTTCCATGACCTTGAGCACTTAGGAAATTTAAAGTGTACACAAACAAAATGCATTACCTGAATTCCCCACCAAAAAATTTTTTATGTCCAATCTTTTTCTCTTAATCCCTATTTTGTCAATAATGATCACATTTAGTTTTCCTCTGTATTCAAATTAATAAGGACCCTAAGAATGAATAAGTCGTGGTTGTTGTTGTTTCTACAATGCATTAAGAAAAGAGAGCAAGACATATTAACACTATGTCCAGAAACAATCTTGTGAAGTAGATAGGCAAGTAAATAAAAAATTACAAGACTACATCTATGATATTATAGATTTATATGGAAATTTATGAAGGCAATAAAGTGACACTTAACCTTAAGTTTGAAAGGCAAGCTGTAATTTGCAGGATAGAGAAGATGAGAAAGCATCTGCACATTAGAATAAATGTGACAGTTTGTACTGTGAATAGTTTAGTTCTTCTAGCAATATTGCAGTATATTTTATATCCCCTCTATGGGTGACGAAAATTATGCTTAGAGAGGATAAAACATTACCATTTCCCCAAGACCATTATTTATTGTTTTTCTTCATTGGAAGTCTAATGCCGATATCAATGAAAAAAGAAAACAGAGTAAAGTTAACAGAAAGATTTTATCTCTCTAATCTGATTGTAATTCAACTTGCATTTAGCAAATTAAATTTATGTTAGCAATTTAAAGTTAGCCATTTAGCCATCAAAGCTTTTTGTTTTTCCCCCTCCATAGGATATCAGAAAAGAAGTGACAAAATTGATTCATTTCCTGGGAAAAAAGATATCAGAGGAGCTTGTGGATACGATTGTGCATCATACTTCATTCCAAGAGATGAAGAATAATCCAACTACCAATTACACAGCAATGCCAGATGAATTTATGAACCAGAAAGTGTCCGCCTTCATGAGAAAGGGTGAGAAAATTGTGTGGTTTTTCTCTATTACTATTGAGAGTCAGAAGTTGAATTGGTTATAGATGAAAACCTGGTGAGGTCTATTCATGAATGGGGATTTAGCTTATGTTTTTTATTCAGGGCTATTTTATATTTGGTCACCCTCTTTACTGAGTAACCAGTTCTATAGAAGCATAAAGCACTACTACTAATAAATTGCTATTATTTATTGATTTTTTAGTATATGGAGCATATTATATTAAGAATGACTAGCAACCACACCAGCACTAATGCCACACTCTATTAACATTTACTAAGTCTAAATGTACCAGTTATAGTCTCCAAATTCTATAATTTATAAATTATAAACTCTGTAATTGATTATTCTATTCTGTTCTATTCTATTCTGTTCTATCCTACTCTGTTCTAAGGAAAGCCTGATGGCATAGTGGTTAAGTGGTATGGCTGCTAACCAAAAGGTCAGCAGTTCAAATCCACCAGGTGCTCCTTGGAAACTCTGTGGGGCAGTTCTACTGTGTCCTAAAGGGCCGCTATGGGTCAGAATTGACTCAATGGCAATGGATTTGTTTTTTTTTAAATATATATCATATATTAAAATTATAGTTTATAATCATAAATTATAAATTCTATAAGTTATAGTCTCTAAATTCTAACCAGAAACTCGGGAGAGAGCTTCTATTATTATCTCATCATAAAATGAAAAAACAAATTTAGAACAATTAACTATGTTTCCACAAGCTACATTAACTCTGTCTCCTTGGCTAAGTGGCAGAAACTTTTCAAGACAAAGTGGTAAAGAAGGAATTAAGATACATGTCTGCTTAGCAAAAATATTAAACTGCAGTGAGGTGAAAATCTATTTTGGAGGAGGCGTGGTCTGATGAGAAATAGTTTACAAAATCCAAAGGCATGTAGGATATGGAGAATATTGATACATCCTGTTTTACTGATAATTAAGAAAGCAGAAACAGAATAGAAAACACATTGCTTTTTAAACCAAATTTTCTGTAAGAACATCAGGGAATTTAAAAAAAAATAATAGCAATAACAAACCTACCACTGGGTGAAAACAGGGCCCCTAAAAAAGGGTTAATTCTAATTTATCTATGTTTTTTATCTATTCCTAACATTATCTCAGACTTCTTTACCGATATATGTATTTTTAAGATAAAACAGTGGGTTAAAATAATTATCATGCTTGCAGAGGGCTGCTTGCTGTTAGTACTTCATGCTCTACCAAACCTTCAGGGTTTACATTTTCTAACTTCTATTTTTTGGGTTGTTTCAGTAGGAAAGATTGTGATCCCCAGAACCAGGTGCCAGGTGAACCACTGACTAATTTAAAAAAGTGGGTGGCTTCCTTCTTCCAGGGGAGTTGAAAAGGGAATGGGAAGGGCCTGCTAGGTTACTGTAATAACTCAGGTGGGAAATGCTGAGGAGCTTCACTAACTGGCAGGGGAAGCCATAAGGGAGAGAAGGTAATGGATATGAAGAACTTATGAATTAAATAAAGACTTAGATATTAGGATTGAGGATAAAATTTTATGCCTTGGATAGCCAGTTTTAACATTAATCAGCTTATGGAAAATAGCACAAAGAAAGCATAATTTGGTGGGAAGAAAACACATTTATTTTTGAACTAGTTGAATATGGAGTGCTTCAGCACCATTCAGGTGGTAATGTCGTGTAGGCACTTGGATTTAGAGGCATAAACCTGGATTTGAGAGTTATCAGCATGACCATGGTATTGACACTTTGAGAGTGGGTGAAACATGGATCATATACTGAGAACCCCAACATTTGAGGAAAAATTGGAGAAGAAAAACTAAGTGAAAGGTAAGAGGGGCAAGTCAGAGAATTAAATCTGCTGTATTTTTAGCCCATTGTGACAAACCCATCTTTGCCGGTTCAAATACATATATTACTTATAAGATTGAGGATTGCAAGAATAAAATTTGATTAAGTATTAATAAAGGTGATGAATATTAGAAAATCTCATTATTCTGGCATAAAGACATAGTCAATATTTATTGTTATTTCTCCTTTGTTACAGGGATTGTAGGAGACTGGAAGAATCACTTTACAGTAGCCCTGAATGAAAGACTTGATGTGCACCATGAGCGGGAATGAAAAGGTCTACGCTGAAATTACGAACCAAATCTAGGAAGGGGTTCCTTGTCTTAACATTTCTGAGAATAAATTTTCTTTTCAGCATGCCTCAATTTTTTCCACGGCTGGTAAAGAAGAACATTAAAAAATGTTATTTTCAATGCTTTTTAGAATATAATCTGTACCTATATTTTCTTCCTGATTTTGTTTCACTTTCCTCAAAATGGCTTAATTTAGAATTTATCTTTGCCTAAGTGGAAGACTGAAGTTGTCCCCTCTCTTTAAATTATGAAGTCTACAGGACACAAAGCCACTCATAATTAATTGTGAGTTTTACAAAATGTGTTCTCTTGAAGTATTCTAAGTTCTTTGGCCTAAATGTTAAAATATTTTAAAAGATCAGTATTAACACAGAAGATCAAAAAGTTATGTTGGCATTTTCAAGTTTATCAATCATTTAAGAACTTGAATTTTATCTAACCCCCATTAGTTCCCCAGGCAGGTAATAATCCCCTGTTCTAACTAAGCCTTAGTAATTTTGTTGTGGAAACCCTGGTGGTGTAGTGGTTAAGTGCTACAGCTGCTACCCAAGAGGTCAGCAGTTCAAATCTGCCAGGTACTCCTTGGAAACACTATGGGGTAGTTCTACTCTGTCCTGTAGGGTCACTATGAGTCAGAATTGACTGGACGGCAGCGGGTTTGGTTTTGGTTGGTTAATTTTGTTGTACAATGGCAGAGCACTTAATAGGATCAACCAATCAGGAGTAATATGAAGGGACAAGTCAGAGAATTAAATTCACTGAGTTAGGTTTACATGGTTATGTGAGCTTTTCAGATAAAGGGGTGATGAAAGCTTTTTCTTTCTGCTATAATCTTTTCTTTTTATTTTTCTTTTTTGTATTATTTTCTTACAAATATTGTAGAAAGTTATGAGCTGTGAACATGTTATTGGGACTCATATTCTTTTGGCCTCTCAGTTTTACAAAAGTAAACAAGCATCCCAAACTCTTCATTTTAACATTACTTTTTTTCCATTTAGTGATTTGAGAAACACACGCACACACACACACATATATATGTAAGCAAAAGCCAAACCCATTGCCTTTGAGTCATTTTCGACTCATAGTGACCCTATGGGACAGAGTAGAGCTGTCCCATAAGGTTTCCAAGGAGCAGATGGTAGATTCAAACTGCCAAGCTTTTGGTTAGCAGCTGAGCTCTTAACCACTGTGCCACCAGGTCCCCATTCATGCGCACACACACGCACACACACACACGTGTATATATATACATATATGTATACATATTTATACATATTTTTTCAAAGTTCATATATATATAAATTGATATATACATGAAAATGAAATATATGTATCTACCTTCAGATAATTTGAAATGCATTTTTCTTAGATTTCCTTCTTACCTATACACAATGTAATGAATCCAAGCTCTGCAAACTTAAGTTTTAAGACTGTGGTGATTGTCAGTAAATAAATAAATGTTTTTTTCTTAATTTTAGACATTATTTTTATTGGTATATGTCCCTTTTTACTGCACTGAATTGATTTTTCAGTATTAGCATTATTATAATAGTCAATACGTGTTTTTTCTAAGATAGTCATGACAGACTTTCTATGGGTCTTCAGTATTACAACGCTCACCTTTTTAATTCCTCCACCAAAAAGTCAAAACTAGGGAGAAAGCAACATGGTTTGTTGTCTGTCTTTTTGGAGAGAAGTCCAGCAATTTCTCAGCACCCTGTTCAATAGTTACCGTTTTTAAAAATTAATGGTATTTTTTAAAAATATAACATAGTCGTGCATTATACAATAATGGTAGAGTCCTGGAAAATGTTAAGATTTTGCTGGAGGCAAGGGATGGGTAGCTGAATCTTAACTCTTCAAGGCAACAATTTTTTTTTTTTATGTACTAACTTTTGTCATGATTTTCTTTTACTTACCATTCTACTACATAATAACAGTTTTTTCATTATATGCATTATAAAACTCATAGTAGATGTTGTTTACATGTAACTAAACAAGAGTCAATCCATATATCTTTCTGACATCAGTCCTTAGTGGACCAAATATGTTAAGTTGGCTGATTGAAATTTGGACTAATTGCATTTCCCAAGAACTTGCAATGATATTTCTGTATCTGTTTAGGAGAAGGGAGGGATCTAGTTCTAACTTCAATGTCACATAAAAACTCCAAACACCCTTAGATTTGTTGACATTTTCCCTGAGCTGGGCTTACAGTCTTTGTGCAGACTGTAGTCAGTGAGAACCATGTACGATATCATGATATGGGGTACATAGGCATGGCCACTGCAGCTTTAATTCTGTGTCTTTAGAAAAGCTAGAAATTTTTGGTTACCTCAATGTTTAATGTTTCTTAATGATTAGACCTCTAGAACAATGCCTACAGGTTCAATGCTTCAAGACATTCCTTTTCAAAACCCATTGCTGTCGAGTCAATTCCTACTCATAGAGATCCTATAAGACAGAGTAGAACCTCCCCATAGGGTTTCCGAGGCGCAGTTGGTGGATTCCAGCTGCTGAACTTTTGGTTAGTAGCTGAGATACATAGAAGCACTTAATAAATGTTTGCTGATTGACTGATATGTCCTAACTAGAAAGTGCTTATCCCAGAAAACCCAGTGCCGTAGAGCCAATTCTGACTCATAGCGACCCTATAGAACAGAGTACAACTGCCCCACAGAGTTTCCAAGAAGCGCCTGGTGGATTCGAACTGCCGACCCTTTGTTTAGCAGCCATAGCACTTAACCACTATGCCACCAGTGTTTCCAGAAAGTGCTTAATAAGCATTTATTTATGAAGGTATTGTTGTTGTTGTTAATTGCTGTGGAGTCAATTCTCAGTCATAATGACCCCATGTGTGTAAAAAATGTGAGACATGCCACAAAGTTATACGATTGAAATACTTGGGAATGCAATTTGAACACCAAAATAAATAACTTAGTGCTGTTTATTTTATACCCAAAACATAAAATAAACTTCCATAAATCCATGTTTGTATAAATAAATGATTCAGTAAGAAATTAAATAAGAGAGAATAAGCAAATACCCTGTGTGGAAGAATACCAACTAATTGTTTATAACCCCCAAGCTTTAGGGTGGGATATACATAGTAAGTTTTTTTTTTTTTTAATGAAAATATGGGGGTACAGGTGGAGAAAGGAAGATAACTACAGTGGAGAAACCTGGCAAACACTACCTGAGCTAGGTAATCAAAGTTAGAATCATCCATAATGTTGATAGTATATACCTTTGATATGATGTGATGAAAATAGCATTTTACCTTGGTGGTCTGCCCTCAAAAACCTAAAACTATTGTCTAACCATGACAAAACTATCAGAAAAACCCAAATTGAAGGACTGTACACAAAATACCTTACCAGCACTCCTCAAAGCTGTGATGGTCATCAAAACCAAGAAAAGTAAAAAAGAGACATGTTGACTAAATTAACTGTGGTATTCTGGGTGGGATCCTGGGACAAAAAAAAGGGCATTGTGTAAAAACTAAGGAAATCCTAATAAAGTATGGACTTTAGTTCACAATAATGTATCAATGTTGATTTAGTATGTGACAGATATATCATAGTGATACAAGAGGTTAACCATAAGGGATACCAGATGCTGGGCATATGAAAACAGCTTCTTTCCCCCTGCTCCCCCAAGCAGGTAGTACATATTTTCAGCTTTGCCTACCGTATGTCTTTGCAACAACTGATCAATTATACCATTATAGTTTAAAAACATGGAATTTATCACTTTTATTCACATTTTCTTGACCCAAGCTAGTAATATGTCCAAGCTGAATGTCAATTGGGCAAGAAGGTATAATCTTCCACAAGATGATGCAAGGAATATTTAATCAATTTATGTTGTATTGTCTCTTCTTATGCTTGGTTATTTTTTATTGTTTGTTGGAGACCATATTTGAAAATTTGGTTATAGATATGAGGCTTATGATATTTTTTTTTTTTCCTCCAGAGAGAATTTTTATTTATTTCTACCAGATACAGTCAATTTTCAGGAATTAAGGTGATTCAACCCTTTGACAGTTG
Organism: Elephas maximus indicus; assembly: GCF_024166365.1. Lineage (NCBI taxonomy): Eukaryota > Metazoa > Chordata > Mammalia > Proboscidea > Elephantidae > Elephas > Elephas maximus. Next base: position 88,509,689 of record NC_064823.1, read on the forward strand.
GCCTATTTCTAATAAACCCTTTCTTCTCATTTATAATACTTTACTATAAAGTAATTTCAAACTCATAGAGAAGTTGCAAGAGCACTACAAAATGTTCTGTATATCACACATAAACACACATCCATTATCATTACTCTTTTTCTGAACAGCCTGAGAGCAAGCTGTAGATATAGCATTTATCAGTGAAATACACCATACGTCTCTCTCAAAAATAAGGACACCACCCTACATCATCACAACACAATCATAAACCAGAAAAACAGCATTGATGCAACACTACCTTCCAATCGAGAAATTGAGTTACCATGCATCTTAAATGTCCCATCAAATAACCCATTTCATTCTGGTTACTTCTAACCTGGGACCACATGTTCCATCTAGTTGTTGTATCTCTTTAGTTTAGCTCAAATGGGACATTCACCAAAATATACCAAACTCTGTCATAAAACAAACCGTAGCAGATTAAAAATAATGGAAAGTATGTAGAGCATGTTCTTGGAAAGAAATGGAATCAAAGTAAAAATAATAAACAGAAAGACAACAGAAAAACATTCACACACTTGGAAATTAAACAACACACTTCCAAATAATCCCTGGTTTAAAGAGGAAGTCTCAAAGGAAATAAAATAATGCATAATATTACGTGACAATGAATGAAAGTGAAAGTGTATGAATCTAAATTTGTGGGATACAGGTAAAGCAATATTAAAGGGAAATTTAATACATAAATTGCTTGTTGTTATTGTTAGGTGTCTTCGAGTCTGCTCCGACTCAGACTCAAAGTGACCCCATGCAAAACAGAACGAAACACTGCCCCGTCCTGAGCCATCCTTACAGTCGTTGTTATGCTTGAGCTCATTGTTGCAGCCGCTGTGTCAATCCACCTTGATGAGGGTCTTCCTTTTTTCCACTGACCCTGTACTCTTCCAAGAATGCTATCTTTTTCCAGGGACTGATCCCCCCTGACAACATATCCAAAGTATGTAAGATGCAGTCTCGCCAGCCTTGCTTCTAAGGAGCATTCTAGCTGTACTTCTTCTAAGAGAGATTTGTTCGTTCTTTTGGCCAAACCCAAATCAAACCCACTGCCATTAAGTGGATTCTGAATCTTAGTGACCCTATGGGACAGAGTAGAACTGCCCCATAGGGTTTCCAAGGAGTGCCTGGAGGATTTAAACTGCCGACCTCTTGGTTAACAGTCACAGCATTTAACCACTATGCCACCAGGGTTTCCTCCTTGTTTTGACAGTACATGGTATATTCAATACTCTTTGCAAACAACACAATTTAAAGGTGTCAATTCTTCTTTGGTCTTCCTTATTCATTTTCCAGTTTTCACATGCATATGATGCAATTGAAAATACCATGGTTTGGTCAGATGCACCTTAGTCTTCAAGGTGACATCTTTGCTCTTCAATGCTTTAAAGAGGTCCTTTCCAGCAGATTTACCCAGTCCAATGCATCTTTTGATTTCTTGACTGTGGCTTCCATGGCTGTTGATTGTGGATCCAAGAAAAATGAATTTCTTGACATATTCAATCTATCCTCTGTTTATCATGATGTTGCTCATTGGTCCAGTTGTGAGAATTTTTGTTTTCTTTATGTTGAGGTGTAATCCATACCAAAGGCTGTGCTCTTTGACCTTCATCAGTAAATGCTTCAAGTCCTCTTCACTTTCAGCAAGCAAGGTTGTGTCATCTACATAACACAGGTTGTTAATGAGTCTTCCTCCAAACCTGATGCCCCGTTCTTCTTCATAGAGTCCAGCTTCTCTGATTATTTGCTCAGCATACAGATTGAATAGGTATGGTGAGAGAATAAAACCCTGACACACACCTTTCCTGACATTAAACCAATCAGTATCCCCATGTTCTGTCTGAATGACTGCCTCTTGATGTATGTAAAGACTCCTCATGAGCACAATTAAGTGTTCTGGAATTCCCATTCTTCGCAGTATTATCCATAGTTTGTTATGATCCACACACTGGAAAGCCTTTGCACAGTCAATAAAACCCAGGTAGAGGAGGGGCCAAGATGACTGACTAGGTAGAAGCTATCTTGGATCCCTCTTGCAACAAAGACTCAGAAAAACAAGTGAATCGATCACATACATGGCAATCTACGAACCCTGACCATCAAACACAGATCTAAAGAGTTGACCCGAGTGAAAGGGGAGACAAAAGCTGTGCCGTGAAGCAGTGACAGCCTCGAGAACTGGAGTTCCGCTCCACAGCCTTGAGCCCTCGCGGTTCCCTAGTGCCGAATGGCGGGGCTGATTGTGGCTTACTGAGGCAGGGCAGGCACAGGACAAAGCCCTAACCCCTAGCCCCCTGGGGTAACCTCAGTAGAGACACAGCCAGCACAAGCAGGCTGCACGCTGACGCTGCTAGAGAGAGAACAAGTAACCACGGGAAAGTAGCGACTGTTTTCAGAGCCTGGAGCCAGCATCCCAGTCAGAAAGCCTTGGTGCCGGGCTTTGGACTGGGCACAGGGGAGCTGAGCACGGATTCCTGAGATGGTCCAAACACGGGATGCAGCCCTAGCCCCCTGAAGTGACCTCGGGGGAAGCCCAGCCAGCGCATACAGGCAGCACAACGACGCAGCTGACAGGAGGAGAAGTCACCAGGAGGCAGCGACTGGCTTTGGAGCCTGGAGTGCGGCGTCCCAGCTGGGGAACCTTGGCGCTGGGGTTTGCACTGGGAGTGCAGGAGCTGACCACGGCTTGTGACCAAGATACACAAGCATGGGATACAGTTCTGACCCTCCTGGGCAATCTCAACCAATCCAGGGCACACAGGCTACACGCCCCTCAGGAATCTCAGATAAAACAGTCATCACCAAGCAAGATAAGTAACTTTGTCTATGTTGCTGGGTGCCCCTCTTTCCTATCTATCTGATCCCTCCCCTCCCTGCCCCAGGTGGCTTCATTAACATTGGAATTTCCTGGGCCAGGGAGTGAAGTGCTCTGCAGGTTTTTTTTTTTTTTCCTAACCCATTCTCCTGGCCTGAGACAAGCAGCTACCAAAAACCCAGGGAACAAAAATCCTTCCCTGACTTCCCTAAACTGGAATAACAGTACAGAAGCAGCTCTAGCCAAGCATATGAGATCCACAGTCTTTGGTTTTCATCCCTATAGGGAAAAAGGTGGCTATTATAATACAAAGGCAATTCTGATAGAGATCTGCCTGTCATTGTTTTAGCAGATCACTGGAAAGACAAGTTTTCTAGGTCTGATATCTCTACCTCTTAAACAGAGCCCTCACTGATCCACAATGGGGAACTAAGGGCTGAAGCTCCACCCAAACCACCTAGCCACCTGCCAAAGGGGTCTGAGGATACTGACACCTACCAATCTGTAGAGGTACATGCATTGGGTGCCTAAGGTACAGTTGCAGAGCCCACCCACGAAAGTGCTTTAGGAATAGAGACACACCTCCCTCAGTGGCACATGGGGGAAGGCTGTCAGCATCCTGCCCCCCCTGGACTGTGACCCCCTGCTGCTACTAGAATCTAGTGCACACAGCTATAACCACTACTCCTCTAAGTGAATAGGTGACAGTCTACACCACACACTTGGTGACCCAAAATCAGAACACCTAAGATGATTCTATTCAAGAATAGTGAGTGGACTCTTAGGCTTATATATCTGGTGACAGCCCAAAACAGCTGGTAATAGGACATAAGTGATTCAAAAGCTACAAAAATAAAGATAGTGCAATCTAGTAGCCCATCTGCGTATATTGAAAGAAAAGAAAACAAGATAAGACACAGTGAGCAAATATAAAATAAATCATTACAATATCTTATAGATGGCTTGGAGAAAGCAGTCGCTATCAAACCACATAAAGAAGCAGACCATGAATGCTTCTACAACTCCCCAAATTAAAGAATCAAAATCTTTCCCAAATGAAGATACAATCCTGGAATTTCCAGATGCAGAATATAAAAAACTAATGTACAGAATGCTTTAAGACATCAGGGATGACCTCAGAAATGAAATAAGGCAATCTACAGAAAAAGCCAAGGAACACACTATAAAGCAGTTGAAGAAATCAAAAACATAGTGCAAAATTAATAAGCTGCATGAACCCATAGAGAGACAGCATTCAGAAATCCAAAAGATTAGCAGTAAAATTACAGAATTAGACAACTCAGTAGGAAGTCAGAGGAGCAGAATCAAGCAACTGGATTCCAGAGTGAGGGAGGTGTAGGATAAGCCAGTTGACACCAATATAGTTGAAGAAAAAAGAATTTTAAAAAATGAAGAAACCCTAAGAATCACGTGGGACTCTAACAAGAAGAATAACTTGCGTGTGATTGGAATTCCAGAACAGGGAGGGGTAACAGAAAATCCAGAGAGAATAGTTGAAGATCTGTTGGCAGAAAACTTCGCTGGCTTCATGAAAGGTGAAAGGATATCTATCCAAGATGCTCATCAAACCCCACATAAGATTGATCTATAAAGAAAATCACCAAGACGTATTATCATCAAGCCTGTCAAAACCAAAGATAAAGAGAAAATTTTAAAAGCAGCCAGGGATAAAAGAAAAGTCTCCTACAAAGGAGAATGCATAAGAATAAGTTCAGACTACTCAGCAGAAACCATACAGGCAAGAAGGCAATGGGATGACATATACAGAGCACTGAAGGAGAAAAACTGCCAGCCAAGGATCATATATCCAGAAAAACTCTCTCTGAAATATGAAGGCAAAATTAAGACATTTACAGATAAACACAAGCTTAGAGAATTTGCAAAAACCAAACCAAAGCTACAAGAAATACTAAAGGAAATTGTTTGGTCAGAAAACCAATGACATTAGATACCAGCACAACACAAGGTCACAGAACAGAACATCCTGATATCAACTCAAATAGGGAAATCACAAAAAACAAATTAAGGTTAATTTTAAAAAGAAAAAAATGCTCAAAACAGGGAATCATTGAAGTCATTCTGTAAAAGATCACAATAATCAAAAAGAGGGATTAAATACAGGAGTCATAGATCTTCCATATGGAGAGGAAAGCAAGGCGATATAGGACGATATAAGTCAGGTTTTTACTTAGAAAAAGAGGGGTAAATATTGAGGTACCCACAAAGGGGTCTAACAATTCCATAATTCAAAATAAAAACCAAGAAAAACATAAAGACTCAGCAACTGTAAATTCAACTACTATGAAAATGAGGAACACACAATTTACAAAGGAAAACATCTCAGCACAAAAAAGTAAGTGAAAAATGAAATAGTCAACAACACACACACACAAAGGCATCAAAATGACAGCAGTAAATTCATACTTATCTATAATTACACTGAATGTAAATGGACTAAATGCACCAATAAAGAGACAGAGAGTCTCAGACTGGATAAAGAAACACGATCCATTTATATGCTGCCTACAAGAGACACACCTTAGACTTAGAGACACAAACAAACTAAAACTCAAAGGATGGAAAAAAATATATCAAGCAAACAACAATCAAAAAAGAGCAAGAGTGGCAATATTAATTTCTGACAAAATAGACTTTCAAGTTAAATCCACCACAAAGGATAAAGAAGGACACTACATAATGATTAAAGGGACAATTGACCAGGAAGATAGAACCATATTAAATATTTATGCACCCAATGACAGGGCTGCAAGATACATAAAACAAACTTTAACAGAACTGAAAAGTGAGATAGACACCTCCACAATTATAGTAGGAGACTTCAACACACTACTTTTGGAGAAGGATAGGACTTCCAGTAAGAAGCTCAATAGCAACACAGAAGAACTAATTGCTACAATCAACCAACTTGACCTCATGGACTTATACAGAAGACTCCACCCAACAGCTGCAAAGTGTTTTTTTTTCCAGTGCGCATGGATCATTCTTTAGAATAGATCACACATTAGGTCATAAAACAAACCTTTGCAGAATCCAAAACGTCAAAATATTACCAAGCATCTTCTCAGACCACAAGGCCATAAAAGTGCAAATCAATAACAGAAAAATCAGGGAAAAGAAATCAAATATTTGGAAACTGAACAATACCCTGCTCAAAAAAGACTCACTTATAGAAGACATTATTAAGGAGGCAATAAATTCATAGAACGCAACGAGAATGAAAACACTTCCTATTAAAACGTCTGTGACACAGCAAAAGCAGTGCTTGGAGGTCAAAAATTTATATAGATGAATGCACACATACATAAAGAAGAAAGAGCCAAAATCATAGAACTGTCCCTACAACTGAACAAATAGAAAGCGAGCAACAAAACAATCCATCAGATACCAGAAGAAAACAAATAATAAAAATTAGAGCTGAACTAAATGAATAAGAGAACAGAAAAACAATTGAAAGAATTAAGAAAGCCAAAAGCTGGTTCTTTGAAAAAATTAACAAAATTGATAAACCATTGGCTAGACTGACTAAAGAAATACAGGAAAGGAAAAAATAACCTTTATAAGAAATGAGATGGGCCATATCACAGCAGACCCAATGGAAATTAGAAGAATCATATAAGAATATTATGAAAATTGTACTCTAACAAATTTGCAAAGCTAGAAGAAATTGACGAATTCCTAGAAAAACACTACCTACCTAAACTAACACAATCAGAAGTAGAACAACTAAATAGACCCATAACAAAAGAAGAGATTGAAAAGATAATAAAAAAAACTCTCAACAAATAAAAGCCCTGGCCTGGACAGCTTCACTGCAGAGTTCTATCAAACTTTCAGAGAAGAGTTAACACCACTACTACTAAAGGTATTTCAAAGCATAGAAAGTGATGGAATACTACCTAACTCATTCTATGAAGCCAGCATATACCTGATACCGAAACCAGGTAAAGACACCACAAAAAAAGAAAATTACAGACCTATATCCCTCATGAACATAGATGCAAAAATCCTCAACAAAATTCCAGCCAATAGAATTCAATGACATATCAAAAAAATAATCCACCATGACCAAGTGGGATTTATACCAGGTATGCAAGGTTGGTTCAATAGTAGAAAAACCATTAATGTAATCCACCATATAAATAAAACAAAAGACAAAAACCACAGGATCTTATCAATTGATGCAGAAAAGGCATTTGACAAAGTCCAACACCCATTCATGATAAAGACTCTCAGCAAAATAGGAATTGAAGGAAAATTCCTCAACATAATAAAGGGCATCTATACAAAGCCAACAGTCAACATCATTCTAAATGGAGACAGCCTAAAAGCATTTCGCTTGAGAACAGGAACCAGACAAGGATGCCCTTTATCACCACTCTTAGTCAACATTGTGCTGGAGGTCCTAGCCAGAGTAATGAGGCTAGACAAAGAAATAAAGGGCATCCGGATTGGCAAGAAAGAAGTCAAATTATCTCTATTTGCAGATGACATTAAATTATACACAGAAAACCCTAAGGAATCCTTCAGAAAACTACTGAAACTAATAGAAGAGTTCGACAGAGTCTCAGGTTACAAGATAAACGTACAAAAATCACTTGGATTCCTCTACATCAACAAAAAGAACATCGAAGAGGAAATCATCAAATCAATACCATTCACAGTAGCCCCCAAGAAGATAAAATACTTGGGAATAAATTTAACCAAAGATGTAAAGACCTATACAAAGAAAGCTACAAAGTACTAGTACAAGAAACTAAAAGGGACCTACATAAGTGGAAAAACATACCTTGCTCATGGATAGGAAGACTTCACAAAGTAAAAATGTCTATTCTACCAAAAGCCATCTATACATACAATGCACTTCTGATCCAAATTCCAACGACATTTTTTAATGTGTTGGAGAAACAAATCACCAACTTCATATGGAAGGGAAAGAAGCCCCGGATAAGCAAAGCATTACTGAAAAAGAAGAAGAAAGTGGGAGGCCTCACTCTACCTGATTTTAGAACATATTATATTATGCAGCCATGGTAGTCAAAACAGCCTGGTACTGGTACAACAACAGGCACATAGACCAATGGAACAGAATTGAGAACCCAGATATAAATCCATCCACATATGAGCAGCTGATATTTGACAAAGGCCCAGTGTCCGTTAATTGGGGAAAAGATAGTCTTTTTAACAAATGGTGCTGGCATAACTGGATATCCATCTGCAAAAAAATGAAACAGGACCCATACCTCACACCAAGCACAAAAACTAACTCCAAGTGGATCAAAGACCTAAACATAAAGACTAAAACGATAAAGATCAAGGAAGAAAAAATAGGGACAACGTTAGGAGCCCTAAAGCAAGGCATTCACAGAATAGAAAAAATTACTAAAAATGCCAAAGAGAAACCAGATAACTGGGAGCTCCTAAAAATCAAACACGTATGCTCATCTAAAGACTTCACCAAAAGATTAAAAAGACCACCTACAGATTGGGAAAAAATTTTCAGCTATGACATCTCTGACTAGCACCTGTTCTCTAAAATCTATATGATTCTATTAAGACTCAACCACAAAAAGACAAACAACCCAATCAAAAAGTGGGCAAAGGATATGAACATGCAGTTCACTAAAGAAGATATTCAGGCAGCTAACAGATACATGAGAAAATGCTCTCGATCATTAGCCATTAGAGAAATGCAAATTAAAGTTACATTGAGATTCCATCTCACTCCAACAAGGCTGGCATTAATCCAAAAAACACAAAATAATAAATGTTGGAGAGGCTGCAGAGAGATTGGAATTCTTATACACTGCTGGTGGGAATGTAAAATGGTACAACCACTTTGGAAATCTATCTGGTGTTCCCTTGAAAAGTTAGAAATCCAGAAATCCCACTCCTTGGAATATATCCTAGAGAAATAAGAGCCTTTACACGAACAGATGTATGCACACCCATGTTTATTGCAGCACTGTTAACAATGGCAAAAAGACGTAAGCAACCAAGGTGTCCATCAACGGATGAATGGTAAATAAATTATGGTATATTCACTCAATGGAATACTACGCATCGATAAAGAACAGTGAGGAATCTGTGAAACATTTCTTAACGTGGAGGATCCTGGAAGGCATTATACTGAGTGGAATTAGTCAGATGCAAAAGGACAAATATTGTAGAAGACCACTATTATATAAGTTCTTGAGAAATAGTTTAAACTGAGAGCACATTCTTTTGTGGTTAGGAGAAGGGGGAGGGAGGGAGTGTGGGAGAGGGTTATTTACTGATTATATAGTAGATAAGAACTACTTTAGGTGAAGGGAAGGACAATACTCAATACACGGAAGGTCAGTTCAACTGAACTGGACCAAAAGCAAAGAAGTTTCTGGGATAAACTGAATGCTTCAAAGGTCAGTGGAGCAAGGGCAGGCTTTTGGGAACTATGGCTTCAGCGGACATCTAAGTCATTAGCAAAATAAATTCTATTATGAAAACATTCTGCATCCCACTTTGAAGTGTGGCATCTGGGGTCTTAAATGCTAACAAGCGGCCATCTAAGATGCATCAATTGGTCTCAACCCACCTGGAGCAAAGGAAAATGAAGAACACCAAGGTCACAGGATAACTATGAGCCCAAGAGACAGAAAGGACCACATGAGCTAGAGACTTACATCATCCTGAGACCAGAAGAACTAGATGGTGCTCAGCTACAACTGATGACTGCCCTGACAGGGAGCACAACAGAGAACCCCTGAGGGAGCAGGAGAACAGTGGGATAAAAAAAAAAAAAATGCAGACCCCAAATTCTTATAAAAAGACCATACTTAATGGTCTGACTGAGACTAGAAGAATCTCGGTGGTCATGGTCCCCAAACCTTCTGTTGGCCCAGGACAGGAACCATTCCAGAAGACAACTCATCAGACATGGAAGGGACTGGACAATGGGTTGGAGACAGATGCTGATGAGGAGCGAGCTACTTGTATCAGGTGGACACTTGAGACTGTGTTGTCATCTCCTGTCTGGAGGGGAGATGGGAGGGTATAGAGGGTTAGAAACTGGCAAAACGGTCATGAAAGTGAGACTGGAAGGAGGGAACAGCCTGGCTCATTAGGGGGAGAGTAAATGGGAGTATGTTGTAAGGTGTATGTAAGTTTATATGTGAGAGACTGACTCGATTTGTAAACTTTCACTTAAAGCACAATAAAAATTATTAAAAAAAAAAAAAAAGCGGTGATTACACCTCTCTTATGTTTCCTAAAGAAAGAAAGAAAACCCCAGGTAAACATCCTTCTGGTATTTTCTGCTTTCACCCAAGATCTATCTGGCATCAGCGATGACATCCCTGGTTCCACGTCCTCTTCTGAAACGGGCCTGAATTTCTGGCAGTTCCATGTCAATATACTGCTGTAGCCGTTTTTGAATGATATTCAGCAAAATTTTGCTTGCATGTGATATTAATGATATTGTTCCATAATTTCCACATTCGGTTGGATCACCTTTCTTGGGAATAGGCATAAATATGGATCTCTTCCAGTCAGTTGGACAGGAAGCTGTCTTCCGTATTTCTTGGCATGGAGGAGTGAGCGTCTCTAGCGCTGCATCTGTTTGTTGAAACATCTCAATTGATATTCCATCAATTCCTGGAGCCTTGTTTTTTGCCAATGCCTTCAGAGCAGCTTGGACTTTTTCCTTCCGTATCATCAGTTCCTGATGATATGCCACCTCTTGAAATGGTTGAACATCAACTAATTCTTTTTGATGTAATGACTCTGTGTATTCCTTCCATCTTCTTTTGATGCTTCCTGCGTCATTTAATATTTTCCCCATAGACTCCTTCACTATTGCAACTCAAGGCTTGAATTTTTCCTTCAGTTCTTTCAGCTTGAGAAACGCTGAGTCTGTTCTTCCCTTTTGGTTTTTCATCTCCAGCTCTTTGCACATGTCATTATAATACTTTACTTTGTCTTCTCGAGAGGCCCGTTGAAATCTTCTGTTCAGTTCTTTTACTTCATCAATTCTTCCTTTTGCTTTAGCTGCTCGTTGTTCGAGAGCAAGTTTCAGTGTCTCCTCTAACATCCACCTTGGTTTTTTCTTTCCTGTCTTTTAATGGCCTCTTGCTTTCTTCATGGATGATGTCCTCGATGTCATTCCACAACTCATATGATCTTTGGTCACTAGTGTTCAATGCGTCAGCTGTATTCTACAGGTGGTCTATAAATTCAGATGGGATATACTCAAGGTCATATTTTGGCTCTCATGGACTTGCTTTTTCTTCAGTTTCAGCTTGAACTTGCATATGAGCAATTGATGGTCTCTTCCACAGTTGGCCCCTGGTCTTGTTCTGACCAATGATATTGAGCTTTTCCATCATCTCTTTCCACAGATGTAGTCAATTTGATTTCTGTGTGTTCCATCTGGCGAGGTCCATGTGTATAGTCACCTTTTATGTTGGTGAAAGAAGGTATTTGCAAAGAAGAAGTCGTTGGTCTTGCAAAATTCTATCATTCGATCTTTGCCGTTGTTTCTATCACCAAGGCTGTATTTTCCAACTACTGATCCTTCTTCTTTGTTTCCAACTTTCGCACTCCAATTGCCAGTAATTATCAGTGCATCATGATTGCATGTTTGATCAATTTCAGACTGCAGCAGCTGATAAAAATCTACTTCTTCATCTTTGGTCCTAGTGGGCAATTCTAATGGCCTCCTATCAAAATAGCACTTACTCCACATGTCAGGCATCCAATGTGGAGGTTCTGCCATTTGCTGAGTATGTCTATTTAAATTTTTCATTTTGGAACTGGGGAATCACTACAGGATGGGTTTGGAGACCCACTTGACCCACTGTAAGACAGACCTGAGCTAAGACTCCATTGATAACCTGATCCAAATGCTCCTACTCTTGCAAGTAGGTCACAATGTTGTTTTGAGTCCCCTGGAACTATTGTTAGTTGAAAGCCCCAAAAAACCAAAACCAAACCTATTGCTACTGAGTCGATTCCACCTCACAGCAACCGCATAGATTGGAGTAGAACTGCCCCATAGAGTTTCCAAGGAGCAGCTTGTGGACTCAAAGTGCCAACGTTTTGGTTAGCAACTGAGCAAGGTCCAGTAATTCCTGAAAAGTCTGATTGTTTTCTATTCCCCAAAGAACTGTCACTCTTGTAAAAGGTAGTAGTTCCCTTTGGGGGACGCTGGGAGAAAGATTAACAGCATAAATTTTTGGCAGAGCAGTGAGGATCATCCTCAAGGAGACCCAACCTCCCTTCATTTAAGGGGTTGTAGGTCTGTAAAATGTCTTAAGTCTGGGAATTGAGTGAGAGGCCATGGCTCTCTATTCTGCCAATCCAAGTTAGACTGTCATTCACATATTTAGAATTCTTCCACTTGCACAAATCAAGTAAATATTTAGTAGACATACCTTCTATTTCAATCTCAGGAACACCAAGTCTAAGTAGCCAATGCAATAAATCCATTAGAACCAGACTATTCTGATTACTGCTTTGGTTCTACTGTCCATTATGTTAACCACGCCCACCTTGTCTTTGGCAATGAATTGCTGCCACTTGGCCCCTACCACCAAGGGGTGCAAACAGCCCCATTGTTGTTAGGTGTTTTAATTCCTTTAGGGCAGATCCTACTTTCAAATCTGATTTATAGAAAATACCAATCGCAGCATTCTTCAAGGATGCTGGGGCTCCCTTCCCAAATTTGTTCCTCACTGTTGTGTTAAAAGAAGCGCTCTCTAGGCACTCCTTGGATGGGTCTGTAGGTCCAATCTTATAAATCCTCTTTAACATGCCAATTTCTCTAAGCCTTTGGATACCTACTTTTACAGTATACCAAGGCAGTTCTGGTATCTCAGCTTGATTTAGTGCAGGCCACCACTTAAGCCATGCTTCAGTGAACCAACCAAATAAACTATTAGATCCTTTTAACTTCTAGAGCTGAAACATTGAATGAAGAATCTGCTTGGTAGGCCCGTATCAATAAGCTCAGAATGATACAAATTTATGTTCCTTGAACCATTAACCCACACCCTTAATGGCCATGCCCACACATATTCCACAGGTTTCTGTTTGTATATAACAGAAAAATCAAGCAGTTTTTTTGGATTGTAGTGTAACCCTTCACGAGTCACACTTTGTACTTTACCTCTTGGGGCTCTCTGGGACTTAAGTCTAGTTATAGGTCTAGAAGCAAAACTGGGTGGTGGGGGTGTACCCTGGGGGCATTCAGCTATGTCTTATAAGGCATTTACCTTAGTTGATGCCCCAGGCAATGCCTCAGATGCCACCCCAGGTGATATCTCAGACAAAGGCTCTTCAGACACAGCTGGGTTAATCTCATCAGATGGGGGTTGAAGGGATAATGGTTTTACTGGGGAGGGTGTCTTAGCACAGGAAAATGGAGTAATCTCTTCAGATGGGAGTAGAAGGGTTGGTTCTGTTGACAGGAGTGATTCAGCAGAAATTAGGGGCTCAGTGTCCCCAGCTTCCTGATTATATGGTCATATGTTGCCATCCCAAGTTTCAGGATCCCATTTCTTCCAAATCAATGTCCTTACTTTAACTTCAGACACCTTTTGAGGCTGGGAATTCAATTGGTATTGTAATTCAGCCACTCTTACATTAAGACTCTGGGTTTGGCTTTTGGTTATGTGAGCTCTGTTACTACAAGAAAGAAGCATTTCTTTCAGGGTATATGTGACCATTTTCAGGTCTTTGATGCAGCACTTAAGCTCTTACTCTGAAGCCTTGAGCTCATCTCTTTTTTTCACCACTTTGCCTAGTAGCAAAAGTAGGACTAAATAACCAGCTTCCTTATACTTCTCATTCTGAAAAAATTGTAGAAAAGTATCAAATATGCAAACACCCAGAGCCTTGTTCCTTACAAATATTTTGTCCAATGGTAGTGATATTATGAATATTTCTATTGTCTCCTCACACCATGGATTAGCAATGCCTTCTTGACTACTAGAGTCAGAGTCATCAGAGCCTTTAGCTAAACCTGAGAACCAATTTAGAAAACTCATCCTTATGATTTTGTTTCTCTAGAACCGCTCTTGGTACTGAGTGTCTTAGGGTTGGTTCTATAGAGGAGCAAAACCAGTGAAGTGTGTGTATAAATATAGAAAGATTTATTTCAAGGAAATGGTTCATGCTGTTGTGGGGGCTTGCAAGTCCCAAATCAGTGAGTCAGGTGTCAGGTTGGAGACTTCTTCTGACTCACATCCTAGCAGGGACTGATGAATTCAAAACCAGTAGGTGAAGTGGAAGGCTACTGGCTCACAGGGTTGCAGGAGCTGGTAAATCCCAAAACCTGCAGGTCAGATGAGAGGCTGCTGGCTCATGTCCCAAGAACTGGAGGTCAGAAGATGACGAGTCAATTGTAGGATTGAGAGATAGAGAGCTTTGCCAGAACATTCACATAGGTTGGATGCAGGCCACCCCCCTAAGGAAACGTCCCTTTCAGCTGACTGGCTGGTAACACCAGATCACAAATTGTGGAGAATGATTACATAAAATCTGTCAAACCAGTGAGAATTATAGCATAGCCAATGATTATCCTTAACTACAACAGAATAGATGTCAACATCCCAGTTGTGTTATTTTGTTATACTATCATTGAGGGAAACTGGGTAAAGGGTACATATTTCTTACAATTTTGTGTGCTGATACAATTATCTCATAATAAAGTATTTTATTAAAAAATATCCACTTTTTGGTGTGAGACTTGGGCCTCCCCATCTGTCCTAGCAGAAGTATCGTGGCTCGACATGGAAACATCCCTGCCAGTCTCAAGGGGACTCAGTCTCGTCAAGGGTAGCTGAGGGCGACCCCACCTAATGAGGCCCAGTGTTAGGTCCAGTTATAGCTTTTGACTGTCAAGAATGGGCTCCTAAAAATCTCCAAAAGAAACTGTACTCATTATAAGAGGAGGTGAAAATGTTGGTTTCTGCCTAGGTTGTGCTCTGAACCAGAAAGGAGTTCATGTGATTCTATTTGACATCAGCAGCCCTGTTCAAACCATTCCAGAAGGAATCAAGTTTGTTCATGGAGATATTCACCACCTCTCTGATGTTGAAAAAGCCTTCTAGGATGTGAATGTCACCTGTGTTTCACATTGCCTGTTATGGTATGCCCAGGCCACAACAGATAAACTGGAAGCTGATAGAAGGAGTCAATGTCAGGGGCACAGGCAACATCCTGCGGGAGGACAGGGGTGCTGAGGTTAGTTTACATACTTGCTTTCAATGTCATGTTTGGAGGACAAGCTATCGGAAATGAAAATGAATCTCTGCCTTACCTATTTCTTCACCTCCATCCTGATCAAGGTTCTTTGACCAAGTCAATTGCACAGAAGGCACTGGAGGCAAATGGTGCAGCGCTGAGCCCAGCTGGCATTCATGGGCCTGGAGGACAAAGGCACCTTCCCAGGATCATGAGCTATATTGAAAAGGGCCTATTCAAATTTGTGTATGGGGACCCCAGGAGTCTGGTTGAATTTGTCCATGTGGATAACTTGGTGTAGGCTCACACTCAGCCCTCAGAGGGCCTGAAAGCTGATGGGGGCCATGTTACCTCATGGAAGGTCTACTTCATCTCAGATGGCAGACCTGTGAACAACTTCAAGTTCTCCTGACCTTTGGTTCAGGGCCTGGGCTACACGTCCATCCACCTACCTGCCATTGACTCTCATCTATGGCCTGGCTTTCCTAACAGGGATGGTCCGCTTTATTTTAGGTCGGCTGTACAACTTTTAGCCCTTCCTCACTCTCACTGAAGTTTACAAAACTGGCATCACACATTACTTTAGCCTAGAGAAGGCCAGGACAGAGCTGGGATATGAGGCTTAGCCAGGAAGTAGTAGAATGGTTTAAAGCTCACATCATGGCTGAAATCCTGAGAGTTATGACTTAGGGTATCTTATTTGGGATGGGTTGGTGGTCTTCCTCCTGGTCATAGCAGCTCTCACGTGGCTGCCTTCATCTGTGATTCTGTCAGTGTGAAGGAAGAGCTTGAAACAAGAGCTGATCACACTTTCAGAGATGATTTTCAAGAAACAGGGTTTTAACTAATATCTGGTGCCAAATTTTGACTCTTCAAATTGCTGCTTAAGAATGGGTTCTCGGATAAAATTTTCATTTCTTACCTCCTTACATTAATCTCTGATGGGAGAAAAATGAAGCAAAGGCAAGTTTGAAATGTAATTTCTTATGTCCTTCTATGTTAAAAGGTATGGTAGAAGCCATAGATCTAGGCTTAGGGTGGAAATGTCTTATTGGATTCCTCAGAAGCCAAAAATGCACTGATTTCCATTCCAGACACTACACACATACTTAAAATGCACTAAAAATCCAACTGATACAGGATTGTTTGCCACAATACTTATAGGCTTGGAAATGTGTGGAACTGGACCAGAGTTGTAATTGATTCACCCTCTGAGGAGGTGATGGCTTTTGCAGACAAGGCATTAGCTGTTCAAAGCCTGTTTTAAGCATAGCTTTTGCGTTTTGTGTTACAAGGGCAGTTGTGTGACCAGATGCTGCTGTTTGATGTTTAAACAAATAGACTTGGACCCTACCTCAATGAATTCTTGTGAGGATTAAATGACACAAAGTGTGCCACTCAACACACAAAAGCCATTGTTTTTATTAATATTGTCATTACACATCCAAAGTGTTCTCATCAGTGGTTGCTGGAATGCCTTTGTGCCGTGCCTGCAGAGCCTGCAATAAATGTGTTTGAATATACTCAGTGCCAGCAAAGTTTTGGCCTCTGAGGCTAGATTGAAGCTTAGGAAAATTATGATGATTAAGGGAGGTGGTCAGGCTGATTGATACCACTTTTTATCAAAAAAATGAAACTTAACTTTAAACTAAAAAACTGGTTTTCTCACTGGGAAGACTTAGGCCCTCAGAAGGCAACTCCCAAAGGGGAATGTTGTGACCAACAATGGCATGGCCTAGCCACTCATAGACACGGCTGTGGATGACAAGCAAGTGACACCGTTACATAGGAACCGAAGTGGGAGGAGACAGAGTATCTACACATTCCATGATTCCAGCCACAGAAATGAAAGCATTGAAACATGATAAGGAGAATGGATTGCTGTAGAAAGTCATGTTAGAGCTATTCTGAGAGCAGTTGTAGAAGTGGATGCTAGATGAACAAAAAAAAAAAAATAGTTGCTGTTAAATACTGCTGGGGTGTTTTGAAAGAACACTGAACATGATGTCAGAAGACCTGCCTTAACCATGAATGTTTTGTGTGGCCTTAACCATGTAATGGAAGCCTCTCTAGACATTTACAGACACACAAAATGGGGAATTTCTGGGAAGATGGTAGCATAAGCAGGAGCAAGTTTTCACTTTTTTCAATATATTAAAAAATATTAACCCCTGGCTTCCATTGTTACTGATGATAAGTCTGTTGCCAGCTTGGTTGTTACTATTTTGATAGTAATCTATTGTCTATGTTAGTTTTAAACATTTTTTCTTTGTTCTTGACGTTGTATAGTTTAACTAAGATGCCCCTAAAATCTCTATTGGAGCCAATGCGAAAGACTGAATATGTCCATTTTTTTTTTCTAATGTTCCTCAGCCTTAAGTAAAACCTTAAGTACATGTGTCTGGGAACTGATAGTTAGCTATTCTGACATTTTTACCTACAGAAAGTTTGCTGAGAGGAATATTTCTAACATGTATTTTCAACATGAAGTATCTGGGACACATCTTTCACCAGCAGTTTGTGAGAGAAAGCAATCCATTGGTAGCAGGTTTTTCTTTTGTAAAAATCATATGTAGATGAAGTACAAAGATTTAGTTTTTGTGTTCCTAAACCTTGTGCCTTCCAGCACAGGCCAACACAATACTGACTACCTACTTTGAAGATTGGCTATACATGGACTATATCTGCTCTGCTCTGGTGTGGGCTTCTCTGAAGCAAGCAGTGGTTCTCAATGTCATTTTTGGAAAACAAAAAATTTGAGGAGATGGGTGACTTTTCTGCTCTCAGGTACTTGTAGTTGACCTTTCACATACTGAATAGATATTTTATTAATGTTTTAAAAATGTACATATAGGAAAGTAAAAATTTTCATTACAGAAGAATGTAAAAAATGATATTACAAATAGTATTTGTTATAAACAGTGGATATTATATCTAATAGGATTGAAAATTAGCCAAGTAATAAGTCCAGCGGTGAAATTATGCTTTCTCATTGCCTAATTAGAATGTTTGGTTTCAATCTTTTTCCATTTTAGCTGGCTTCATGTATATGATTCTGTACATCACAATTACAGTTGTGAATCCTGAGCCTGTCTCATACCTCACAGGATTACCTTTGTGGACTTTGCTCTCTGGCTACTCTGAGCTTCAAAGGATGATTTCTAAGGTAAGTACCACTTTGCTGGAACATTTCCTGATCTTATATCCTCTGTCTGTTTGTAGAATAGCAGATAGAGAAAAAATAATATCCTAGCAGTCTTTTAATAATGACCCTACATAATTCAAGTACATATAAAACAGTGAGTAAATGGTTTATCTAATAATCTCTTATGAGGGAGGAGTATTCATGTAAGCTGATTAAAGAAATTAAATTCCCAGGAGAAAAATACATCCAGGCTATTTCCAAAAAAAAAAGAACACTTCACTTTGGAATTGAAATGGAGTCTTTTAGCCGAGGGGGTAAATCTATTCCTTCTTTTCTGGGGCAAGGTTCATTGCCTATTTGTTATTCTCCATTATCTATATTTCTTCCATCTGTTAGACAAATGCATGTCAGATAACTACCCAAGGCATTCTCCAATGTAAAATCAAATGTCCTAGCTATTTTCAAAGTACTGTTTTTGCATCAATTTCTGAGAATTGGGAGTGCCATATTTTAAGTATGAAACTTTAAAAATAAGGCAGACTTTCTTTGTTGGCAGCTTATAATATAACTGTCTGCTTGCCTTAGTGATACAATTTATAGCCATCTTAGAAACTATACCTAAGATGGCTATAAGATAATATATGGGGTCCTGGTGGTGCAGTTTTTAAGTAATACAGCTGCTAACCAAAAGGTCGATAGTTCAAATCCAGCAGCCACTCCTTGGAAACCCTATGGGGCAGTTCTACTCTGTCCTTATAGGGTTGCTATGAGTTGGAATTGACTTGACAGTAACAGGTTTATTTGTCTGTTTGTTTTACATATATATGTGTATATATATATATATATATATATATATGGATCCCTGGTAGCATAGTGGTTAAGTGCTCAGCTGTTAACCTAAAGGTCGGCAGTTCGAATACATCAGCCAGTGCTTGGAAACCCTGCAGGGCAGTTCTACTTTGCCCTATAGAGTAGCTACGAGTTGGAATTGACTCAACGACAACTGGTCGGGGTGTGTGTGTGTGTGTGTGTGTGTGTACATATATATATATTTGAAATGAAAAAACTGTCCTATTTTTGACAATCAGAAAATTTCACAACTAGTAAGCAAATTAATATGCTTTATTGTACTATGATTTAATAAACTATAGAACTTATTTAATGATCAAATGAAAATCTACATTTAAAAATGTGAAAATGCCAGCGTACTGTTTGGTAGAAAGACCTTTCTTTCGCATTGGGCCATAATTTGTGTTTTTTGCTCTTAGTAAATACTAAGCCAGAGCTAAACTCCATATTTGCTCCAGATGAGAAGCATTATTGTTTAAAGCACAAGGTTTTGTTACTAAGAAAATGGATCCCTTATAGAATGCATAAATTTTGAAACATCTGTAAGAAAAACTACTTTGTCTTAAAAATCTTCAAGTAAGACTAAATAATAACTATTTTGTGTTTGTTTCTTTCTGTATTATGATAGAGATTCACAATAGTGACTTAAAAACAAAGGAATCAATATTAGATGCAATTAAGTTTTCAAACTTCTATTAGTCCGTATTTAGATATTTTATTTTGACTTCCCTTAGATTCTGAAGTATCTCTTAATTCTCTAACATTTTATGTATATATATATATAAAAAAAAAAATTACATTTAGTAATTATATTTAAATCATTGAGTGTTTTGAAGAAATGGAAAATACATCATAAAAAATTATAAATTATTTTTCCCAAATCAGAATTTAGAAATGTATGAAGTTATGTCTATAATCCAAATAACTGACACATGCTTTTCCTATAAAATGTCAATGAAACAAATCAATGGTCATCTCAAATTTTCTCTCTCTCTTCTCTATGGCCTTGTCTCTTTCTTTGCTCCATTGAAGGTTTTATATTGTATATTGAAGACATGAAGTTATTATTTTTGGTTTAAGTTTGTAAACATTCAGATTTTTGTTTGTTTCAAGTGTACAGCTACAGTGGAGGTTCAAACATATTTCAAATTTATAGAAAATACAACCAATATGCAACCATGGACTAAACATAAATCTTATTCAGTGTTTTTTGGCTGTAGCTAAAATTAGCATAACCCAAGAAGGAAAAATATGCCATGAGCCACAGTAAACACACACTCCAGATTATCTACAGCAGTTAAATTTTAAACATTTTGTTTTATTTTCTCTCATAAATGCAGGTAATTTTAAAATCACGTAAAGTGTTTTTTGATTCAGAAAAAATTAATGCTACACCTATAGTTATTGGACTTAATCTGTGTAAAAATAACACCATGATCATTAAAACCTTAAATATCATCCACCCATCACTCATGTGTCTGTCAGACACCATGTGTCTGTGAGTTTGGCGTATTGTTGTGGCTAATGTGTTGCTGTGATATTGGAAGCTTTGCAACCATTATTTCAAATACTAGCAGGGTCACCCTTGCTGGGTAGGTTTCAGCAGAGCTTCCACACTAGGACAGACTAGAAAGAGGGACCTGGCAGTCTAATTCTGAAAAGACTGGCCAGTAAAAGCCTTATGAATAGCAGCTGAACATTGTCTGATATAATGCCTGAAGATAAGCCCCTCAGGTTAGGAGACACTCGACTGGGAAAGAGCTGCCTTCTCAAAGTAGAGTTGATCTTAATGACCTGGATGGAGTCAAGCTTTCAGGACCTTCATCTACTGATATGGAATGACTTAAAATGAGAAGAAACAGCTGTAACCACCAGCTAATAACTGAAATATGAAACTTACTAAGTCTGAATCTAGGAAAATTGGAAGTTGTTAAAAAAGAAATGAAACACATAAAGATCAATATGCTAGGCATTAGTGAACTGAAATGGGCTGGTATTGGCCATTTTGAATCAATTATATGGTCTACTATGCCAGGAATGAAAAATTCAAGAGGCATGGCATTGTACTCATCATCGAAAAGAACATTTTTATCCTGAGGACAAAGCTGTCAGTGAAAGGATAATATCCATATGTCTACAAGGAAGGCTAGTTAATATGACTATTATTTAAGTTTATGCACCAACTGCTAAAACCAAAGATGAAGAAACTGAAGATTTTTAACAACTTCTCTAGTTTGAAATTGACCGAACATGGAATTAGGATGAATCGATAATTGCTGGCAATTGGAGTGTGAAAGTTGGAAATAAAGAAGAAGGATTGACAGTTGGAAAATGTGGCCTTGGTGATAGACTGATAGACTGTCTGTTAACCCAGAACTAAAACTACTCCTGAAGCCAAATCTTCAAAGATTAGGCTGGAATATAAGGCATAAAATGGTACTCTGAAGAGTGTGCTTCTTAGTTCAAGTAGATACATGAGACTAAATGGGCAGCTCCTATCTGGAGGTGAGATGAGAAGGCAGAAAGGGATAGAAGTTTGTTGAATGGACACAAGAAATATGGGGTGGAAAGGAGGAGTGTGCTGTCATAGGGATAGCAACTAGGGTCACATAATAATGTGAGTACAAATTTTTGTATGAGAAACTAACTTGAACTGTAAACTTTCACTTAAAGCATAATAAAAACGAAAAAGAAAGAAAGAAACTGGTTTGGGGAAAAAAAAAAAAAAAAACTAGGAGAGGGTCCAACTGCAGAATAGAACATCAATTGCTCATATGCAAGTTCAAACTGAAGCTGAAGAAAATTAGAAGTCCACAAGAGCCAAAGTACTACCTTGAGTATATTCCACCTGAATTTAGAGACCATCTCAAGAAAAGATTTGATGCTTTGAACCCTAATGATCAGACAAGTTGTGGAATGACATCAAGGACATCATACATGAAGAAAGCAAGAGGTCATTACAAAGACAGAAAAGAAAGAAAATATCAAAATGGATGACAAAAGAGACTCTGAAAGTTGCTCATGAACATAGAGTAGCTAAAGCTAAAGGAAGAAATGATGAAGTAAAATAGCTGAACAGAAGATTTCCAAGCACAGCTCAAGAAGACAAAGTAAAGTACTACAATGAAATGTGCAAAGACCTGGAGATAGAAAAACAAAAGAGAAAAACATGCTAAACATTTTTCAAGCTGAAAGAAATAAAGAAAAAATTCAAGCCTGGAGTTGTAATATTAAAGGATTCTACAGAGAAAATATTAGAAGATGCATGAAACATCAAAAGAAAATTGTGGGGATACATAACTATTTCAGTAGGTAGCATATGATCAAGAATCAATGGCGCTGAAGAAAGAAGTCCAAGTGGCACTGAAAGCACTGGTGAAAAACAAGGATCCAGGAATTGACAGAATACCAATTGAGATGTTTCAACAAATGGTTGTGGCACCAGAAGTGTTCACTTGTCTATGCCAAGAAATTTGGAAGGCAACTACTTGGCCAACTGACTAGAAGAGATCCATATTTGTACCCATTTCAAAGAAAGGTGATCCAATGAATCCAAAATTATGGATATCATTAACATTACACATAAGTAAAAATTTGCTGATGATCATTCAAAAATGGTTGCAGCAGTATATCTACAGAATTGCCAGAAAGTCAAGCTGGATTCAGAAAAGGACTTGGAACAAATGATATTATAGTTGATGTCAGAAGGGTCTTGGCTGAAAGCAGAGAATTCCAGAAAGATGTTTACCTGTGTTTTATTGATTATGCAAAGACATTTGACTGTGCTGATCATAACAAGTTATAGATAACTTTGCAAAGAATGAGAATTACAGAACACTTAATTATACTCATGAAGAACCTGTATGTAGGCCAAGAGGCAGTTGTTCAAAGAGAACAAGGTGATAACTGCTTGGTTTAAAGTTAGGAAAGATGTGGTTCAGGGTTGTATTCTTTCACCATACATACTCAATCTGTATACTGAGCAAATAATCAGAGACGCTGGACTATACGAAGAAGAATGGGCCATCAGTTTGGCGCAAGACTAATAAACAATCTGTAATATTGAAAGATACAACCTTGCTTGCTGAAAGTGAGGAGGGTTTGAAGCACTTACTGATGAAGATCAAAGACCACAGTCTTCAGCATGGATTACACCTCAACATAAAGAAAACAAAAAGCCTTACAACTGGACCTAAAAGCAACATCTTGATAAATGGAGAAAATGTTGAAGTTGTCAAGGATTTCACTTTACCTGGATCCACAATCAATGCCCATGGAAACAGCAGTCAAGAAATGAAACAACATATTGCATTGGGGGAATCTGCTTCAAAAGACCTCTTTAAAGCGTTAAAAAGCAAAGATGCCACTTTATGAATTAAGGTGTGCTTGACCCAAGCCATGTTGTTTTCAATTGCCTCATATGCATGTGAGAACTGAACAATGAATAAGGAAGATTAAAAAAGCCTTTGAATTATGGTGTTGGAGAAGAATATTGAATATACCATGGACTGCCAGAAGAAGAAACAAATCTGTCTTGCAAAAAGTACAGACAGAATGCTCCTCAGAAACAAAAATGGTGAGGCTTCATCTCACATACTTTGGACATGTTATCAGGAAGTATTGGTGCCTGGAGAAGGACACCATGCTTGGTAAAGCAGAGATTGAGTGAAAATGAGGAAGACCCTCAATGAAATGAATTGACACATTGGCTGCGACAATAGCCTTAAGCATAATGATGAGTGTGGGGATGGCATAGGACCCAGCAGCGTTTCTGTCTGTTGTACATAGGTTATTATGAGTCACAACCAACTTGACAGCACCTAACAACAACATCGCTCAGTTGAAATGGAAGAGGAAACATCCTGTCAAATGGCTTATCTAAAATGTACAAAGGTCTTTTCATTGATAAATAGTACAATCTCAGACTACTTCAAGGCCCAGGTCCTTTACAACTTTCAACTACTCTAATTATATAACTGCATCCACACCATAATTTTATGATTAAAAAAAAAATTTTTTTTTTTTTTATAGGGAATATCAATTCACTGGAATTAGCAGTTAAGTTATTGAGCTTGGCATGTTCCTGATTCTCTACTAGGAGATGTTGTAGTTTTATTTTTAGTATCTCACATTTGACTAAGACAGTTTCTCAGACACCACTCCAAGTATAGCCAAATGACATTTCCAAAACTAAAATGCAGATACGAGGAATAGATACTCAAGGTTAAGGTTGTTGGTGGTTTCTAAAAACAATTCTTTGATTATTTTGCAAAGAATGAGTCTAATTATTTAGTCATTTTTCTTGAGATATTAATTAACAAAACTAATAACCCACTGATGCATAAACTTAAGTGTGCCCATTCTAGTTGATTACAAAATTTTATGAAGTGTTCCATAGATTTAGTAATTACACAAAAGTAACATTTTATATGCACACACACAGACACACACACATTTGATTTCAATTCATACACATTCTATCCAAAATGGAATATTTAGAAAAACTAAAACACAATGTGTGGTTTTTCACTTGTTCTCATTAACCTCATGCACATGTGGGCCTGTGTTTATATCAGTATATTGAAAAAAAATGCAGAGTACATTGCTCCTAACTATCTTTGGAGACCTTGCAAATGAATAGAATCAAAGAAAAATATGAGACTGTGTATTAAGTGATAAGTTGTCTTTTTTAGACTTTAAATAGCTCAGAGATTCATATATGTTATTTATTTCAGCTGGAGAAGACAGAGTGCCATATTCCCTGCAGATATCTTTTGTCTCTGAAAGGAAAAGAAGGGACAATTTACTACACTTCTATAAATAAGAACTTCCTAAACCATCAAACACTACTTCGAAAAACAGTGACTAGGAAGATGTGGGGAGAATTAGAATCAAAACAATAACTAGATGCAGATCAGAATTTATATGTTAACCATTGTTAAATACCAAAATAGGGGAAATATTTAAAAAATAATTTTAAAGAAGTAGAGAGAGAGAAACAGAGTGCTCTGTTTTATATACAGGGTCCCTCTCCCACAAGGCTATTACATCAGAAGAGGAGAGAAGAAATGTATCTTCAGTTACTTCCAATTCTTTATGTTTCTTAGGGAAGATACTCCAGTAAACACTAGAAATGAGCCCTCAAGGCTTGAAAATAATCCTCTGTTCTCTGAGGCCATTTCCACAATGGCCCTGCCTTCAAGACTGTAGATATTGGCCACACTCTCTGGATTCTGAGTGGAGGCCCCTTGACCCAGGGCTTCAGCTCCACTTTTCAGGCTTACTGGAATAGCAACTCTGCTCCCTCAGCTTTAGGCTCACCTTTCTTCTAGTCCATCTGAGTGGCTACTCTAACCTTAGAAACTCCAGAAGCCATGGCTCTATCCTTTGAGACCCCAGAGGTCGTGGCCATACCCTGAGACTGAAGCAGCTCAGCTTCCTGTGTTCCGTGTGTCTTCCACTTCTACTTTCAGGTTTCTTGGCCTTTTGACCCCTCGGGCCTCATGGCCAGTGTCCGCCCTGCTCAAGCAAGTGTTCCAAAGCTCTTTAGCTCCACCAGTAAATCCCTGAAGGCACCCCACTCCATCAGTAAATTTTGGCCGGAAGGCACTCAGCTCTCTAGCTCCATGGGTTGGCTCCAGCGCTGTCTCATGCTGGTCTCTTGGTTCTGCTGCTGTGGCTTCTCCACTGCTGCCACTACTCACCATCTGCATCATCTCCAGTGTAACAACTCTCCTCACTTCCTTCTGCGTCCTAACCAGAATTGCCTTTGATGTCCATAATTCCACCAACAGTCTCTTCAAGGCAATCTTAAAACTCTTCCAGCCTCTACCCATTCACAGTTTCAAAAACTACTTACACATTTTAGGTATCTGCTAGAGCACCACCCATCTCTGGTACCAAATTCTGTCTTGGTTATCTACTGCTACTATAACAGAAACACCACAAGCAGATGGTTTCAATAAACAGAAGTTTATTCTCTCACAGTTTAGTAGGCTAGAAGTCTAAATTAAGGGTGTCAGCTCCAGGTGAAAGCTTTCTCTCTGTTAGCTCTGGGGAAAGGTCCTTGTCATCAATCTTCTCTAGTTGAGGAGCTTCTCAGTGCAGAGACTCTGGGTCCAAAAGACACATTATTCTCCTGGTTCTTGTTTCTTGGTGTATGAGGTTCCCTTGTCTCTTTGCTCACTTCTCTCTTTTATATCTCAAGAGATTGGCTCAAGACACAATCCAATGTCGTAGATTGAGTCCTGCCTCATTAACATAACTGCTGCTAATCACATCTCATCAACATCATAGATAGAATTTACAAAACATAGGAAAATCACATCCAATGACAAAATGGTGGACAATCACACAATACTGGGAATCGTGACCTAGCCAAGTTGACAAATATTTTTGGAGGACACATTTCAATCCATGAAGGGAACAGTCTAATCTTTGGTTGAAGGGTGAACCTCAGGAGTGACTTCAGTACTGAGTTAAAAGAGTGTCCAGGAGCAATACTCTCAGGGTTTCTCCAGTCTCTGTCAGGGTCATTTTTTTGTGAGTTAGAGTTTTGTTCTACATTTTTCTCCAGCTTTGTCAGGGACCCTCTATTTTGATCCCCATCAGGGCAGTTGGTGGTAGTAGCCAGGCACCATTTAGCTGTGTTGAACTCAGTCTGGTGGAGGTTGTGGTAGTTGTGGTCCATTAGTTCTTTGTACTAACCTTTCCCTTGTGTCTTTGTTTTCTTTATTCTCCCTTTCCCCAGAGTGGGTGGAACCAGTGGAGTATTTTAGATGGCTGCTCACAAGATTTTAAGATCCCAGACACTAATCACCAAAGTAGGATGTAGAGCATTTTCTTAATAAACTATGTTATGCCAGTTGAGCTAGATGTCTCTGGAGACCATGGTCCCTAGGCCTCGGCCTAGTAATTCAGTTCCTCAGGGAGTTTGGATGTGTCTGTGAAGATTCCATGACCTTGCCTTGGTCAAGTTGTTCTGACTTTCCCAGTATCCATATCTTCTTGACAAGTATAGAATTTTATGTGATTCCTTGAACAGTATGCACTAAAACTAAACTCAATTTGTGAATTCTGCACATTAGTTTGGCTCCTGGTGATGGTTAAGGTTATGTGTCAACTTGGCTAGGCCATGGTTCTCAGTGGTTTGGCAGATATTATGTAAACATCCTCTATTTTTAGATCTGATGTGAGCAGCTAGTCAGTAGAAAGGCCATTCACTTGCAATTCAATCAATTGAAATCCAATAAATTGAAAGTGAATCAGTTGGAGGCCAATCAGTTTCCTTGGGGGTGTGGTCTGTATCCAATATATATGAATGTCCTGGCAAAGCTCTGCCTGGATCCTGCATCAGACTCATCATCCTCTGGCCTCCAGTTCTGGGGATGTGAGGCAGCAGTCTGATGCCTGAATTTCAGATCTTGGGATTTGCCAGCTTCCACAATCCTGTGAACCAACAGCCTTCCACTTGACTTGCCAAATTTGGTTTCGTCAGCCTCTGCAACCACATGATTCAGGTGAAGCCTCTAGTCTGACACATGACTCACAAATTTGGGACTTGCCAGCCTCTACAACTGTGTGAGTCATTTCCTTGACATAAATCTCTCTATATATATTCATATATATACGCTTCATTGGTTTTGCTCCTCTAGAGAACCTGGCCTAAGACATTTGGTACTAAGAGTGGTTCTAGAGGAGCAAAAATCTTAAGGATGAGTTTTCTGAATTGGTTCTCATGTCTGGCTACTCTTAAAGACACTGACGACCCTGCCTCCAGTAGTAAAGAGGACACTGCTAATTCATGCATGAAATGACAAAAGGAATACACAAAATATTACCACCAATGGATCAAATATTTGTGGGAGACAAAGGTCTGGATGACTACATATTTGAAACTTTTCTACAACTTTGTCAGAAAAAGAGTATATAAGGAACCTGGAGGGTTTGTTCTGTTTTCGTTAGACAAAGTAGTGAAAGAAAGAGATGAGCTCAGGGCTTCAAAGCCACAGCTCAAACACCACATAAAAGACCTGAAACTTGTCACTTGTGTCCAGAAAGAAAGCATAATTTCTTGTAGTCACAGAGTTCATATAGCCAAAAACCAAACCCAGTGTCTTATTGTAAGTCTCAATTAGAGTGTCAATTGAATTCCCAACCTCAAATGTGTCTGAAGTTAAAGTGAGGACACTGATTGGGAAGAAATGGGATCCAGAAGCTTGAGATGGGGACACATGGGCAGATAATCAGGATATAGGGACATTGAGGCCCTAAATTCTGCTGAATCAGTCCTGCCAACAGAACCAGCCCTCTCACTCCCATATGAAGAAATTACTGCATTTTTGTCTGCTAAGCCATCCTCCCGGTAAAACGATTATCCCTTCAACTCTCATCTGATGAGATTAACTTAGCTGTTTCTGAGGACCTTTTTCTGAGACAGCAACTGAGGCAGCATCTGGAGTATTGCCTGGGGTATCAGCTGGGTCAGATGTCTTACCTGCTAAATGTCTCCAGGACCCGCTCCCACCACCCAAAAAAATGGACTAGACCTATAACTAGATTTAAGTCCTAGCAAGCCACAAGAGATGAGGTACAGAATGTGACCCATGAGTAGGTACACTACAATCCAAAAGAACTGCTCAATTTTTCGAATATATACAAACATAAACCTGGGCAACATGTATGGTACTGTCTGTTAAGGGTGTGGGATAATGGTGCAAGGAACATCAAGTTGGATCAGTCTGAGTTTTTTTGACATGGGCCCACTAAGCACAGTTTCTTTATTCAGTGTTTCAGCTTGAGTAACCACTCAAGCTGAAAAAAAAATCTAATAATTTATTGGGATGGTTCACTGAAGCATGCTTTAAGTGGCGTTGTTGTTGTTAGGTACCATCGAAGTGGTTCTGACTCAGAGAGACCCCATACACAACAGAAGGAAACACTGCCTGGTCCTGAGCCATCTTCACAATCTTTGTAATGCTTGAGCCCATTGTTGCAGCCACTGTGTCAAACCATCTCATTGAGGGTCTCCCTCTTTTTTGCTGATCCTCTACTTTTACCAAGCATGATGTCCTTCTCCAGGGACTGATCCCATCTGATAACATGTCCAAAGTATGTGTGACGTAGCCTTGCCACCCTTGCTTCTAAGGAGCATTCTGGTTGTACTTCTTCCAAGGTAGAGTTGTTCTTCTTTTGGCAGTGCACGGCATATTCAATATTCTTCCCCAACACCACAACTCAAAAGCATCAATTCTTCTTTGGCCTTCCTTATTCATTGTCCAGCTTTTGCATGCATATTAGGTGATTGAAAACACCATGTCTTGGGTCAGGCATACCTTAATCTTTCAACACTAATTCTTTTTAACACTTTAAAGGAGTCATTTGCACCAGATTCGTGCAATGCAATGCATGCTTTGATTTCTTGACTGCTGCTTCCATGGGTGTTGATTGTGGATACTTGAGAAATGAAATCCTCCACAACTTTAATATTTTCCCTGTTTATCATGATTTGCTTATTGGCCCAGTTGTAAGGATTTTTGTTTTATGTTGAGGTGTAATCCATACCAAAGGCTGTGGTCTTTGATCTTCATCAGCAAGTGCTCCAAGTTCTCTTCACTTTCAGTAAGCAAGGTTGTGTCATCTGTTTAATACAGGTTGTTAATGAGTCTTCCTCCAATCCTGATGCCCTGTTCTTCAAGGATTAAGAACTGTCCTACACTAAATCAAGTTGAGATACCAGACCTGCCTTGGACACAGTTGAAGAAGGTATCCAGCGGTTTAGAAAAACTGGCATGTTAAAGTGGGTTCATCAGTTTGGTTCCACAGAACCACTCATAGAGTGACCAGAGTGCACAACTATTAACCACAACAGTGAAGAACAAATTTGCAAAAGGAACCCCAGCATCTTAGAAGCTGGTGTGATTGCTATTTTATGTAAGTCAGATTTGACAGTGAGAACTGCCCTAACTGAATTAAGACACCTAAATACAGTGGGGCTGATTGGACCCAGGCTGGTAGGAGCCAAGTGGCCAAAGACAAGTTGGGCATGGTTACTGAAATAGGAGAAACAAAGCAGTAATCAGAAAAGAATGACTCATATAAAAGTATGGTCTTGGCTACTTAGTCATGGTATCCCTAGGAGTGAAATAGATGGGAAAGCTATTAAATATTTACTTGGTCTGTACAAGCCGAAGAATTCTAGGTCAAGTGAATGACAGTAGATCTCAAATAACCATAATAGAGAGTCACAGCCCCTCAATCAATTTCCAGACTTGAACCAGTTTGCAGATCAAGTGCCCCTTGAATGAAGGTGAGTCTGCTCTTTCCCCAGTCACTACTGTCATTGCCCAATGCACTCAATTACAAGTGGCCATGGTGGCAGGGATGGAGATTGTACCTGGGCAGAACAACACCGACTTCCACTTCCCAAGGCTGACTTGGCTACAGCCGCTGTTGAGTGCCCAATCCCCCAGCAGAAGAGATCAACACTAAGTCCCCAGTGTGGCACCATTCCTAGGGGAAATTAGCCTGCAACCTGGTGCCAGGTTGCTTTTTGGACCACTTCCATCATGGAAAAAGCAGTGTTCTGTTCTTACTGAGATCGTCACTTACTCTGGAGACAGATTTGCCTTCTTTGCACACAGTGCTTCTGCCAAAACTAACATCTGTGGACTTACAGAATGCCTTATCCATTATCATGGTATCTTACGCAGCATTGCCTTGACCAAGGAACTCACTTCACAGCAAATGAAGTGTGGCAATGGGCCTATGCTCATGGAATTGACTGGTCTTACCATGTTCCCCATTATCCTGAAGCAGCTGGCTTGATAGAATGATGGAATGGCCTTCTAAAGACACAATTATGGTGCCAGTTAGGTGCCATTACCTTTCAGGGTTAAGACAATGTTCTTCAGCAGACTGTATATGCTCTAAACCAGTGTCCAATATATGCTGCTGTATCTTCTATAGCCAGGATTCATGGGTCCAGGAATCAAGGGGCAGAAATGCAAGTGGCACTACTCACTATTACCCACTCACAAAATTTTTGTTTCCTGTCTCCGCAAGCCTATACTCTGCAAGTCTTGAGGTCTTAGTTCCAAGGAGACACAACCATGATTTCACTGAGCTGGAAATTAAGAATGCCACCAGGCCACTTAGGGCTCCTCATACTTCTGGATCAACAGGCAAAGAAGGGAGTTATTGTATTGTTAGTTTGATTAATCCTAGTTACCAAGAGGAAATTGAATTGATATTATATAATGGAGGTAAAAAAGAGTATGTCTGGAATACAGCAGATTTCTTAGGGCATCTCTTAGTGCTACCATGTTCTCTGATTAAAGTCAACGGAAAACTACAGCAACCCAATTCTGACATGACTACTAATAGCCCTGATCCTTCAGGAATGAAGATTTGGGTCACCCCACCAGGCAAAGAAGCACAACCAGTGGAAGTGCTTGCTGAGGGCAAAGGGAATATGGAATGGGTAGTGGAGGAAAGGGTTGTTCTAAATACTAGCTATGGCCGTGTGAACAGTTTCAGGAATGAAGACTGTAATTCTTTTTAGCATTTTTTCCCTGTTTTGTTGTATGTGTTTTATATATATATATATATATATACACACAGACATATATATGTATGTATAAATATCAGATTTCTTTGTTTTCTTATCTTCCCTTCTTTGTTCCATTACTTATTGTAAAATATTAGCTGTAAATGGGGCTAGTGCATTTTTAGTTGTACACATGTTGGCTATATCATGTTAGGTGCAAATATGATTTTATAATTGTCTTTGTTTAGAGATTATGTAGGTTTAAGGAAATGTGTACAGGTGCCAAGTCAGCAAAGTGTCAACTGTAATGGTTAAGGTTATGTGTCAACTTGGCTAAACCATGTGATTCGAAGCGGATTGGCAGACATCATGTAATCATCCTCCATTTTGTCATCTGATGTGAGCAACCAATTACTTGAAAGGCCTATCAGTTGAAAGGAAAACAGTTTTCTTGGGGGTGTGGCCTGTATCCAATATATATGAACTTTCTGGCAAAGCTCTCTCTGGATCCTGCTTAGGACTCATCATCCATCTGACCTCCAATCTTGGGACATGAGCCAGCAGCCTGCTGCCTGACATGCTTATCTTCAGATCCACTAGCTCCCACAACCCCGTTAACCAGTAGCATGACCTGCTGATTTTGGATTCATCAGCCCCTGCATCTACTTGAGTCAGGAGGAGCCTCCAGCCCAACACCTGACTCTCTGATTTGGGATTTGCCAGCCTCCACAACTGTGTGAACCATTTCTTGGAGGTAAATCTATTTACATATATATTTATATACATGTTTCACTGGTTTTGCTCCTCTAGAGAACCCAGCCTAAGAATATCAATGTTTTTCTTTTTCAAAGTAGAAAAATGTATAAGAACATTATGCAGAAGAAAAAGCAAACTATTTTACATTTCTTATCTCAACCAACAACCTTAAGCAATATACCATTTATGTTAATATAAGGCTGTATGACTTCAGCCAGAAGATATGAAAGACCTCACTAGTAAATAAAGATGAAGAGTTCACAAGGTTTAAAACCAATCTGGAGTCACTGGGTGGAGCAAACGGTTAATGCTCTTGGCTGCTAACTGAAAAGTTGGCACCCAGAGAAACCTGGGAAGAAAGGTATAGTGATCTACTTCCCAAAAATCAGCCTTTGGAAACCCTATGGAGCACAGTTCCACTCTGACACACATGGGGTAGCCATTAGTTGGAATAAAGTTGACAGCAACTGTTACTTTTAAATGGTTCTCAAACCTAACCAAAATATCTTACCCCACTCCAAAGAAAAAAAGACTTAGAAGCTTTATAACCATTCGCAGACCCCTTCAATTAACATGTTATTTTTGTTTTATATTTGAGTATTGACCTGCATTATTAATCCTCCAATTCACAGATTGTTTTATTTTATGTAATCAGAATTACATAACATAAAACATACTTAATCAACATTCCTTCTTGAACTGTGAGATAACGCATTTCTATTCTTACAATCCACCCACTGTGTGGTACCTTGTCGCAACAGCCCGAGAAAGTGAAAGCTCAGGCTTCCATTCCCTTAGATGGGAAAACCATGTTGTGTTCTCTACACCTTTTTCATAAGCCTCACAGTTCTAGAGACTAAGAATCTAAATCCAGAGTGTTAACAATGCCACATTCTCTCCAAAGACTCTAGAAGAATATAATTTCTTGTCTGTCTCAGCTTCTAGTATCCTCATATATTCCTTAGCTTACAGCTACGGCATAACTGTATTCAAAGGCTCTCTTCCCTCTGTCTCACTGTGTTTCTTCTCTTTAGATTGGATTAGGACCCATCTTACTTCATTATGGTCTCATGTTAACTGATGACATCTTCAAAGACTCTATTCCCAAACAAGTTCATGTTCACAGGTAGCAGGAGTTAAGACTTTGACATAAATTTTTGGGAGAGACCATTCAACACCAAAAACCAACATCAAACCCATTGCTGTCGAGTCGATTCCAACTCATAGCAGCCCTACTGGACAGAGCAGAACCGCCTCACAGGGTTTTCAAGGAGCAGCTGGTGGATTTGAACTGCTGACCTTTTAGTTAGGAGCTGAGCTCTTCACCACTGCACCATCAGGAGTTTTCTTTAAACAAGTTTTCCCAGCTCTCTCTTTCCCTCACTTCACTTGTTGCTAAAAACCCAAAAAACCAAACCCACTGCCAGTCAATTCTGACTCATAGCGACCCGATAGGACAGAGTAGAACTGCCCCATAGAGCTTCCAAGAAGTGCCTGGTAGATTCGAACTGCCGAACTTTTGGTTAGCAGCCCTTAGCACTTAACCACTACGCCACCAGGGTTCCCATCACTTGTTGTAGAGGGTTCAAATTCCTTATTCACTTATTCTTGATTTAAAGTTGATATTAATATTGCAAATAATATTTAAGAATGGGTTCTTATTCATTAGAAGACATTCTTTCAAATCCTTTTGTATCTCTTTCTTTCATATTTTTGCATTTTTTTTTCCATTGCACATTATTTATTTAACTTTAAAAACAAAACAGGAAACAGTTGCCAGAGAAGCAACTCTGACTCATGGCAACCTCATTTGTGTCAGTTAAAGGAGAAGTGAGCTCCACAGGATTTTTTTTTTTTTTTAATGTGTGTTATCCAAGTTTATTATTTTTTTTATTAACTTTTATTACGCTTCAAGTGAACGTTTACAAATCCAATCAGTCTGTCACATATAAGTTTACATACATCTTACTCTGTACTCCCACTTGCTCTTCCCCTATTGAGTCAACCCTTTCAGTCTCTCCTTTCGTGACAATTTTGCCAGCTTCCCTCTCTCTCTATCCTCCCATCCCCCCTCCAGAAAGGAGATGCCAACACAGTCTCAAGTGTCCACCTGATATAATTAGCTCACTCTTCATCAGCATCTCTCTCCCACCTGCTGACCAGTCCCTTTCATGTCTGATGAGTTGTCTTCGGGGATGGTTCCTGTCCTGTGCCGACAGAAGGTCTGGGGAGCATGGCCACCGGGATTCCTCTAGTCTCAGTCAGACCATTAAGTACGGTCTTTTTATGAGAATTTGGGGTCTGCATCCCACTGATCTCCTGTTCCCTCAGGAGTTGTCTGTTGTGCTCCCTGTGAGGGCAGTCATCGACTGTGGCCGGGCACCAACTAGTTCTTCTGGTCTCAGGATGATGTAGGTCTCTGGTTCATGTGGCCCTTTCTGTCTCTTGGGCTCTTAGTTATCGTGTGACCTTGGTGTTCTTCATTTTCCTTTGCTCTAGGTGAGTTGAGACCAATTGATGCATCTTAGATGGCTTCTTGTTAGCATTTAGGACCGCAGATGCCACATTTCAAAGTGGGATGCAGAATGTTTTCATAATAGAATTATTTTGCCAATTGACTTAGAAGTCCCCTCAAACCATGTTCCCCAGACCCCCGCCCCTGCTCCGCTGACCTTTGAAGCATTCATTTTATCCCAGAAACTTCTTTGCTTTTGGTCCAGTCCAACTGAGCTGACCTTCCATGTATTGAGTGTTGTCTTTCCCTTCACCCAAAGCAGTTCTTATCTACTGATTAATCAATAAAAAACCCTCTCCCTCCCTACCTCCCTCCCCCCTTTGTAACCACAGAAGTATGTGTTCTTCTCAGTTTTTACTATTTCTCAAGTTCTTATAATAGTGGTCTTATACAATATTTGTCCTTTTGCCTCTGACTAATTTCGCTCAGCATAATGCCTTCCAGGTTCCTCCATGTTATGAAATGTTTCACAGATTCGTCACTGTTCTTTATCAATGCGTAGTATTCCATTGTGTGAATATACCACAATTTATTTACCCATTCATCCGTTGATGGACACCTTGGTTGCTTCCAGCTTTGCTATTGTAAACACAGCTGCGATAAACATGGGTGTGCATATATCTGTTTGTGTGAAGGCTCTTGTATCTCTAGGGTATATTCCGAGGAGTGGGAGTTCTGGATTGTATGGTAGTTCTATTTCTAACTGTTTAAGAAAACACCAGATAGATTTCCAAAGTGGTTGTACCATTTTTCATTCCCACCAGCAGTGTATAAGAGTTCCAATCTCTCCGCAGCCTCTCCAACATTTATTATTTTGTGTTTTTTGAATTAATGCCAGGCTTGTTGGTGTGAGATGGAATCTCATCGTAGTTTTAATTTGCATTTCTCTAATGGCTAATGATCGAGAGCATTTTTCTCATGTATCTGTTGGCTGCCTGAATATCTTCTTTAGTGAAATGTGTGTTCATATCCTTTGCCCACTTCTTGATTGGGTTGTTTGTCTTTTTGTGGTTGAGTTTGAACAGAATCATGTAGATTTTAGAGATCAGGCGCTGGTCTGAGATGTCATAGCTGAAAATTCTTTCCCAGTCTGTAGGTGGTCTTTTTACTCTTTTAGTGAAGTCTTCAGATGAGCATAGGTGTTTGATTTTTAGGAGCTCCCAGTTATCGGGTTTCTCTTCATCATTTTTGGTAATGTTTTGTATTCTGTTTATGCCTTGTATTAGGGCTCCTAGGGTTGTCCCTATTTTTTCTTCCATGATCTTTATCATTTTAGTCTTTATGTTTAGGTCTTTGATCCACTTGGAGTTAGTTTTTGTGCATGGTGTGAGGTATGGGTCCTGTTTCATTCTTTTGCAAATGGATATCCAGTTATGCCAGCACCATTTGTTAAAAAGACTATCTTTTCCCCAATTAACTGACACTGGTCCTTTGTCCAATATCAGCTGCTCATACGTGGATGGATTTATATCTGGCTTCTCAATTCTGTTCCATTGGTCTATGTGCCTGTTGTTGTACCCGTACCAGGCTGTTTTGACTACTGTGGCTGTATAATAGGTTCTGAAATCAGGTAGAGTGAGGCCTCCCACTTTCTTCTTCTTTTTCAGTAATGCTTTGCTTATCCTGGGCTTCTTTCCCTTCCATATGAAATTGGTGATTTGTTTCTCTATCCCCTTAAAACAGGACATTGGAATTTGGATCGGAAGTGCGTTAAATGTATAGATGGCTTTTGGTAAAAAAATAGACATTTTTACTATGTTAAGTCTTTCTATCCCTGAGCAGGGTATGTTTTTCCACTTAAGTATGTCCTTTTGAATTTCTTGTAGTAGAGCTTTGTAGTTTTCTTTGTATAGGTCTTTTACATCCTTGGTAAGATTTATTCCTAAGTATTTTACCTTCTTGGGGGCTACTGTGAATGGTATTGATTTGGTTATTTCCTCCTCGGTGTTCTTTTTGTTGATGTAGAGGAATCCAAGTGATTTTTGTATGTTTATTTTATAACCCGAGACTCTGCCAAACTCTTCTATTAGTTTCAGTCGTTTTCTGGAGGATTCCTTAGGGTTTTCTGTGTATAAGATCATGTCATCTGCAAATAGTGATAACTTTACTTCCTCCTTGCCAATCCGGATACCCTTTATTTTTTTGTCTAGCCCAATTGCCCTGGCTAGGACTTCAAGTACGATGTTGAATAAGAGTGGTGATAAAGGGCATCCTTGTCTGGTTCCCGTTCTCAAGGAAATGCTTTCAGGTTCTCTCCATTTAGAGTGATATTGGCTGTTGGCTTTGCATAGATTCCCTTTATTATGTTGAGGAATTTTCCTTCAATTCCTATTTTGGTAAGAGTTTTTATTACAAATGGGTGTTGGACTTTGTCAAATGCCTTTTCTGCATCAATTGATAAGATCATGTGGTTTTTGTCTTTTGTTTTATTTTACATTAGTGGTTTTTCTAATATTAAACCAGCCTTGCATACCTGGTATAAATCCCACTTGATCAGGGTGAATTATTTTTTTGATGTGTTGTTGGATTCCATTGGCTAGAATTTTGTTGAGGATTTTTGCGTCGATGTTCATGAGGGATATAGGTTTATAATCTTCTTTTTTTGTAATGTCTTTACCTGGTTTTGGTATCAGGGAGATGGGGGCTTCATAGAATGAGTTGGGTAGTATTCCGTCATTTTCTATGCTTTGAAATACCTTCATAGTAGTGGTGTTAACTCTTCTCTGAAGGTTTGGTAGAACTCTGCAGTGAAGCCGTCTGGGCCAGGGCTGTTTTTTGTTGGAAGTTTTTTGATTACCGTTTCAACCTCTTTTTTTGTTATGGGTCTATTTAGTTGTTCTACTTCTGAATGTGTTAGTTTAGGTAGGTAGTGTTTTTCCAAGAATTCATCCATTTATTCTAGGTTTGCAAATTTGTTAGAGTACAATTTTTCGTAGTAATCTGAAATGATTCTTTTAATTTCAGTTGGGTCTGTTGTGATGTGGTCCTTCTCGTTTCTTATTCGGGTTATTTGTTTCCTTTCCTGTATTTCTTTAGTCAGTCTAGCCAATGGTTTATCAATTTTGTTAATTTTTTCAAAGAACCACCTTTTGGCTTTGTTAATTCTTTCAATTGTTTTTCTGTTCTCTAATTCATTTAGTTCAGCTCTAATTTTTATTATTTGTTTTCTTCTGGTGCCTGATGGGTTCTTTTGTTGCTCACTTTCTATTTGTTCAAGTTGTAGAGACAGTTCTCTGCTTTTGGCTCTTTCTTCTTTTTGTATGTGTGCATTTATCGATATAAATTGGCCTCTGAGCACTGCTTTTGCTGTGTCCCAGAAGT
This sequence comes from Elephas maximus indicus, assembly GCF_024166365.1. NCBI lineage: Eukaryota > Metazoa > Chordata > Mammalia > Proboscidea > Elephantidae > Elephas > Elephas maximus. The sequence goes on from NC_064823.1 coordinate 88,547,934, forward strand.
TTTGATAGGAAGTATTTTCATTCTCGTTGCATTCTATGAATTTCCTTATTCCCTCCTTGATGTCTTCTATAACCCAGTCTTTTTTCAGGAGGGTATTGTTCATTTTCCAAGTATTTGATTTCTTTTCCCTAGTTTTTCTGTTATTGATTTCTACTTTTATGGCCTTGTGGTCTGAGAAGATGCTTTGTAATATTTCGATGTTTTGGACTCTGCAAAGGTTTGTTTTATGACCTAATGTGTGGTCTATTCTAGAGAATGTTCCATGTGCACTAGAAAAAAAAGTATACTTTGCAACTGTTGGGTGGAGTGTTCTGTATAAGTCAATGAGGTGAAGTTGGTTGATTGTAGCAATTAGGTCTTCCGTGTCTCTATTGAGCTTCTTACTGGATGTCCTGCCCTTCTCCGAAAGTGGTGTGTTGAAGTCTCCTACTATAATTGTGGAGGTGTCTATCTCACTTTTCAGTTCTGTTAAAATTTGATTTATGCATCTTGGAGCCCTGTCAGTGGGTGCATAAATATTTAATATGGTTATGTCTTCCTGATCAATTGTCCCTTTTATCATTATATAGTGTCCATCTTTATCCTTTGTGGTGGATTTAAGTCTAAAGTCTATTTTGTCAGAAATTAATATTGCTACTCCTCTTCTTTTTTGCTTATTGTTTGCTGGATATATTTTTTTCCATCCTTTGAGTTTTAGTTTGTTTGTGTCTCTAAGTCGAAGGTGTGTCTCTTGTAGGCAGCATATAGATGGATCGTGTTACTTTATCCAGTCCGTGACTCTCTGTCTCTTTATTGGTGCATTTAGTCCATTTACATTCAGCGTAATTACAGATAAATAAGTTTTTAGTGCTGTCATTTTGATGCCTTTTCATGTGTGTTGTTGGCAATTTTGTGTTTCCACATACTTTTTTGTGCTGAGACGTTTTTCTTAGTAAATTGTGAGATCCTCATTTTCATAGTGTCTGTCTTTATGTTAGTTGAGTCGTTACGTTTTTCTTGGCTTTTATCTTGAGTAATGGAGTTGTTATACCTTTTTGTGGTTACCTTATTATTTACCCCTATTTTTCTAAGTAAAAGCCTAACTTGTATCGTTCTATATGGCCTTGTATTACTCTCCATCTGGCAGTTCAATGCCTCCTGTATTTAGTCCCTCTTTTTGATTATTGTGATCTTTTACCTATTGACTTCCATGATTCCTTGTTATGTGTATTATTTATTTATTTATTTAATCTTAATTTGTTTGTTTTTGTGATTTCCCTATTTGTGTTGATATCATGACGTTCTGTTTTGTGACCTTGTATTGTGCTGGTATCTGATATTATTGGTTTTCTGAACAAACAAAATCCTTTAGTATTTCTTGTAGCTTTGGTTTGGTTTTTGCAAATTCTCTAAACTTGTATTTATCTGTAAATATCTTAATTTTGCCTTCATATTTCAGAGAGAGTTTTGCTGGATATATGATCCTTGGCTGGCAGTTTTTCTCCTTCAGTGCTCTGTATATGTCATCCCATTCCCTTCTTGCCTGCATGGTTTCTGCTGAGTAGTCTGAACTTATTCTTATTGATTCTCCCTTGAAGGAAACCTTTCTTTTCTCCCTGGCTGCTTTTAAAATTTTCTCTTTATCTTTGGTTTTGGCAAGTTTGATGATAATATGTCTTGGTGTTTTTCTTTTTGGATCAATCTTAAATGGGGTTCGATGAGCATTTTGGATAGATATCCTTTCGTCTTTCATGATGTCAGGGAAGTTTTGTGTCAGGAGATCTTCAACTATTTTCTCTGTGTTTTCTGTCCCCCCTCCCTGTTCTGGGACTCCAATCACCCGCAAGTTATCCTTCTTGATAGAGTCCCACATGATTCTTAGGGTTTCTTCATTTTTTTTAATTCTTTTCTCTGATTTTTTTTCAGCTATGTTGGTGTTGATTCCCTGGTTCTCCAGATGTCCCAGTCTGCATTCTAATTGCTCGAGTCTGCTCCTCTGACTTCCTATTGCGTTGTCTAATTCTGTAATTTTATTGTTAATCTTTTGGATTTCTACATGCTGTCTCTCTATGGATTCTTGCAACTTATTAATTTTTCCAGTATGTTCTTGAATAATCTTTTTGAGTTCTTCAACAGTTTTATCAGTGTGTTCCTTGGCTTTTTATGCAGTTTGCCTTATTTTGTTTGTGATGTCTTGAAGCATTCCGTAAATTAGTTTTTTATATTCTCTCTGATAATTCCAGGATTGTATCTTCATTTGGGAAAGATTTTGATTCTTTTTTGGGGGGGGGTTGTAGAAGCTGTCATAGTCTGCTTCTTTATGTGGTTTGATATGGACTGCTGTCTCTGAGCCATCACTGGGAAACTAGTTTTTCCAGAAAATCTGCTAAAAAAAAATGCAGTCAGATCCCTATCAGAGTTCTCCCTCTGGCTCAGGCTATTCGGATGTTAATGAAGCCGCCTGGGGAGGGTGGGGGAGGGATCAGAGAGATAGGAAAGTAGCACCTCAGAATATACCCAGAGTTGCTTGTCTTGCTTGGAATGACTATTATATCTGAGATTTCCGTGGGGCGCGTCGCCTATGTGTGCTGGCTGTGTGGAGATTGCCCCCAGGGGGTCTGGCCCGCTGGAGTCATGGTTAGATCCTCCACTGCCAGCCCCACGTCCACCCTCAAGGTTCCCCTACTGGGACAGTGCACTCCCAACTCCAAAATCAGTCGCTGCCTCCCAGGGACTCCCCATCCCACCAGCCGCGTTGCCGCTCCGCTCCCGCGAACCGGCTAGGCTCCCCCCCAGGGTCAGCTCAGGCGAGCCGAGCAGCTCCCCGCGCCTGCGCCGTAACCTCGCGTCCCAGCTGGGACACCTCTCTCCCCGCTCCAAGACCAGTCACTGCCTCCTGGGGACTTTTCCCACCTCCTGCGCTGCCACTCCACCGGTGCAAACTGGCTGGGCCCCCTCCCGGGATGAGTTCAGGGGCCAGGGCTGGGCCCCTTGTTTGTGCCATCTGCCCCCCGGTCTCTGCCCCAAATCGGGCATTGAAGGTCACCTGACTGGTACGCTGGCTCCAGGCTCTGAAAACAATCGCTGCCTCCCCGTATTTGTTCGTTCTCCATCTCTAAATCTGTGTTTGTTGTTCAGGGCTTGTAGATTGTTATGTATGTGATCAATTCACTTGTTTTTCCGAGTCTTTGTTGCAAGAGGGATCCGCGGTAGCGTCCACCTAGTCCGCCATCTTGGCCCTGCCCCCCTCCACAGAATTTTTAATGGCAAATTTTTCCGAAGTAGATTGTCAGACCTTTCTTCCAAGGCACCTCTGGGTGGACTCAAACTTCCACACTTTCAGTTAGTAGTTGAGCACATTAACCATTTGCACCACCAACTTAACTATTGACTATTTTTCTTTTTAGAAATGTTATGTTTGCCTTAAGTCTCTGAGAATTTAAAAAGCTCTATTTCTGTGCCCTGCTCTAATGGTTCCATATGCTCCTTGTCCTGTATCTCCTTGGGAGTGAAGTTTTCCATCTGTCGAATTTGATATCTCTTGTGGTTTTGAATTTTCTCCACATTTTGTGTTTTTGGCTCTGTGATTATCTTGGTGCTATCTTCTTGACTGTTGCCTCTATATGTCCTGTTAGAGAGGAATGACAGAGCTCTCTGCAGTAAAAGCTTCTACGTCCAAAGCACGGTAATGGTTTCAACACTTCCAAGAGCAAATGTGAACAGTGTAGGGAGCAATGTAGCCTGTGAGTGCTTATGGTGTGCGAGTGTTTGGGGTTGGGGTGTCATGAGAAAAGAGGATGGTAAGAAAACCAGAGAAAGGTGGAAGAATGCAAACATATAGTATCCTCTTTGAAATATATACCTATAGAGATATGTCAGGACAGTAGGTATCCTGATGCCTACGCAGACAGTGGAATGGAAAACTCACATGCGGTTTCTAGTGACATGGTTAAGTACTTGGCTGCTTTGTGGGAGAAAGACCTGGCGATCTACCTCCATAAAAATTATAGCCAAGAAAACCCTCTGGGGCAATTTTACTGTGTCACACGGGGTTGCTGTGAGTCAGCAATCAATTCGAAGGCACCTAAAAACAACAAGAAAAACTCCTCTAAAGAAAAGCAGAATTAGCATCATTGAGAGGGAAACTATCATGCCAGTTCTGTAGGGGTAAAGTCACTACTGTTGTGAACAAAGCTCTTTGTGAGCATGACTGCATCTGGCTCATAAGAGTTTTACTGAATAGCCCCTCCCAGCCTCATCACTGCCCATAAGCCATATCCATTGTTCCCACCTTTCCTCCTATAGAATCAAAGAGGGGATTCCAGAATAATCATGTTAAATTTCTAGTTTCCATAGTGGTAATTACTACTGAGGCAATGTGCCATGTGCTTTACATACATTATCTCTTTGAATTTATACAGCATCTCTGTGAATTAGGTATAATACCTAATTCACAGAAATACTTAGACAGTATGTAGCTCTCCCAAGGTCCAACAGACCTGGGATTTGAGCCTAGCCTAGGCACTTCTGCTTTGTATACAATCCTAGGCCATCCCAAACAAATGCAGTGCTTGACAGAATAGAAGCTGACACTGAAGAAACTGAGGAATTTCCCCAGGCTGTACTGATAACAAAATGGCAGAGACCAGATTAGAAAGTGTTTTCAGTTTTGACCTCTAACCCCAAGTTTTTAACAGGATTTGCCAAAAGTGATACAAACCAAAAAGTGAAGGAGATTCAGAAATTAAGGCCTTACAATACAAACATAGTTAAACCCAGTATGGTATAGGGATTGAGTTGAAATACACAATTCTATGTGTTTTATTCCTTTATCCCTTTATGGATTTTCAATCTATTCAGCCTGACTCATGAAGTTAGAGCTTTTCAGAGAAGGTTAGAAATGACACCAGGTATAAAAAAAAAAAAAAAATTTTTTTTTTTTTTAAACCAAAAACCTGTTGTTGAGTCAATTTCAACTCATAGTAACCCTAAAGAACAGAGTAGTACTGCTCCATAGGGTTTCCAATGAGCGTCTAGTGGATTTGAACTGCCCCCCTTTTGGTTAGCCATCATAGCTCTTAACCACCAAGGTTTCCATAGCAGATGCTGAAGCCACCTGTAATTCAGAAGTCTGAATCACCATTCTGTATTTATTTCCTTGTAAAGATCTTTGTTTATGCCTTAAGTTGGGATATTTTTAGGGTGTGTGTTAAACCAACTAGGTCGATTAAGATGCTGTATAGCCAGGTAACCTGAAGTTAACCCCAGACCCAGCTCTTTGTTTTTTTCTTAGAAGGTACAAAACTTTACAGGGCCTCACAGATCTCAAGTTATTCTTGATAGAAACTTTGGACACTTCAATAATTGTTTTCTAGAATACCCCTTAATTTTATTACAAACAAAATGAAAACACTGTTACCGTATCTTTTAAAATAAAAATATACATTTTATTTCCTGCAAATAAAAGAATTCATTTGCTCTGTACTTGAAATAATGACAAGACGGTCATTTTAGAAAAAACTGCTTTTTGATATGGTTTTATCTCATCCAGCTATGTAAGTCAAAATTCTCAAAAGTATTAAGAATACAACTTCTTCTAAAGCAGTAAATGGTGGCAATTGTTTGCAAAAGCAATTTGGGTAACAAACTAGAAGGCAGGTGGATAAAACCAGATGAAAAATCATGTAAGGACTTGTTTAGCTAGGAAATAATAATTTCTAAGGATAAAATAGGATTTTAAAAATGGGTTATATGGTATTTGGACTCAGTAGTTGAGGTATAAAAATGAGCCCTGGTGGCACAGTGGTTAAGTGCTCAGGTGCTCACCAAAAGGCCAGTGGTTCAAACCCAACAGCCACTCTTTGGGGGAAATACGTGGAATTACAGCCTAGAAAACCTTGTGAGGCAGTTCTAGTCTCTCCTATAGTGTTGTTATGAGTTGGAACTGCTGATGGCAATGAGCGTTTTTTGTTTGTTTGTTTGTTTGTTTAGTTATGTACAAAGAAATATTCTGTCTAAAGTACAAACCATTAATCTTTCTTTTTTCAAAACTTACATCAAACAATGTATTTAACATGAATCTTTGTTCATCCAGACACTCCCTCAGGCTGATCTTGGATGAAGATGAGAGAATGGGCCAGTATTTGCAATGCTGTGGAGTTCAGGAAGGGAGGAATGATGGGCTAAAGGTCAGGGGTAATAAAGGACAAATTACGTGCTAATAAAAATGATCATTTTTACATTTTGATGAGACAGTTTATGAGGTCTCAGGTCAAAGACAAGCTCCTAGGACAACATTTTTTTCTTTTTTTTTTGGAGGAAATGGAAACCACAGGCAGTACTATGGGCAGTAGAAGCAACAACACACCTTTCCCAAAACTACTAAAGGGAAGAAAGAGCCAACTTGCATTTCCACCTGCTTCTTCACCCACTTCAGCGTGAAGAAAAGGGACGGTCTCACAGCTCTAGGCTGTTAACTCTATTGGTGAACAGGAATGGAGTCACCCTCCCTGTATTTTTGTGAGTCAGAGTGTGTGTGTTGGTCAGGTTCCCAGCAAAACAACTTCTTGTTCTCTTTTGCTGCCTAGAAAGGGGTCTTGTGAGTGTGTGTGTGCAGGCAGCAGACTTTGATGTTTCCTTCTCCGGGGGCAGGGTAGAGGCCAATAGCATATACAAAAAACTCTTCTCAAGCAGAGATTCTTTCTTGGCAGGTAAGAAAACAAAGCACTCTTGTAATACCACAAAAGTCCCTAGGTGGCAAAAATGGTTTGCACTCAGTGACTAATCAAAAGATTGGTAGTTCAAACCCACCTAGTCGCACTTTGAAAGATCTGACAATCTGCTTCCATAAACATTGCAGCCAAGAATACCTTATGGAGCTCAATTTTACCTTGTAACATATGAGGTCACTATGAATTAGAACTGACTCTATGGCAGCGTTTTTTTTTTTTTTTTTTTTGGTAGCACCCAAGGCTACTTATTTTTGGAGAGAACACACACCCATAGCTTCAGCCGCAAAAACCTTGTCATACCTCACCAAACAAACATCTCTTTATTGAGGAAGCAAATAACGCTTTTGGTGGGTGGTGGTTATATATGAAGGAGCGGTGGTGGCATAGTGGCTAAAGTGTTTGGCTGCTAACCGAAAGGTCAGTGGTTCAAAGTCACCAGCTGCTCCGTGGAAGAAAGATGTGGCAGTCTGCTTCTGTAAAGATTTATAGTCTTGGGAACCGAAAAGGGCAGTTCTAGGCTGTCCTATAGTGTTGCTAGGAGTTGGAATTGACTCGATGGCAGTGGGTTAGGTTTGGTTGTATATGAGACTTTACTGTTCATGCTCATTTTGGTTTCAATAGCATTTACCCAGTGAGTAAGTTGGGGAACCTGGATTTGAACTCAGATTTATCTTCCTGATAGTGAAGTTCATGATATCATCACTTTACGTGTTCCTGTTGAAGGCTTATCACCTGTGCTTTGGTTCAAATTAATGATCACAAATTATGAGATTGTGAAATTGCACGCTAGCTAGTACTTATTAGGGAAGGAGCCCTGGTGCTGCAGTGGTTAAGCACTCAGCTGCTAACCAAAAGTTTAGGGGTTTGAACTCACTCAGCCATTCTGTGGGAGAAAGGCCTGGCAAAATACTTCATAAAGATTATAGCCTGTGAAACCCCATGGGGCAGTTTTACTCTGTCACAGGGTTCACTCTGAGTCAAAATCAACTCAACAGCATCTAACAACATTTATCAGGCACATCTGACTAAATAAAGTTAATCTTTTTTCTACATTTAGGTCTAAAAGCTCCTATTAATATATCATTAACATAAATCTCAAAGACTTTCATGCATCAGAACTTTACTGAGTACATTCTGAGGGCTAAACTCAGTGCCAGCCTACAACACCAGCAGGTGCAGTTGTACATGTTGTAAACTTTACAATCCCAAGAGGTGCCATTCATACTGCAGCACAAAAACTCAGGGTCCCTAAGTGGAACCTTTCAAGACATTAACTTTATGAAAAGGAATAAGTCAAATTGTTGTCATCAAGGGACTTTGAACTAGTTTTGAGCAAGTAGATTTCTTTGCTTATGAGGATATTTACAGAAGAAATATCCAGATTCTGTCCATCAACTTTTGGATATTTTCATTTAATTCTTTATATCAAGAATTTTTATTTTTTCCAGGTATTACTTTATCCAATAATGTCCCCTCACTATTAACATCTTATTTCCTCATTCAAGAGGTGTACTAGAATGTCAATATTCAGATGAGCAATTTCTCCAAATCTGAAGAGGAAATTGAGGAGAAATTATTCTGGGGATATTTGACAGTGTAACCTGCCCTCAGAGGAGGAAGTAGTTTCATCCCCATTCTAATCCCTGCCTTCTCTGGTAAATGGGTTTTGACGACACAAAGAATGTCAAGTGCGTGATTCTTTCCATCATATACTACAGGAGAGAAAAGAGCACTACGCTCAGGAGTTTACGGAGAAGCAGATAATTGCAAAAAGATTAGTTTCTTCTTTGAACTCACATATTTATAAGAAGGGTGTTATGGATTGAATTGTTTCCCCCCCAAAATATGTGAGGTAAATCCTAACATCGATGCCTGTGGTTATAATCCCATTTGAGAATGGGCTGTCCTTTATTACGTTAACGAGGATGGATTAGTATAGGGTATGTCTTAGTTCAAACTTTGTTGAGATACAAAAGAGATTAAACAAGCAAATAAGTAATCAGAGATGGGGGAAGAAAGATGCCAAGCCATGTGAAGATCGCCCAGAAACAGAAGCTCAAAGAGACAACATCTTTCGTCCAGAGCTGGCAGAGGGAGAAAGCCTTCCCCTGGAGCTGGTACCCTGAATTCCAACTTCTAGCCTCTTAAGCTGTGAGAAAATACATTTCTGTTTGTTAAAGCCACCCACTTGTGGTGTTTCTGTTATAGCAGTACTAGGTAACTAGGACAAAGGGTGACAGAGAAAATATATATGCAGAAGCCACTGGTATAAGAAAAAAAAAAATTGGAGAAGTTGGATAAGTATTAAGATATTAAAAGGCATTCTCCTAGATCTGTAAAATAAATAATAATAAAATGTTCCCATACCCTGGGGGTATAGTCATTAAGTGCTACGGCTGCAAACCAAAAGGTCAGCAGTCCACATCCGCCAAGCACTCCTTGGAAACTCTATGGGGCAGTTGTACTTTGTCCTATAGGGTCACTATGAGTCGGAATCAACTCCAGGGCACTGGGTTTTTTTTTTTTTTTTGGTTGTGATGTAAAAGGGGGCTAGAAAAACAATCTTAATCTGAAAGAACTGTCAGGAACTTTGCCTCCAGTTAAATATAGAAAAGAAGCATTTCCAGCTTCCTTTCTCACCACTTCCTATTCTTTGTACGTGCACATTAAAGTATTTAGAACATTCAATCAGTTCTACCATATGGTTCATAAAATTGAGGATGTTATTTCTATAAACATGTAGTGAAAAATAATATGTACTGCAGTGATAAGAGGCATATGTGACTAAACTTGAAAGGCCCTTTGCTCATGAATACATAAACAAACAGTCAGTATGCATTTTATGAACCATGTAGTAGAACTGAGTAATGTTCCAAACGCTTTAACGCGCACGTACAAAGGCACTTAGCAGAGCCCTGATGGCGCGGTGGTTAAGAACTTGACTGCTAGCCGAAAGGTGTGCAGTTTGAATCCACCAGCAGGTCCTTGGAAACCCTACGGGGCAGTTCTACCCTGTCGTATAGGGTTGCAAGGAGTCAGAGTAGACACAATAGCAATGTTTTTTTTCGGGTTTATGCATTTAATGTTTCTTTTATTTTCTTGCATATGCAATATGTTGAAGGCATAAGACAGTTTCTGGCTTCAAAGAATTTTTCTTTTCTTTTTTTTAATAATATTTTATCGTGTTTTAGTTGAAAGTTTACACAGCAAATTAGGTTCCCCTTTAACATTATTTCTACAAATTGTTCCACGCCATTGGTTACAACTTTTACGATGTATCAGCATTCTCATCAATTACATTCTGTTGGTTCTGTTCCCAATGATCTAGCTTCCTTTCCCCTCTTTACCTTCTCATCTCTGCTTTTGGGTAAATGTTGACTGTTTGGTCTCATATAGTTAAGCATTTAAAGGATCACATTTCTCCTGGGTGATATTGTTTATTTTATAAGCCAGTCTATTATTGGGTGAAAGATGCCTGCAGAAATAGCTTCAATTCCAAGTTCAAATGTTATCTCTGGGCAATAGTCTCAAGGTTTCCTCTAGTCTCTGTTGGTCCAGTAGGTCTGGTCTTTATTTAGGAATTTGAGATTTGTTTTACATTTTTTTCTCCCTATCTATTTGGGAGAAATAGAGGCTCTGGGGGAGAACGACGTGGCAGTCTTCTTCAGTAAAGATCTACAGCCTTGGAAACCTTATGGGGCCACTATGGTCAGCAGTTTGAATCTACCAGGTGCTCCTTGAAAAGTCTATGGGGCAGTTCTACTCTGTTCTATAGGGTAGCTATGAGTCGGAATTGATTCCATGGCAATGAGCTTTTTTTCTTATAATGAGTTGGAGTTGAATCAACAGCAATGGTCAGAATGATTCCATAGTGGTAGCTAGGCACCTTCTAGTTCCTCTGATTTCAGGTTCGAAGAGGCTGTGGTTCATGTGGGCTATTAGTCCAGTGGGTTAGTTTCTTCCCTGAGCCTTTGATTTCATTCATTCTCTTGTGCCATGTAAGTAGATACCAATAGTTGTATCTTAGATGGTTGCTCACAGGCTTTTCAGACCCCAGATGCTACTTATCATACTAGGATATAGAACATTATCTTTGTGGACTATGTTATGCCAAATGACTTAGTTGTCTCCTGAGACAAAGAATTTATTTTCTTATAAGATAAATAACAGACAAAATAGTATCCATAAATATTTGTGTATTGCTCAAAAGCTAAATTGCATGTCACTACTTCTGTGAAGAAAATAAAATTAAAATGGCAAATTGTTGAATATTTGTCACTTTTATAAAACAGAAGAAAAAGATTAATGTCTTTAATGTGTACCAAAACCAAAACGAAACTCATTGCCATTGAGTCAATTATAACTCATAGTGACCTTATAAGAGAATAGAACTGTCCGATAGAGTTTCCAAAGAGCACCTCATGGATTTGAACTGCCGACCTTTTCATTAGAAGCCGTAGCACTTAACTACTACACCACCAGGTTTTCCTTAATATGCACAGAGCTCCTAAAAATTACAAGAGCAGAAATATTTTTTAAAATGTGGAAAAGGTTTGTTAACACTTAACCGCACTACCAAAAAATAAATAAGCAATAATGACAGAATAAACTACATTAGTCAACCTCTGAAGTAACTAAAAAACTGCCAACTAATGAAATGAGATGCCTATATTGTCTGTAAGATTATACGCCACAAAGGTTTTCCGTATCAAATGATGGTCACAAGGAGGGATAAAAAGTGCATTGATATTTTGCTGATGAAAATTGAAACAGGTACAAACTTAACCTGTGATTTAGTAATTATTCTTCTAAATATTTATTCAGAAGTAAGAAATAATTTTTCTTAACGGTAAAACTTAGTATAAAACAAGAATGTATAATATTCTATTTTTTGGTAAAAAGTATAAAATGTATGTAAAAAGTTTTAGAAAAATATCCTGTAATTCCTCAAATATTAACACTGGTTGTTTCTATTGGTGAAATTTAGGAAAATCCTTTTTTAATCTATATACACTAAGATTGTTTTATAATAAGCATGTTTTATTTTTATAAACAGAAAAAAGTAAATGATGTTTGAAAATATTGAGTGCTCTAGGACTTTGTCTTTTCCACCTACCATAAAATATTTCTTTTTTTCCATTTTTATTTAACTACTCATGAACTTTACTGATTTTTTTATTTTACTAAAAATTTATTGGCACAGAAAGAATTCAAACTTAGGGCAGAGCCAAGATGGTGGAATAGACAGATGCTTCTGTCGAGCCCTCTTTACAACAAAGACCTGGAAAAACAAGTGAAATGAGTATATTTGTGGCAAGCATCAAAGCCAAGCTTAGACAATGAACTGAGGGGCAGGGGGAAGAAGGGACCGTTCGGAAGTGGAGAGGAGTTACCGGATCTGAATTATGGGAAGCCCTCAGGCACCATTCCTGGAGCTGTGGCAGCGGCAGCTGGCTGGTACTAGCATTTGGCTGCAGTTTCCTCAGGGAGAAGCAGCCAGCCACACAGCTTACTCACACCTCCGGAACCTGAGGAGAATGGCACCCTCGGCAAAAGCTGAGTACTTGCATATGTTTTACCTCACCCCCTCCACCCCCAAGCTGGCTTCAGCGGCTGAATCCCTGGGCCCGAGATAGACACTGGTGAGCACGTAGAGCCATCCTCCCAGCCTTGGGGAAGGGAAAAATTTGCAATTGGGGGAAAAGATAATTTGCCAGTGCCATTAACAGGGGAGCTTGGGACAGAAGTGGCTCCTGTCCAGGCATAAACCGTCCATGAATCTTGAGCACCTTTCCCTTCTGCATGGACCTGTGTGGGCCTATTTTGAGAGAATAGGCTCTTGTTGGCAAAATTCAACCATTTCAGCTCTACGGTGGAGAGGTGGGTGTTTGACCTTTGACATCGCTTTGCCTATTAAACAAGGTCCTCACCTACCCACATCAGAGACTTAAGAACTGGTAGCTCCACTCAGGTCACCCAGCCACCTGTGACAGGGGCCCAAAGATAACTGGTACCTCCCAGTTCTTACAACCAAAAACTTTGGGAGCCCACAATCCCTCTGCAGAACCCACCTACCAGCATGCACTAGGGAACAGAGACACGTTTTCCTCAGAGACACTTGGGGGTCAGTTCTCAGACTCCTACCTTGCTCAAAGCGTGACCCTCTGCTGCAATCAGATACCAATATATATGCCAATCACCTCTGCCCCTCTAAGACTGTAGGACAGAGCCTGTACCACACACTTGATATCAGCTACCTGGAAACATGACCTGAATTCATACAAGAAAATTGAATGGACTCCTAGACTGATATACCTGATAAGAGCTCTCGCCAGCTGAGGACAGGACATCAGAGCTCCAAAGGCAAAAATAATCAAGCTTGGTCACTCAAGCAACCCATAGGGGTACAGCAAAACAAAACAAAGCAAGCAGCTAAGACACAGTAAGCAAGCATAAACTAAATATAATAACTTATAGATGGCTCAGAGACAACAGTCAATATCAAGTCACATAAAAAAACAGACCATGATCACCTCAACAGGCTCTCAAAACAAAGAATTCAGGGATCTTCTAGATGAAAGTGGATTCCTGGAATTACCAGTTGCAGAATAAAAAAGTTTAATATATGGAACCCTTCAAGATATCAGGAAGGAAATGAGACAATATGCAGAACAAGCCAAGGAACACTCAGATAAAGCAGCTGAAGAAATTAGAAAGATTTTTCAGGAACATAATGAAAAGTTCAATAAGTTGGAAAAATCCATAGACAGACAGCAATCAGAAATTCAGAAGATTAACAATAAAATTACAGAATTAGATAACACAATAGAAAGTCGGAGGAGCAGAACTGAGCAAGTAGAAGCTAGAATTTCTGAACTTGAAGATAAATCACTTGGCACTAATATATTTGAAGAAAAATAGGACAAAAGAATTTTAAAAATGAAGGAACCTTAAGAATCATGTGGGACTCTGTCAAGAGAAATAACCTATGAGTGATTGGAGTACCAAAACAGGGAGGGATAACAGAAAATACAGAGAAAATTGTTGAAGATTTCTGGGCAGAAAACTTCCCTGATAATGTGAAAGATGAGAAGATATCTATCCAAGATGCTCATCGAACTCCACATAAGGTAGAGCTGAAAAGAAAGTCACAAAGACATATTATAATCAAGCTTGCCAAAACCAAAGATAAAGAGAGAATTATGAGAGCAGCAAGGAATAAATGAAAAGTCACCTACAAAGAAGAGCCAATAAGAACAAACTCAGACTACTCAGCAGAAACCATGCAGGGAAGAAGGCAAAGGGATGACATATTTAAAAAATTGAAGGAAAAAATTGCCTGCCAAGAATCATATATCCTTCAAAACTGTCTCTTAAACATGAAGGTGAAATTAAGACTTTCCAGATAAACACAAGTTGAGGAAATTCATAAAAACCAAACCAAAACTACAAGAAATACTAAAGGAAGTTCTTTGGTTAGAAAATCAATATCTGGTATCAACCCAACACTAGAACACTGGGCAGAGCAACCAGAAGTCAACCCAGACAGGGAAATCCAAAAAAAACCCAAAGCAATATTATTAAAAAAAAAAAAAGAGCCCAAAACAGGGTTACAACAATGTTATTATATAAAAGAAGACAACATTAAAATAATAAAGAGGGACTAAGAAATAAAATCATATACTTTCCATATGGAGAGAAAGATACGGTGATAAAAAGAAATGAAAGTTAGTTTTTTAATTTAGAAAAATAGGGGTAAATCATAAGGTAACCACAAAGGAGACAAACTATCCTACTCATCAAAATAAAATACAAGGGAAAAATACAGACTCAGCAGAAACAAAATCAACAACAAATATGAGGAAAGGACAATATATAAAGAAAATCTACTCAGCACATAAAATCAAGTGGGAAAAAGAAACTGTCAACACACAAAAAAAGACATGAAAATGGTAGCACTAAATTCATACCTACCCATAAATACCCTGAATATAAATGGACTAAATGCACCAATAAAGAGACAGAGAGTGGCAGAATGGATTAGAAAACAAGATCCATCTATATGCCTCCTACAAGATACACACCTTAGACTTAGAGACACAAATAAACTAAAACTCAAAGGGTGGAAAAAAATTAATCAAGCAAACAACAATCAAAAAAAGAGCTGGAGTGGCAATATTAATTTCTGACAAAATAGACTTTAAAGTTAAATCCATCAGAAAGGATAAGGACACTATATAATGATTAAAGGGACAATACACCAAGAGGATATAACCATATTAAATATTTACACACCTAATGACAGGGCTGCAAGATACATAAAACAAACTATCAGCATTGAAAAGTGAGATAGACAGCTCCACAATATTAGTAGGAGACTTCAACACACCACTTTCGGTGAAGGACAGGACATCCAGAAAGGAGCTCAATAAAGACACAGAAGATCTAAATGCCACGATCAACCAACTTGACCTCATAGACATATACAGAACACTCCACCCAACAGCAACCTTGTATACTTTCTTTTCTAGTGCACATGGAACATTCTCTAGAATAGACCACATATTAGGTCATAAAGCAAGCCTTAGCAGAATCCAAAACATTGAAATATTCCAAAGCATCTTCTCTGACCATAAGGCCGTAAAAGTGGAAATCAATAACAGGAAAAGCAGGGAGAAGAAATCAAACACTTGGAAACTGAACAGTACCCTGCTCAAAAAGAATGGATTATAGAAGACATTAAGGATGGAGTAAAATTCAGAGAATCCAATGAGAATGAAAACACTTCCTGTCAGAACCTTTGGGACACAGCAATTTATATATATGCTCAGAGGCTAATTTATATCAATAAATGCACACATCCAAAAAGAAGAAAGGGCCAGAATCAAAGAATTATCCCTACAACTTGAACAAATAGAAAGAGAAAAACAAAAGAAACCCACAGGCACCAGAAGAAAACAAATAATAAAAATTAGAGCTGAACCAATGAAATACAAAACAGAAAAACAATTGAAAGAATTAACAAGACCAAAAGCTGTTTTTTTAAAAAACTCTACAAAATTGATAAACCACTGGCCAAACTGAGAAAAGAAAAACAGGTGAGGAAGCAAATAACCCGAATAAGAAATGACATGCACGATATTACAATAGACCCAACTGAAATTAAAAGAATCATATCAGATTACTTTGAAAAATTATACTCAAACAAATTTGAAAACCTGGAAGAAATGGATGAATTCCTAGAAACACACTACCTACCTAAACTAACACAAACAGAGGTAGAACAAATAAATAGACCCATAACAAAAGAAGAGATTGAAAAGGTTATCAAAAAACTCCCAACAAAAAAAAAGCCCTGGTCCAGACAGCTTCACTGCAGAGTTCTAGCAATCTTTCAAAGAGTTAACGCCACTACTACTAAAGGCATTTCAGAACATAGAAAAGGATGGAATACTCCTGAACTCATTCTATGAAGCCACCATATCCCTGATACCAAAACCAGGTAAAGACACCACAAGAAAAGAAAATCAGAGACCTATATGCTATGAGTTCTACTCTGTCCAATAGGGTCGCTATGTGTTGGAATCGACTCGACGGCACTGGGTTTGGTTTTTGGTTTTTATCCCTCATGAACTGAGATGCAAAAATCCTCAACAAAATTCTAGCCAGTAGAATTTAACAACATATCAAAAATATAATTCACCATGACCAAGTGGGATTCATGCCAGGTATGCAGGGATGGTTCAACATTAGAAAAACAATTAATGTAATCCACCAGATAAATAAAACAAAAGACAAGAATCACATGACTTTATCAGTTGAAGCAGAAAAGGCATTTGACAAAGTTCAACATTCATTCATGATAAAAACTCTCAGCAAAATAGGAATAGAAGGAAAACTCCTCAACATAATAAAGGGCATCTATACAAAGCCAACAGCCAACATCATTCTGAATGGAGAGAGCCTGAAAGCATTTCCCTTGAGAACGTGAACCAGACAAGGATGCCCTTCATCACCACTCTTCTTCAACATTGTGCTGGAGGTCCTAGCCAGAGCAATTAGGCTAGATAAAGAAAAAAAGGACATCCAGATTGGCAAGGAAGAAGTAAAAATATCTCTATTTGCAGATGACACAATCTTATACACAGAAAACCCTAAGGAATCCTCCAGAAAACTACTGAAACTAATAGAAGAGTTCAGCAGAGTATCGGGATACAAGATAAACATACAAAAATCAGTGGGATTCCTCTACACCAACAAAAAGAACATCAAAGAGGAAATCACCAAACCAATGCCATTTACAGTAGGCCCCAAGAAGATAAAATACTTAGGAATAAATTTTACCAGAGATGCAAAAGACTTACACAAAGAAAACTACAGTACACTTCTGCAAGAAAGCAAAAGAGACTTATGTAAGTGGAAGAAAGTACCTTGCTTGTGGATAGGAACACTTAACATTATAAAAATGTCTATTCTACCAAAAGCGATCTATACATTTAATGCAATTCCAATCCAAATCTCAACGACATTCTTTAATGGGATGGAGAAACAAATCACCAACTTCATATGGAAGGGAAAGAGGCCCCAGATAAATAAGGCATTAATGAAAAAGAAGAACAAAGTGGGAGGCCTTACTTTACCTGATTTTAGAACCTATTATACCGCCACAGTAGTCAAAACAGCCTGCTACTGGTACAACAAGAGATACACGGATCAATGGAACAGAATTGAGAATCCAAACATAAATCCATCCACATATGAGCAGTTGATGTTTGACAAATGCCCCAAAACAGTTAAATGGGAAAAAGACAGACTTTTTAACAAATGGTGCTGGCATAACTGGATACCCATCTGCAAAACAATGAAACAACACCCATACCTCACTCCATGCACAAAAACTAACTCAGAATGGATCAAAGACCTAAATATAAAATCTAAAACGATAAAGATCATGGAAGAAAAAATAGGGACAACGTTAGGAACCCTAATACATGGTATAAACAGTATAGAAAACATTATAAAGAATGTAGAAGAAAAACTAGATAACTGGGAGCTCTTAAAAGTCAAACACCTATGCTCATCCAAAGACTTCACCAAAAGAGTGAAAATACTACCTACAGGCTGGGAAAAAGTTTTTAGCTATGACGTTTCTGATCAGTGCCTGATCTCTAAATTCTACATGATACTGCAAAAACTCAACTGCATAAAGACTAATCCAATTAAAAAATGGGCAAAAGATATGAATAGGCACTTCACTAAAGAAGACATTCAGGTAGCTAACAGATATATGAGGAAATGTTCACCATCATTAGCCATTGAAGAAATGCAGATGAAAACTACAGTGAGATTTCATCTCACTCTAACAAGGCTGGCATTAATCCAAAAAACACAAAATAATAAATGTTGGAGAGGCTGTGGAGAGATTGGAACACTTCTACACTGCTGGTGGGAATGTAAAATGGTACAACCACTTTGGAAATCAATTTGGCGCTTCCTTAAAAAGCTAGAAATAGAACTACCATATGATCCAGCATTCCCACTCCTTGGACTATATCCTAGAGAAATAGGAGCCTTCACATGAACAGATATATGCACATCCATGTTTATTGCAGCACCATTTACAATTTTGGTTGTTGTTTACGGTAGCAAAAAGATCGAAACAACCAAGGTGCCCATCAACGGATGAATGGATAAATAAATTATGGTATATTCACACTATGTAATACTACGCCTTGATAAAGAATAGTCAGGAATCTGTGAAACATTTCATAACATGGAGGAACCTGGAAGGCATTCTGCTGAGTGAAATTAGTCAGTTGCAAAAGGACAAATATTGTATAAGACCACTATTATAAGAACTTGAGAAATAGTTTAGACTGAGGAGAAAACATTCTTTTGTGGTTTTGAGAGGGTGGAGAGCGGGAGGGCAGGAGAGGGGCATTCACTAATTAGATAGTAGATAAGAACTTCTTTCGGTGAAGGGAAAGACAGCACACAATACAGGGAGGTCAGCACAATTGGACTAAACCAAAAGCAAAGAAGTTTCCTGAATAAACTGAATGCTTCGAAGGCCAGTGTAGCAGGGGCAGTGGTCTGGAGACCATGGTTTCAGGGGACATCTAAGTCAATTGACCTAATAAAATCTAGGAAGAAAACATTCTGCCTCCTACTTTGAAGAGTGGCATCTGGGGTCTCAAATGCTAGCAAGCAGCCATCTAAGATGCGTCAATTGGTTTCAACCCACCTGGATCAAAAGAGAATGAAGAACACCAAGGACACAAGGTGATTATGAGCCCAAGAGACAGAAAGGGTCACATGAACCAGAGACTACATCACCCTGAGACCAGAAGAACTAGATGGTGCCTGGTTATAACCGATGACTGCCCTGCCAGGGAACACAACAGAGAAACCCTGAGGGAGCAGGAGAGCAGTGGGATGCAGATCCCAAATTCTCATAAGACCAGACTTAATGGTCTGACTGAGACTAGAAGTACCCCAGTGGTCACGGCCCCCAGACCTTCTGTTACCCCAGGCCAGGAACCAATCCAGAAGCCAACTCTTCAGACATGGATTGGACTGGACAATGGGTTGGAGAGGGATGCTGGGGAGGAGTGAGCTTCTTGGATCAGGTGGACTCGAGACTATGTTGGCATCTCCTGCCTGGAGGGGAGATGAGGGGGTGGAGGGGGTTAGAAGCTGACAAAAAGGACACGGAGAGAGTGGAGGGAGAGAGTGGGCTGTCTCATTATGGGGAGAGTAATTGGGAGTGTGTAGCAAGGTGTATATGGGTTTTTGTGTGAGAGACTGACTTGAATTGTAAACGTTCACTTAAAGCACAATAAAAATTATTTAAAAAAAGAATTCTGACTTATTAACTATTTCTCAGTTTGGACAGGTTTATGCGTGTTAAGGGTTAATTGCTAGGTAACAGGAATACATACTGTATTTTCTATGTCTTTCTTAATCTCTCTTCTACCTCAATTCTTTTAGCTTGCATGACTTAGAAGTTACAAGTAGTTTTCCAAGCCTGACTCATTACCTAATACATATAAGATCTTAGCCAAATCACTTTAAATTTCTGAATGTCAATTTCCTCACCAAAGCTACCAAATTTTACAAATTCACTTTCTTTGATGTGCGCGGTACAGAATTGTTTATTTTGTTGTACATGATTGAGCGACAATATTTAAACACTAAAGTATTTGGAAACTTCATATAAAGAATCCAGGTCACTAAAAATGTTGTCTTGTGTTTCTGCATGGGCAGAATGTAGTAGACTTGAGCCCCACCAGTATCATCATCACGTTATTCTCCCAATACAGAGACCATGTGTCAGTATGTTATCTTGCTTGAGCTGTGTTTTTCTTAATGCCAAATTGTTTTATAAACATATACTACAGCCTTTTTCCCTAAAGATCGGGTGATCCATCTTTCCCATTTATCCTGGACAGACTCATTTTACACTTGTTGTCCCCACATAATTATTGGATAGCACCTCCTTTTATTTTAGAAAGTGTCCAAGTTTGTGTGATAAATTATGTCACCCTATCCACAAACATTTGCTTTTGCAGCTCTAGACTTAAGCCAAACCTTCTCAAATTAATATTGAAGTTCCTCTAATTGGAGATGAAAGTATAATAAATGTGAAACCATAGGCATGAGAGAGGAAAGACGGCAAGAGAAGTTCTTGGGTGGTGCAAATGGTTAAGCACTAGACTACTAACTGAAAGGTTGGAGGTTCAAACCCATCCATAGTCACATTGAAGACAGGCCTACAAATCTGCTCCTAAAGGATCACAGCCTTAAAAACCCCAAGGAATGCAGATCTACTCTGCACACTGCAGCTGCCATGTATTGAAACCAACTTGATGTGACTGGTTTGGTTTTAGGCACATAGCCCCAGTGAACTATTCCAGGAAGAAAATTTATTTGAAATACAGTATATTGTCTTTAAATTACAAATGTAAAATTTTCATTCTTTTCATAATATAAAACTTTAAGAATAACTTTAAAGTGCCAGCTATGAAGCAAAAATTGTTTTCGGTATGTTCTAATAAGTTGGGGAAATCCCATTTAGAAATTTGGCAGAATTGAATTGGACAACAATATAATGCTAAAATTTCTGATCATTTCACTTTCTTTTTTTGTCATCACAATATGTTGGGAACCCAGGCTTTTATGAATATATGAATAAAAATAAAACTAGTATTTTCGGTCTTTTGAATACGATAAGCCCTTGATATAAATGCCCAGAATTTTGCCAAAGCATGTGCATAGCTACTAGGCAGATGGCTTTCAGTGAGGGTTTGAGAATGCTGCCCGAAGGTTGTCCATAGGTCAGGTTTTTTTTTTTTTTAATTTTCTTTAGAAATATTCAAAAGACATTTTTCTTCAGAGAGTGCAGACTGTTGATGATAGCATTGTTTATTTCACCATGACACTGCAAATCTCTTCTCAAACACATCTTTTTCCAATCCTCTAATTTAATTTCCTTGCAATAATTTTCTCATGTAAAATTAAACGATTTAGGTTTGCATTGTAGATTTTGATTGAGATTTTATTAAATAAAAAAAAATAGAAAGCTCAGTGTAATGGTTAAGTTTGTGTGTCAACTTGGCTGGCCGTGATTCTCAGTGGTTTGACATTTGTGATGAAATTTGGCAGTTATGTAATGATGTAATCAACTCCATGATGAGATGTGCTATCAGCTGCCAATAACTTGAAAGGGAGTTACCTTGGAGGTGTGGCCTGCCTCCAATATACAAATGGTTGTTCCAGCAAGACTCTTGCCCTGGATCCTGCATCCAACTTGTCTTCACCTGACCTCTAGTTCTTGGGACTTGAGCTAGCAGCTTACCTTAGATTCTGGGGATTCATTAGCCACTGCTGCCTGGGAGCCAACAGCCTCCTGTCTGACTTGCCAATTTTGGGTTCGTTAGCCCTGAAGGTGCTGCGGCTTTCCTGCTTTGCCACAGCTTCACGCCCCTCACCTCTACCCCATCCCAGCAGCTCACCAAGCTGTGGTTTCTAACTGCGGCTTAGCTTGACAGTGCCATGGGCCCTAATCTCTGTTTGAATTTGGTGACAAAATCCCACACATGCACAAACTGAGATCTTGGCACAAGTGTCAGACCTGAGGAACCGTGCCCCAGAAATTGATCCTGGACCTGAACTTCCCCGAGAGGAAGATGTTCTCCAGCACACTGCTGCACCCAAGGCCACTTGCAAAATGAAAGTTCCCTTCCTTTGCAAATGACTCAGCACTTGGATCTCCAAATATGGACATGGAGGGACTGAGGTGTTGGATTTTGGGCACCAATCTTGCCACCTGGGGACTGAAGGACATAAAAGCTCTAACGTCCACTGGGGGTTGCATGTTGTCTTTCGGCTCCTAGGCCCCACATTGCTCTTCGTGCAAACAATAAATTTCTACTTTGTTTCCCTTGCAACTAGTGGTGTGGAGTCCATCTTATTTGGATCAGCTAGTAAGACAGGTTAAGAACGTGAGTTCAGTTACAGCTTCTGCACCTACATGAGTCAGGAGAAGTCTCCAGCCTGATGGCTGACCCATGGACATGGGACTTGCCAGCCTCCACTACCACCTAAGCCATTTTCCTGACAGAAATTTCTCTCTCTCTCTCACTCTATACATATATATATGCTTCACTGGTTTTGGTTCTCTAGAGAACCCAGCCTAAGATACTCAATAAGCATAATTTCTATAAATCATTGCTAGAATTGTCATTTGCTGGTGTATTCTTTTTCTCAATGAAAAACACTAACAATTTGTCTTAGTCATCTAGTGCTGCTATAACAGAAATACCACAAGTGGATGGCTTTAACAAAGAGAAATTTATTTTCTCACAGCCTAGTAGGCTAGAAGTCCAAATTCAGGGCATCAGTCCCAAGGGAAGGCATTCTTTCTCTGTCAGCTCTGGAGGAAGGTCCTTGTCATCAACCTTTCCCTGGTTGAGGAGCTTCTCAGGCACAGGGATCCCAAGCTCTGCTCCCGGTGCGTCTTCCTTGGTGCTATGAGGTCCCCCCTTTCTGCTAGCTTCCCTTTCATCTCTTGAGAGATAAAAGGTGGTACAGGCCACACCCCAGGGAGACTCCCTTTACATTGGATCAGGAATGTGACCTGACAAGGGTGTTACAATCCCACCCTAATCTTCTTTAACATAAAATTACAAAAAAAAAAAATGGAGGACAACCACAGGATGCTGGGAATCATGGCCTAACCAAGTTGATACAAACATTTTTGGGAGACATAATTCAATCCATGACACAATTCAACTCAAATAATGACTTATCACACTAATATCTGTGTAGTACAGTAAATAAATGTCAGTGCTTTTTTTCACTTAAAAAGTACACACAGTTTAGACTCCTTTTTTAAACATACATATTGTTTAAAACACATCTGCTGAGTATATGGAGCAGACTAACATTTGAAAGCAAGTCATGTAGTGGATATTGGTGCAGTTTGTATACTGCTTTGATTAACTGTGCAAATCACACTGGCTTCTGTACAGGATCCTTTCATTGTACCAGTGCCTATATACATGTACATACCCATTAGTTGATAATATTTTTGGAGAGAACAAGCAAACAAAAATAATAAAACCTTAATTATTGCATGGAAATTTCTTCAACAGGGCTTTCTTTGTCCTCCATATATTTGAGACATCAAATTGAGCTGTTTGCTAGTGTCCTTGGGTAAGGAACATCTTTCTTTCTCTCTGCTGCTTCTTTGGCTTCCCAAGAGTATGCTCTATATCTAAAACGTTTTTCTCTATGATAATGTACTCCTCTTCCACGATGACTTTAAAATTGGCTTCAGGAAAGATTTAAACAATTTTTAAAAGTTTGTTAGAATTTGTTTTTTTTATATATTGAGCCTAAACCTGAATGCTTGCCTTTAATTTGCAAGTAATGGAGGTAATATATTTCCTTTAAGCTTTGTAGAATTGGTTTACATATGTCGCTGCATCTAGGGTATAGATTAGGTATGATTTAGGGATTTCTCACAGGACAGATGCCAAGCTTTTAGATCATTTGTATCTACAATGTAATGAAAACTATGTTTTTAACAAGCATTTTAATAATTGCTGAAGTTCTTTGAAAAGATGCGACGGCCAGGATATAGGTTCAAATCACATTATTTGTAAAATAATTTATTTAATACTCAAGACTAACATGTATAGAAGATGTTATTATTAGCCTCCTTGGAGGTAATGGGGGCACAGTGAGGTTAAATTTGCTGCCCTAATTCACAGAGCTGGTACCTTAGAAGTGAGGAAGACAAGGCTTCAGCTTGCTTGTTTTGGACACATCATCAGAAAAGACCAATCACTAGAAAAGGGCATATGATTGGTAAAGTAATTGGTCACCAAAAACAAGGGAAACCTTCCATGAGATAGGTTGACACAATAGCCACAAGAACGGAGTCAGACATACAAATGATTATAAGGATTGCACAGGCCTGGGCAACATTTCACTCTCTAATACGTAAGGCCATTGTGAGTTCAGCCAACTGGAAGGCAACTAACAACAGCCTGGTTCTATAGCCCACTCTCTAACCCACCAGGCTTTTCACGATGCTTTTAGTGGGTCTGCTGCTGTTTCCCACAGCTTCGCTAATCGTGGAGGGGACAGTGCAACCAGGTATTTCAGTGATATTTTTATTTAAGACAGCCAGAGGTACAATTCTGCAGGTGTCCAAACTTTGCCTGATTTCAGGTTGTCTGGATTTTCATTATTACCTTAAGCTTTCATTTGAAAAGTTACTTTTCAATCCCAGATGTATATATCCTATCGAAACTATAATTTCCTGAGCTTTTGTGTTTGGTGGTTCATTGCTGCAGGAGATAAAAGTGCTTTGACCTTGTGTGCTTGGAATATGTCATTTCATTCTGTGAAGGTTGGCAGGAAAGGAGGTGACATGTAGAGGCAATGATTTTATGTGGCATCAAAGTGGACAAAAATAACAGCCTTTTCATAGTCGCAAAATAATATAAAAAAATAATAAAAAGCTTATATAAATCTCAAAAAAAAAAAATGAATCAGGCACACAGACCTGGAGACCTTCGGAACCCATTACATTAATGCCAATGTGAATTTCTTGTGTGGAGCCCAGAACCTCCACACAAGAAATTCACATTGGCATTAATGTAATGGGTTCCGAAGGTCTCCAGGTCTGTGTGCCTGATTCATTTATAAGAATTATGGTTCCCCATGTCATTATTTTTCATCACAATTGAGTCAATTCACAGCGATCTTATGTATAACAGGATGAAACGCTGCCTGGTCCTGCACCCTTTTCATGATCATTGGTCTATATGAGTCCATTGTTTTGGCTATTATGTCAATGGTTCCTCACAACAGCAACAAAATACAACTTACGCCAAGTTCACATAAATGTTTTTTCCTTTGTATTCTCTCTTTCACACATCCTAGCACCCACACAAATAAAAAAAATAACAACAAAAACGATACTGGCTGACAAAATTAGGAATCTGTTGGCAACGCCTTTTAAAAACACAAACATGATCTAAGAAATTCCCTAAAATTTAGAAGTGAAACCAATGATCTAAGAGGTTGTGGTAGCTGTCCCCTTAGGTTTTTGACTTCCCCAGGCCAGCATAGGTATAACCCCCAGGCCTAGGGCTTGTGGTTGTAGCTGTCCCTCAATCTGAGACATGTGCCCTTGGCAAAAGGATTGATTCCAGCAGTTGGGCCCTAAGAGAATCTAACAAGGTCCTGAGGTATCCAGGCTGGAGGGTAGGGTTTTTTTTCTGGTCCAGCTTTTTTCCTCCCACACACTGGTAGCTTTTTTACTCCATGTCCATGAATGGGTGACTCCCCATACAACAAGCTGAGAGGCTGTGGAAATAAGTAGTGTGACAGAGCACTGACTCTGCAAGTTCTTTCTGATACGCATTTCCCTCAGATCCTCTGAAACTTATGGAAATTCTCAAAGTAATCTGTGGCCACCACCCTGATCCATTTCCTTCTCAGTGTTTCCTGGCTCTACCAGCTGTTAAAACAGCAGGCCCTGACTCTGTGTATGTGTGTATGCATTTCAAACTTTTTTATCTTAACTGTAAGAATACTGAATTTTTATATCTAACTGTAAAGTCTTTGACTACAAAGTTCAGATCTAATCCTTGAACTTATTTTTTCCAGCTACAGGAGTGAGCTTATCTGAATACCCTTTGCCCTGCCCTTCTGGTACTACCACTGGCTCTTGGGTTCCTTTCAACAGCAACACTAACGACTAATAATAAAAACTGAACAAGGGAATTAAACTGTGAGGCAAAATTGGCTTTTTTAAAATCACTTTTCTGGAAGTTTCTGTCTTGGATCCACAAAGTATACTTCTTAGAGTGATGTAAGTGTTGAAATTATGTTTGTAATTTAAATGTCTTTTACATTGTTCCAGTTTTACCACAGGAAACTCAGTGTTATTGTTTATACTGTACACACACAATCTCTCAGGCTTCAGTGATTGCTTTTACTTTGTCTCGGTTCAGAGGAAGTTTTCAGGGTCAGGGGTTTTCTCAAGAAAGTGTCAGCTATGTAAGGAAAGAAGGACACTATTTCAAGTCCTCACTTTTCTGCTTCTATTCTCCCTCCACCCCACATACACAGGTACACCTACACACACACACACACAGAGACATGTGCAGCACGTGCAAGAGCACGCAACACCCTAAGGCACTTTCCAGAATATACAATATGTTACTTACTACATTTATTTCAGTAGCTGGAGTCCGATGTGAGCCAGACCGAGCTAGACTTCATCGGGGTGGGCCTAATGGAAAAAACAGTCTTTTCACATTAAAAGAAAAATTCAGTTTTATTGCCAGATGACTTAGTTAATTCTTTAAGCGGGATATCTTTTATCATTTTTTTTTCTTTTGTCCCATTAATCCTCTTTAAAGTCAATTTTAGACACTTTAATTTTCAGCCTGTGGTTCATTGCTTTAGCCACACTTCGGATAGGAAACTCATGATGTTATATAAACTAAAAGTTATTTAACCATGTAAAATTGCTTGTTTCTTCCCCATAGAGTTTAAAAGGTTTTTATGTACTCATTTTTATATTTTCAGGTAAGTATAAGTGTTAAATCGTGTCCCAGTGTATCTGGTTCACGATATTGGTTATCTTAAGTCCTTCACCCCATACTGCCCCTGTAGCCCTCTCCTCTAAAATCATCTTCATACACTGGTTACAAGGAGTAAATACTAATTCAGGACTAATACCCTACTCGTTCCTTAATTGGTTACACCCGATTCCCAGATCTGACCAGTCTGGATTTACAATCAGCTGTATTACTTTCAGCTTGTTTCTCATTCCATCCTTCTCTGGTAACGTTTTTCCAGCATGAGGGCTTGAGATTTTTACAAGATGTTTTCTATGTTTTATCAAAGAAAAAATGTCTTACAAACTGTAAACTCTCTTACGTGAATGAGATAAATTGTGGACTCTTTTTTGTTGTTGTTATGATCTGAGGTTTATTACTTTTAATGAAATATTTCAATGTTGAGTAACATGAAAAATACTGAAAATAACAAACACCAATCTACCAACCATGGTAGTATTTCTTAAAAATTTTTAAAAATATTTTCTTCAGATCTTTTATATGTATGTGTGTGTGTATATATATATATATACATATATGCAGTACTTTAGATGAAGGATTACAGAACAAACTAACTTCTCAAACAATTAGTACACATGTTGTTTTATGACACTGGTTGACATGACATGTCATCACTCTCCTTTCTCCATCTTGGGCTTCCTATAACCAGCTTTCCTGTCCTCTTCTGCCCTCTAGTCCTTGCCTCTGGGCTAGTGTGCCCCTTTAGTCTCGTTTTGTTTTATGGGCCTGTCTAATCTTTGGATGAAGGGTGCGCATCAGGAGTGACTTCATTACTGAGCTAAAAGGGTGTCCAGGGGCCATACTCTTGGTGTTCCTGCAGTCTCTGTCAGGCCAGTAAATCTGCTCTTCTTTTGTGAGTTAGAGTTTTGTTCTACATTTTTCTTCAGCTCTGTCCAGAACCCCTTATTGTGATCCCTGTCAGAGCAGTCAGTGGTGGTAGCCAAGCACCATCTAGTTGTATGGGACTCAGTCTGGTGGAGGCTGTGGTAGTTGTGGTCCGTTAGTCCTTTGGACTAATCTTTCCCTTTTGCCTTTAGTATTCTTCATTCTTCCTTGCTCCCGATGGGGGTGAGATCAGTGTTGTACCTTAGGTGGCTGCTCACAAGCTTTTAAGATCCCAGATGCTACTCACCGAAGTAGAATGTAGAACATTTTCTTTACAAACTGTGTTATGCCAATTAACCTGGATGTTCACCTGAGACCATGGTCCCCACAGCCCTTGGCCCAGTAATCCAGTCCCTCAGGGAGTTTGGATGTGTCTGTGGAGCTTCCATGACCTTGCCTTGGACAAGTTCTGCTGGCTTCCCTAGTATTGTGTACTGTCTTAGCCTTCACCAAAGTTACCACTTATTTGTTGTCTATTTGGTGTTTTTCCATCCCTACTCCTCCCCTTCCTCATAACCATCAAAGATTGTTTCTTTTTGTACGTAAAACTTTTCATGAGTTTTTATAGTAGTGGTCTCATACAGTATTTGTCTTTTTGCAACTGACTGATTTCACTCAGCATAATTCCCTCCAGATTCATCTATGTTGTGAGATGCTTTGCAGATTCATCATTGTTCTTTATCATTACATAGTGTTTTTCTTAGTACTCCATTGTGTGTATGTCCATAGTTGGTTTATCCATTTATCTGTTAATAGGCATCTAGCTTTTTTCCATCTTTTTGCTATTGTAAACAATGCTGCAATGAACATGGGTGTGCACGTATCTACTCACACGATGGTTCTTATTTCTCTAGGATATATTCCTAGGAGTGGGATTACTGGATCATACAGTATTTCTAGCTTTCTAAGGAAGTGCCATACCACTTTCCAAAACAGTTGTATCATTTTGTATTCCCACCAGCAGTGCATAAGAGTTCCAATCTTTCCAATTTCCCCACAGCCTCTCCAACATTTGTTATTTTCTGCTTTTTTGATTCATGCCAGTAATGTCAGGGTGAGATGGTATCTCATTGTGGTTTTGATTTGCATTTCTCTAATGGCTAGTGATCCAGAGCATTTCCTCATGTGTCTGTTAGCCCCTTGAATGTCTTTGGTGAAGTGTCTTTTCATTTCCTTTGCCCATTTTTAATTGGATTATTTGTCTTTTTGTTTAGAGGTATTAGATTTTCCTGCAGATTTTAGAAGTTAGACTTTTGTTGGATTTGTAATAGTCAAAATTTTTTTTCCCACTCTGTAGGTTCTCTTTTACTCTTTTGGTGAAGTCTTCTGATAAGCATAAATGTTTAATTTATAGAAGATTCCAATTACCTAGCTTATCTTCTGAAGTTTCTGTGTTGTTAGTTATGGTTTGTAACCTGTTAATGCCATGTATTAGGCATATAGCATTGATCCTTTTTTTTTTTTCCTATGATCTTTATAGTTTTTGGTTTTATATTTAGGTCTTTGATCCATTTTGAATTAGCTTTTGTGTATGGCGTGAGTCATGGGTCCTGTTTCATTATTTTGCAGATGGACATCCAGTTTTGCCGGCACCATTTGCTAAAAAAGACTGTCTTTTCCTTATACGATGGACTTTGGGCCCTTGTCAAAGATCAGGTTACCGCAGGTACATGGATTTATATCTGAGTTCTCAATTCTGTTTCACTGGTCAATATAACTGTCATTATACCACTACCAGGCTGTTTTGACTACCATAGCCATTTACTAGTTTCTGAGGTC
Source organism: Elephas maximus indicus (assembly GCF_024166365.1). Lineage (NCBI taxonomy): Eukaryota > Metazoa > Chordata > Mammalia > Proboscidea > Elephantidae > Elephas > Elephas maximus. The sequence continues at coordinate 88,577,473 of NC_064823.1, forward strand.
GGATAGTGAGAGTACTCCTACTTTACTCTTCTTCTTTAATAGTGCTTTACTTATCAGAGCCTCTTCCCTTTCAATAGAATGATTAGTTTGTCCATCTCTTTAAAGAATGCTGTTGGTATTTGAATTGGCATTATATTGTATTTGTAAATTCCTTTGGGTAAAATTGACATTTTCACAATGTTGAGTACATATGCATGAGCATGGTATGTTTTTCCATTTATGTAGATCTTTTTTTTGTCTTACAGTAGTGTTTCGTAGTTTTCTTCATATAGGTATCTCACATTCCTGGTTAGATTTATTCATATTTTATATTCTGGGGGGTATTACAAATGGCATTATTTTCTCAATTTTCTTTTCGTTGTTCTCTTTACTGGTATATAGAAATCCAACTGATTTTTTTATGTTTATTTTGTATCCTGCTACCTACTGAATCTTTCTGATTGTTCCAGTAGTTTTCTCGTGGAGTCTTTTGGGTTTTCTATGATATAGTATCATACCATTTGCAAATAGGAACAGTTTTACTTCTTCCTTACAGATTTGGATGCCCTTTATTTCTTTTACTTGCCTTATTGCTCTAACTAGGACTTCCAGTGCAATGTCAAATTGGAGTGGTGATAAAGGCCATCTTTGTCTTGTTCCTATTCCCAAGGGAAATGTTTTCAGCCTCTCTTCATTAAGAATGATGTTGGCTGTTGGTTTTGTATAGATGCCCTTTATTATGCTGAGGAATTTCCCTCCTATACCTATTTTATTGAGTGTTTTTATCATAAACGGGTGCTGAACTTTGTTAAATGCCTTTTGTGCATCAATTGATATGATCATGTGATTCTTTTATTCATGTGGTAGATTACATTGATTAATGTTCTAATGTTGAACCTTCCTTGCATACCTGGTACGAATCCCACTTGGTCATGGTATATTATTTTTTTGATATGATGCTGAATTCTATTGGCTAGAATTTTGTTAAGAATTTTTGCATCTATATTCATGGCAGATATTGGCTGGTTATTCTCTTTTTCTGTGTTGTCTTTGCCTGGTTTTGGTATCAGGGTTATGCTGGCTTCATACAATGAATTCTGATGTACCCCTTCCTTTTCTATGTTCTGAAATAGTTTGAGTAGTATTGAAGTAATCTCTTCTCTGAATGTTTGGTAGAGTTCTCTAGTGAAGCCATCTGGGCCAGGGCGTTTTGTTGTTGCTAGGAGATTTTTTTTATTACCTTTTCAATCTCTTCTCTTCTTATGGGTCTGTTCAGATTTTCAACATCATTTTGTGTTAGTTTGGGTGGGTAGTGTTTTTCTAGAAATTTGTCCCTCCTCTAGGTTTTCAAATTGTTGGAGTATAGTTTTTCATAGTACTCTGTTATGATCCTTTTTATTTCAGTAAGGTCTGTTGTAATATCCCCCATTTCTTATTCGGGTTACTTGCACCAACTTGTTTTTCTTTTGTCAGTTTGGCCAGTTGTTTGTCAATTTTGTTGATCCTTTCAAAGAATGAACTATTGGTTTTGTTGATTCTCTTGTTTTTCTATTCTCTATTTCATTTATTTCTGCTCTGATCTTTATTATTTCCTTTCTTCTGGTACCTGTGGTTTCTTTTATGTACCTAATATTTTGATTTTATCCATTCTTCTTTTTTGATGTGTGCATCCATTGTCATAAATTGACATCTGAGCACTTCTTTTGCTGTGTCCCAAAGGTATGAAGTGTTTTCATTCTTGTTCTGATTCTAGGAATTCTTTTATTCCATATTTGATTTCTTCTATTACTCAGTGGTTTTTAAGAAGGGTGTTATGCTGTTCCCATGTAATTGATTTTTTTTTTTTTCCTTACTCTTCCTGTTGTTAATTTCTTCTCTGATGGCTTTGTGATCAGAGAAGATATTTTGTATTACCTCAATGTTTTGGATTTTTGAGGGTTGCTTGTGGTCTAGTCTGAAGAATGTTCCATGTGTGTTGGAAAAGAATATGTCCTTTGCAGCTTTGGGTGGAGTGTTCTAAATATGTCTATGGGTTCAAGCTGGCCGATTGTGTCCTTTAGATCTTCTGTATCTTTGCTGAGTCAATTCCAACTCATAGTGACCCTGTAGGACAGACTAGAACTGCCCCATAAAGTTTCCAACAAAAGGATTCCCTTTAGTAATTCCTGTAAATTTGGTTTGACTTTTACATAGACACTGAATTTCTGTTAATCTGGAAATATCCTAATTTCACCCTCATATTCAAACGAGAGTTTTGCAGGATGTATTATTCTTGGTTGGCAATTTTTTTCTTTCAAGATTTTTTATATATTATCCCATTGCCTTCTTGCCTGCATGGTTTCTGCTAAGTAATCAGAGCTTAGTCTTATTGTTTCCGCTCTGTATGTTGCTTTTTGTTTTTCTCAAGCTGCTCTCAGAGTTCTTTCTTTGTCTTTGGTTTTGGCAAGTGTTATTACGATATGCCTTAGTTGTTTTCTTTTGACGTCTGTCCTATATGGGGTTTGTTGAGCTTCTTGGAGGGTCAGCTTATCATTTTTCATATAAGGGAAGTTTTCTGTATGCAGTTATTCAGTGATCTTCTCTGTGATTTCCATTGTCTCCCCCTGTTGTGGAACTCTGATGACTCAGAATTTTTGCTTTTGATTTTATCCCATATCATTCTCAGGGTTTTTCATTTTTCTTTATTCTTTTTCCTGATTTTTCCTCAGATAAAGCAGTGTAGAAGTATTTATTTTCATTGTACTGATCATGTCTTCTGTTGTTCCAAACCTGCTCCTCAGAACTTCTATGACACTGTTCATTTCTGAAATCTTATCTTTTGGATTTCTAATTGTTGCTTTTGTATGATTTTTAGTTGTGAATTTATTTTTTTCATTTTATTTCTATATTATTTTTCTGAACTATTTCATTATCTTGTCTCTCTTTTCCATGATCTTGCCTTTTTTTTTCCTTCACTTTTGTCTGCTTTTTTCCTTCAACTCTTTGATAGCTTTGAATATTAGAGATTTGAATTCCTTATCAGGTAATTCCAATGCCTTTTCTTCTACTGGAAAGTCGGCTGGTGTTTTATTTTGGATGCCTACTGGTCCACCCTGCCCTGTTTATATGTTTTGATATTGTCTACTGTCTTTGGGACATTCAATAGTTATTTTCTTTGTTTATTGATTGTAGAGTTTGCTTCATTTGGCTTTTTTTTTTTGTTTCATTTGGTTTTGTCTGAAAAGCTTGGCTGTGTGTTGTTTGTTGTTTGCTCATCTGTGGCCATGATATTTCTCATCACTTTGTCCAATGGGCAGGGCCAGCCTCTCAGCTATGGTGCAGGAGGGCAGTTCCAGCTGAAGAGGAGGGGCTGGGATGGGTTGTTTGTGGAATGTACTGGGGCCAGCAGGGTGAGACTGGGGGTCAGTGCAAGGCAGATTCTGGTAGACCATACCTGTGCTGCTTGGGGGAGTGCTATTCACTGCATGGTGCAGATAGGCAAGAGGGAGGGAGGAGATTGTGATATGGGGAGCTAAGTGGGCATGGAAAAGAAGAGAAGGATGAGAGAGAAACAGGAGCCAAAAAAAAAAAAAAAAAGCGCTGAGGAAGTCTGTAGTTGGAGTGGCAAAAACCTGAGGGAAGCCATGTGCCATTTGTTTTCTAGCCAGGCAGTGAGGCACAGCCCATCAAGAAGAGAGAGATACAGCACATGAAGCTAGGTGGGCAGGAGAAAGGAAAGGAAGGGTGAGAGAGTTAAGAAACTACATTTTAAAAAAGGAGAGAGAAAGGCACACTCGGATAGCTGGACTGGGGAAAGGAACGGTAGGAATGTAGAAAGAGACAAGAAACTGAGAGACAAAAAATAAATAAATAAAATGATGCCAAGTGGTTGGGAGGAAGGGAAGTAAGGAGAAACAAGAAGGCAAGGGGAAAAAAGAAGGGGAAAGGAAAAAAAAAAAAAAAGCCCCGAGGGAGCCCACTGAAAGTAGGCCCCCAACTGAGTGGTGCTGCACAGCCTCTCCAGAAGCAGTGGAGATGGCACACAGTGCCAGGTGTTCAGGAGAAGGATAAGGAAGGGCAGTAGAGAGAGACAAGAAATCAAGAAAAGAAAAATGCCTCAAGGGAGCCCACTAGACACGGGTCCTCAGCTGATTGGTGCTACACAGTCCATCAGAAAGGAGCAGAAATGGCACAAGGAACCAGGTGTTCAGAAGAAGAGTTATGAAGGAAGACAAGAAAAAGAGAAGAAAGAATGTAAAGAAGAAGAAAAATAAAACACCCAAGGGAGCCCATTGGAATCTGGTCCCCAGCTGAGTGGCACTGTACAGCCCATTAAGAAGGAATGGAGACAGCACATGGCTTCAGGTGTTCAGGAGAAGTGTGAGGAAGAAAGGTAGAGGGAGGCAAGAAATCAAGACATGAAGAGAGAAGAAAAAGAAAAAGAAATTAAAGATGCTCTGAGGGAGCCAACTGGTGTGGTGGTGCAGACCAGGGAAGTGGCTCCTCAGCCAGGCAGCACTGCACAGTCCTTCTAAAAGGAGTAGAGGTAGCACACGTTGCCAGGTATTCAGGAGAAAAGAAGGAAAGGATGGTAGAGAGAGACAGGGAATCAAGAAAAGAAAAGAAAAATCCCCAAGGGAGCCCACTGACTTGGTGGCATGGAACAGGGAAGTGGCTCTCAAGCTGCTAGGCACTGCACAGCCCATCTAGAAGGGGCAGAGATGGTATACAGCTCCAGGCATTCAAGAGACAGGATGGAAGGAAAGTAGAGTTAGACAAGAAACAGAAAAGTGAAGGAAAATAAGAAGGAAAAAAGAAAATAATAAAAATAAAGAAAGAAATGCCCCAGGGATCATTCCTGTGACTTGGAAAGTGCCTCCTAGGCCTTGGGGCACAGCCATCTATAAGGTGCAGAGATGGTGCATAGCGCCAGGTATTCACACGACAGGAAAAGGAGATGCATGAGAAACTGAGAAATGAAGAAAAACAAAAAAGAAAAAAATGCCCCGAGGGACTCCACCAATATGGCAGCTTGGACTTGGGGAAGTTGGTCGTTTTCCAGCCAAGCAGTGCCTCACAGCCTGTCAAGAAGTGGAGATGGAACACAGAGACAGGTGTTCAAGAGAAAGGAAGGGAAGGAGGTGAGAGAGGGAAGAAATCAAAAGAAGCTGAAAAAAGCAACACCAGAAACAAAGAAATGGCCCTGAAAGATCTGGTCAGTGTGGGCAGGAAAAATTCAAGCTGACACAGAGCTGGCACCCCCCTGGCCCAGTGACTGTGGTCCACCGGGAAGTGGTAGAAGCTGAGCAGGAGGAAGAAGGGTAGGGGGCAAGAAAGTGTTTATCCCTGGCTACCAGGTGCTCTGTCTCCGGATGGGAGCTCCATGAAGCTGCTTTCTGTACTCCATGTCCATCAATCTCAGACAGGAGTCAAGGATGGTGAATCCGTGATGCTTTAGTTTATAGGGACCTTCACTCCGTATCTCTCCTCACTCTCTGTTCTCTGTCAGTTTCTTATTCCATTTGGTGCTTGGTTGAGTTCTTTATCACTTCATTTGATGCTTAGGGTTACAGGATTGACATTTGTCTCTGTTTTACTTAGTTTTTCTGGTTTTTGCTGTGGAGGGACAGTGTGGTGCTACTGTCTATAGTACTATGTTGGCTCTGTCCCCAAATTGTGGACATTTTTTGACTTTGGGTCAGGCTCTGAGTGGATTTGCTCTACTGCTAAATGAGCAGAGCTGGACAAATTGAGGCCTATTTCACTGTTGCCCCTCACTTGCTATATATCTTTAAACGGACCTTCACCTATATACGTAATAACAGTTGGTAAGTGTAGGTTACAGGAATTGAAGTAATACCAACTGAGATGTTTCAAAAACAGATGCAGCACTGGAAGTGCTCACTTGCCTATGCCAAGAAATTTGAAAGACAGCTAACTGGCCAACCAACTGGAAGAGATACATATTTATGCCTATTCAAAAGAAAAGTGATTTAGTAGAGTGTGGAAATTATTGAACAATATTATTAATATCACATGCAAGTAAAATTTTGCTGAAGATCATTGAAAAGCAGCTGCAACAGTACATTGACAGGGAACAGCCAGGAATTCAGGAAAGGACATGGAACTAGGGGTATCATTGCTGATGACAGATGGATTCTGGCTGAAAGCAGAGAATACCAGAAAGATGCTTATCTGTGCTATATTGACTATGCAAAGGCATTCGACTGTGTGGATCATAACAAATTATGGATAACTTTGTGAAGAATGGGAATTCTTATGTTCATGAGGAACCCGTACATAGGTCAAAAGGCAATTGTTCTAACAGAACAAGAGGATACTGTGTGTCTTAAAGTCAGGGAAGGTGTGTGTCAGGGTTTTATCCTTTCACCATGCTTATTCAATCTGTATGTTGAGCAAATAAGCCAAGAAGCTGGAGTATATGAAGAAGAATGGGGCATTGAGATCAGAGAAAGACTCATTAACATCCTGAGACATGCAGATGACACAACGTTGCTTGCTGAAAGTAAGAGGACTTGAAGCACTTGCTCATGAAGATCAAAGACCACAGCCTTCACTATGGATTACATGTTAACATAAAGAAAACAAAAATTCTCACAACTGGACTAATAAGCAACATCATGATAAACAAAAGATTGAAGTTGTCAAGGATTTCATCTTACTTAGATCTACAATCAATATCCATGGAAGCAAGAGTCAAGAAATCAAAGGAAGCAGTGCATTGGTCAAATCTGCTACAAAAGACCCCTTTAAAGTGTTAAAAAGCAAAGGAGCATTTTGGTTGTACTTCTCCTAAGACAGGTTTGTTTTTTCTTCTGGCAGTTCATGGTATATTCAATATTCTTCACAAACACTATTATTCAAATGCATAAATTCTTTTTTGACCTTGCATCATATTTTTTAATAATTTTTTTATACCTATACCTATAATAAAAAATACCTATACCTACATCTATATATAATGTGTGTGCGCCTGTGCATATATATGTGATTCGAATCCACCCATTGGGTCTTCGGGAGGAAGACATGGCAATCTGCCCTCCCTCTGTAAAAACTATAGTCTAGGAAACACTATGGGCAGTTCTACTTTGTCACATGGGGTCACTATGAGTTGGAATTGGCTCCATGACACACAATAACAACATACATGGTTAAGTACAGCATATAATCCATGACACATTTAAATGCAAAAATTTTCACCTAGCTTTTCTTGTCTAGACTTTTTTTGGGGAGAGTAGAGCAATTACCTTTAAAACACCAGACTGTTACATCAACATGGTTTTCCTAATCAAAAATATACTTCCTTCCATAAACACTCACTTTTGACCCACCAGTTTGAACTGCAGCTGGTTTTTGAATTAGTGATTTTTTTTTTTTTTGGTCACTCCCATTATACAAGTAAGTATTGAGAGCTCAGTAAGTGAAATCACTCTTTCAAGCACCTTCAACGAGTTTTGTTATCACTAATTTACTTACAAAATATTTACCTGATAAAAATGATAAATCAATCATTTAAGAACCTATGATTGGCAACCTTTGAGGTCTAAATATAATTATTTTACTACAAGTAATACAATTGCATCCAGGATATTCTGTGTTACAAATTGTTATTCATTCAAACTGTCTCCCTCCGTATAATAGTATTCATTACTAATTATTATTAACCGAAAAATGCCCAGAAATAAATGAAAGAGTAGACTCTGAAGGATCCTATAATTTCCACATCATACCTTTTCTTCCAGTTCCTGGATATTTCCATTCTTTGTTGAGGCAAGGGATTAGCAACAGCAAAATGAGAAACATTAGTAAGAGAAAGACTAAAATTTTACTTAAAAAGTTCAGGGAAGATGAAGTGGAAGAAAATAAATAGTAAATAGCTGTACAGGACCCAGAACTTTTAGAGTAGTTTAGTGGGTCAATTAGATCCTAATTCACAATTAGTATTATCAGCATTATTATGATTATTATCATGACTAACCCAATATGTGACTAGAAGAGTTAATTGATGAGCCTGGAAAAGTTTTTTCTGGGAAAATTTATTTAAAGGAATTCTTTACTTAATTAAGAATGGAATAGTTTCCTCTAGTTCAAGAGCTCTAACAAATGAGAATACATCTGAGGTTTATTTTAATTACACACATAGGTCATTTATAAAAGACTGTATGTTATACTCATGATAGAGAGGAGCAGTGCCATATTGATAGAAATAATTTGTCTAAATTCTTTTAGTTGCCTCAAAGTTGAATCCTTTACTATGTAATAATTCAGAAACATAATTAATTAGCATGATCAAAAATATAAAGCAAAGTTACAATAGAGATCTGTCAAAAAAATATCCATCACAAGGAGAAGGGACTATTTTCCAATCAAAACTGGTAAAGGAATTTAAACAGTTTCTTAATTAAAAAAAAAAAAAATAGATAATGATATCAGTATCCTACTGTATATTCTTAGAGGCTTATATATTGTTAAGGAGCCCTGGTGGCTCAGTGGTTAAAGCACTGGCTACTAACTGAAAGGTCTGACTTCAAGCCCTCCGGCCGCTCCGTGAGAGAAAGATGTAGCACTCTGCTTCCTTAAAGATGTACAGCCTTGAGAACCCTACGGGGCAGTTCTACTTCTACTCTGTCCTATAGGCTCACTATGAGTCAGAATCAACAGAAATGGATTCATGTATTGTTAAATATGCATTAATAGTAAGCAATTTAATATAATTCTAATTACTTAATGAGTTGAACTAATCGAAATTATCCATTGCTTGTCTTTAAAATGACTGTTTTCAAAAACTTCTCTCCAGGTATGCTATATCTATAAATATAGGCATTTAAAAAACTATACCTAAATGCCTATATCTATAAATATAGGCATTTAGGTATAGTTATAGACGAAAGGAATCCTGGTGGTACAAAGTTTATGCACTTGGCTGCTCAGTGAAAGGCTGGCATTTTGAACCTACTCAGCTCCCAAGGAGAAAGACCTGGTGACCTGTTCCTATAAAGATTACAGCCTAGAAAACCTTGCAGGACAGTTCTAGTCTGTCACATGGGGTCTCTATGAGTCGAAATCAGCTCAAAGGTAACTAAGAACAACAACAGTAGGTATAAAAAAATATAGGTAGAGATAAATATAGAGAAATTCATACTAGATGATTGTCACTTAAGTTCTATAGTCAGAATTCAACTACCAAGATGGGAGAAAAATCAAGTAAACATTTCTGTTAAAAAACGTTGCTTTCATTTGGCTTATTTTGCTCTGGTTAGTCTGTATATTATACCCTAAGGTTTATACCAAATGTTAAAGCAAAATTGAATGTCCATATAAAAGACACTAAAAGGACTAATTTGATGAGCCAAAATTATTGAAAAAAGTATAAATTTAAGCACAATTAAGAAAACACTCCAGCTTAAGTTACGTTTAAATAAACCAAAATTTCTTCATAACTATGTTTACTACACTGAAAGTGAGACAGCAGTTAGGAAAGGAGCCACTGCTAATTACTAGATATTTTAGAAAGGAAAGCAGACTTCTGCTCCTAGGCAAGATGGAGGAGTAGGAACTGGATGTACGTTCCTCCCTGAAACAGTCAAAACACTGGGACAGATGTATGAATCAATGTATTTTAAGAAATTGAAAATAGCGCAACAAAGGACAGTGAATCCTGAGAAACAGGAAACAAACAAGTTGAACCTTATGACAGGCCCCGTTTACTGCCTTTAGAGAATTCCCAGGACACCCTTAGGAGTAAGAAACCCAGGCAGAGTTTGGGAGACTCCCTGAATTAAGGAGATGGAGCTGGCGGTCCAGGGAGACAAAGGTGAATAGAGTTCACAGGACAGAGTACTACAAGTACAGAGAGAAAACTTCAAAGTCTGCAGAAAGTACTCCTGGAGACTTTAGCTGAGTAATGATATGAATTTCCGGGTGGATTAACCAGTAAGAAAGGGAAACATAGGCTTACTTGTGTTTACTAATCTGTAGGGTTTCCATTGTGAAATTGTTCACTACAGATTAGTAAATAAGTACAAGTAAGCCCATGTTTACCTTGATTACTGGGTAATTCCTCCCTGTCAAGGACTGTAAATTTGAAAAGAGGTTTTATTCTGTGTAGGTAGGCACTGTGGGGTTGGGAGAGAAACAGATATCTGACATAACTAGAAGCGGAATCTTTGATATGGTGAAAAAGTGGGAAATTGTTCATTACAGATGATCTGGTAAACAAGGTAAACACAGTGCTTACTTTGCCTATTGGATAATCTGCCCCAGTGAATATGTGTATGAGGAAACTACCTGATGTTGGGGAAAGACCATTGGAAGAATAGGGAATAGCGTCAGGTGCACATTCAGGGCTGGAGAAAGTGCCCATTCTCCCTAGCCAGATTGGAAAATCTCATTATTCACAGGCATTGGAGAGATTCCTCAGAAGGGTTTTGCCTCAATAATGGGGAATAATTAGCCCTATACTAAGCATAAAACCTAAATGTATCAAATTGTTACTAAGTTAATTGTGTCCTAGAACAAAACTAAAGAATATTTATAGAAATATAAAAGTATCAGTACCCAACAAAGAAAAACTCACAACGCCTGGCAGCAAATCAAAAATAATTAAGCATGCTAACAAGCAGAATACAATCCATAATGAAAAGAAAAATCAATCAATTAAAAACAATCTAGAACTGACAAAGATGTTAGAATTAGCAGACGAAGACACTAAAATACTCATTATAACTGTATTCCATATGCTCAAAATATGGAGACACAAAAAATAAATTTTCAAAATCCCAAATTGAACTTCTAGAGATGAAAACTACAATGTCTGAGGTAAAAATACACTGGTTGAGAATAACCATAAATTAGATATTGAAAAACCAAAGATTAGTGCATTGGAAGCAGCAAGAGATACTATTCAAAAACAGTATTAAAAAAAAAAATGATCAGACCATCAGTGACCTATAGACACCTTCATGCCACCTAATAGAGATGCAATTGAAGTCTCAGGAGAAGAGAAGAAAAACTACTTAAGAAGTAATGGCTGAACATTTTGCATATTTGGTGTAGTCCAGGGATTATAAAAACCAATGAATTAAGGGAAAAGTGGAAAACAATTGGAGACTAGGTAGCAAGAAATCACGTGAGGCTTGTAATCCTTAAAAAATTACTGCACTTTATTCTCAAAATAGTGGGAAAGACATTGAAGGAGTTTAGATAAGAAAAAAATATAATATTTTTTACCGTTTGTTTAATACGAAGATTCCACTGGTTGCTGTGTGGAGATGGAGTTGAAAATACCATTGTAAATTTGTCCCGTTTTGCCTGTTGGTAAATGAGTGATTTTCTATATTTTTAACCAGATATGGAAAATAGTTTCTCAATTTTTTCCTAAGAAGCCATTAAAAATAATATTCTTGGGAAGACATCAAGGTCGGCAAACACAGATTTGCCTTGGGACAGCCTATCTCTATATTCAAGCAGTCAGAAAAAGAAGTGACCGTCTTATTTTTAAGACTGGACAAAATGGAATCTTCTTCGGTGTTTTCCCAGTCAGTGGTCTGGGGAGACTCTTTCAGAGACTGATTTGTGTCATAGCCGGTGTTTTAATACCCTGTGGCTTTCATTATGTGGAATATAATTTCAAAAAGCCTTTTACTTTTCCCGGGGAAACAAAAGGATGGAAATCAGCAATAGCCAATTTTTGTATTGAAGAAATTATTGTAACAATTAAATCTGTTTTATCCATAAAACCTTTTGCTTCTCCAATAGAAAAAAATGTTCATTTTCTCAGACCCACAGTGTCTTTTTTTTTTTTTTTTTAACCTCTTACAGTATAACAGTACTCCATACTTGGATACATCTATATCATATAGTCTATATCTATATGCCAAACACACTGTGAATTATTCCAGGTGATGGTTGAGGGAAGACACATATAAAAAATATGGCTCTATTCTTTTACTAATCATAAGAATTATGATTCACAAAGATAAGGATGACAGGAGACTCCCTTTGAGGAAAAATGTGGCACTTTTACTAATCATAAGGAGAGCAAATATTAGTAAACTCAGAGGAAAAGGTCAATTTTCACCATTCCCCAGTTTCTGCCCAGACTTACTAAAGAATATGGAATTCACATAAAGGCCAGGCACATGCATTAGGATATTCCTTCAGTCTTTTTATCCCTGTGGGCTGTCTTACAAACCTTTTGTTAAGTCCAATTAGGACAATATTGTTGTTCATTATGAACAAGGGTGATGTTAAGACATTGGAAAGATGTATGTTTCCTCTTCCTGTTATATGAAATCTAGAATATTTACATTTTTGAGGTTTGGCATGTAGCCACAAAGTTCTTTCTTGATTCATCAGATAAAACTAAATTCCCTGGAAAAGATAGTAAACAAGCGTTATCATTTTTTCTCAAGAATTAATTGGTGGGATCTCTTAGGACAAAAATTAAATGCTCACAAGATGAACTGTGTGTGTTCTTACCAATCATGTTACTGCCATACCCTCCTTTTTTATCATAAAATGTAGGTGCTTTTGTTATTATGTTGAGAGAAGAGAGAAGGTGATGCAGAAAACTGATGTTAGGTATATAAAATCTTCATGAGCATTCCAGGTTTTTTGAACGAATAAACTACAAATCGACATGAGTTCAACATTGAAGAAGCTTATAGCTAAATAATAGGAAAAAATATTCAAACCTATTGAACAAGTTAAACAATGGTGAATGCCATAAGCAACAATTTAAAGAACACTATCCAGATTCCCTCCCCTAGTAGGTGTATCCATCTGCAGGTAGGCCCAGTCAGTTCCTCCCATAGGAAGGGAGAGACCACTGAAAGAGTTTCATTTCTGCTGTATGGTTGCTTGTTTGAGATCAGAGAGCTAAGGCTGCAGGTTGGAACCGAAGGAATATTTTGGGAACAAAATTAATGCAAGAATGAGTTGAAACTCCAGGCCAAAAGTAAAGTGTGAAATAAAAAGTGATACAACAAACATTTAGTGACAGGAGAGTCAGGAATTCCTCATGGAAGGCAGGGCAACTTTGTCCCATTGTCAGAGAGTGAGTGAGTGAATAAAGTCCAGCAGGTCCAGAAAGTTAAGCTGTTGGCACTCAGATTTACTCTGGAGCATAAGGGTGGAACCTGTGATGTCTGTATATTCTGAGCATTCATATGTGTGGTCTTAAATCATTAATTTATAAGGAATCATGTGGCAAAGCAATAATAAGACTGAGGGAGTTGAGAAATCTTTTAATGAAGTTGGTCAGGGGTGGAAATTGGGGAAGGGAAGGAACAATTGAAGATGAAAGGCATTCTAAAAGAAACAGACATAAATTCATGTCTTGTATGTTGAGGAACAGTGAGTTAGGGAAACTAACATATTCTGATTTCTATAGCCTGGTTAAAATGGCTCTAGCTACCAAGTCAGTAGAAGTGTAACGAGATCCCTGGAAGAATTTTATAGGTCTGTAGAAAGGGTCTCCGTATAAAATACAGGACATCTAATCAAATTGAATTTCAGACAAACAACAATTTTATTTAGTATAAGTCTCAAATATTGCATATGGGATACTTATACTAAAAAAAAGAGTTGTTGTTTATCAAAAATTCAAATTTAACTGGATGGCTTGGATTTTATTTGCTATGCCTGGCAACGATACCTGTATTGTTTACTTCTTCATACTAACCATTTGCCATGCACTGTTCTCCGTACTGACCATTCATTGGTAAACAAAGCAAGCTACATACGTGTTTTCGTGGTTTCTCCATCTGTTGAGTGTGATTGCAGAAAAGGGATAAAGTGTGGAAGAAAGAGACACAGGAAAACTGACAGTAAACAAATATAAATAATATTTGCAGATAAATGTAAATAATAAAATACTAAATAATGAGTAATAATAAGTGTTACGCAGAACATTACAAAGGGTATTGTGATAGATATGGACTGAGTGACTTAGCATTGAAATAAATTATTATAAACAATTGAAACAGGATTGCTCTGAATAAGTCAGGTACAATTACATATTGCTCAAAAATGGATGGAAAACTTGGTTGGGAAGATGAGAAAATACAGACTCCTTGGAGACTCTAGTATCTAATACATAGTCTTAGTCATCTATAGTGCTATAATAGAAATACTACAAGTGAATGCCTATAACTAACAGAAGTTTATTCTCTCCTAGTTTAGGAGGCTAGGAGTCTAAATCCAGGGTGCCAGCTCAGGCCAGAGGCATTCTCTTTCTGTTGTCTCTTGGGGGAGGTTGTGGTCATCAATCTTTCCTGGTCGAGGAGCTTCCCAGTGTAAGTGGTCAGGTCCAAAAACAGGCTGTTCTCCTGGCTCTTGTTTCTTGGTGGTATGAGGTCCCCATACCACCTGCTCCCTTCTTTTATATCTTAAAAGGGATTGATTTAAGACACAACATTACCTTGTATATTGAGTCCTGCCTCACTAACATAATAAAGGTAGGATTAACAACACATAGGGAAATCACATTCGATGACAAAATAGTGAATAATCACACATTACAGAAAATCATGGATTAGCCAACTTGACACACTTTTTTGGGGGGGACATAATTCAATCCATAATAATTTACGTTGTCTTCTTGAGTTGTCCTTTGAAATCTTCTGTTAAGCTCTTTTACATCAACATTTTTTCCTTTTGCTTTAGCTACTCAACATTCAAGAGCAGGTTTCAGAGTACCTTCTGACATTCATCTAGATCTTTTCTTTCTCTCCTGTCTTTCTAATGACTTCTTGCTTTCTTCATGTATGATGTCCTTGATGTCATTCCACAACTTGTCTGGTCTTTATTCATTAGTGTTCAACATGTCAAATCTATTCTTGAGATGATCTCTAAATTCAGGCGATATACTCGAGGTCATACTTTGTATCTCCTGAACTTGTTCTAATCAGAAAGATTATTCAAGAACATAATGAAAAGTTGAAAAAGCTGGAAAAATCCATAGACAGACAGCAATCAGAAATTCAGAAGATTAACAATAAAATTACAGAATTAGACAACTCGATAGAAAGTCAGAGGAGCAGAATTGAGCAAGTAGAAGTTAGAATTTCTGAACTTGAAGATAAATCACTTGGCACTAATATATTTGAAGAAAAATCAGGTAAAAGAATTAAAAAAAATGAAGAAATCTTAGGAATCATGTGAGACTCTATCAAGAGAAATAACCTAAGAGTGATTGGAGTACTAGAACAGGGAGGGATAACAGAAAATACAGAGAAAATTGTTGAAGATTTGTTGGCAGAAAACATCCTTGGTATTGTGAAAGATAAGAAGATATCTATCCAAGATGTTCATCGAACTCCACATAAAGAAGATCTGCAAAGAAAGTCACCAAGAATTATTATAATCAAACTTGCCAAAACCAAAGATAAAGAGAGAATTTTAAGAGCAGCTATGGATAAATGAAAAGTCACCTACAAAGGATAGCCAATAAGAATAAGCTTGGACTACTTGGCAGAAACCACACAGGCAAGAAGGCAAGGGAATGACTTAAGTAAAAAATTGAGGAAAAAAATTGCCAGCCAAGAACCATATAAAAACCAGTGCCGTCGAGTCAATTCCGACCTATAGCAACCCTATAGGACAGAGTAGAACTGCCCATAGAGTTTCCAAGGAGCACCTGACAGATTTGAACTGCCAACCCTTTGGTTAGCAGCCGTAGCACTTAACCACTATGCCACCAGGTTTTCCAAGAATCATATATACAGCAAAAATGTGTCTCATATAAGAAGGTGAAAACAGGACATTTCCAGACAGATAAACAGAAGTTTAGGAAATTTGTAAAAACCAAACCAAAACTATAAGAAATACTAAAGGGAGTTCTTTGGTTAGAAAATCTATAATAGCAGGTATCAACCCAAGACTAGAACACTGGGCAGAGCAACGAGAAGTCAACTCAGACAGGGAAGTCCCCCCAAAAAGGCAAGATTATTACAAAAAAAAAAAAAGCCCAAAACAGGGTAACAACTATGTTATTATATAAAAGAAGACAACATTAAAATAATAAAGAGCAAGTAAAGAAAAAAAGTAATATGTAATCATACACCTTCCATATGGAGAGGAAGATACGGCAATAGAAAGAAATAAAAGTTAGCTTTAAATTTAGAAAAATAGAGGTAAATAATAAGGCAACCACAAAGGAGACAAACTATTCAACTCATCAAAATAAAATACAAGGGAAAAATAAAGACTCAGCAGAAACAAAATCAACAACAACAAATATGAGGAAAGGAAATATATAAAGAAAACCTACTCAGCACATAAAATAAAGTGGGAAAAAGAAACTGTCAACACACAAAAAAAGACATAAAAATGATAGCACTAAATTCATACCTATCCATAATTACCCTGAAGTTAAATGGACTAAATGCACCAATAAAGAGACAGATAGTGTCAGAAAGGATTAAAAAACAAGATCCGTCTATATGCTGCCTACAAGAGACACACCTTAGACTTAGAGACACAAACAAACTAAAACTCAAAGGATGGAAAAAATATATCAAGCAAACAATAATCAAAAAAGAGCAGGAGTGGCAATATCAATTTCGGACAAAATAGACTTTAAAGTTAAATCCATCATAAAGGATAAGGAAGGACACTATATAATGATTAAAGGGACAGTACACCAAGAAGATATGACAATATTAAATATTTATGCACCCAGTGATAGGGCTGCAAGATACCTAAAACAAATTCTATCAGCATTGAAAAGTGAGATAGACAGCTCCACAATAATAGTAGAAGACTTCAACACACCACTTTCTGTGAAGGACAGGACATCCAGAAAAGAGCTCAATAAAGACACGGAGGATCTAAATGCCACGATCAGACAACTTGAGCTCGAAGACATATACAGAACACTCCACCCAACAGCAACCAATTATACTTTCTTTTCTAGTGCACATGGAACATTCTCTAGAATAGACCACATATTAGGTCATAAAGCAAACCTTAGCAGAATCCAAAACATTGAAATATTACAAAGCATCTTCTCTGACCATAAGGCCATAAAAGTGGAAATCAATAACAGAAAAAGCAGGGAAAAGAAATCAAACACTTGGGAACTGAACAATACCCTGCTCAAAAAAAGACTAGATTATGGAAGATTTTAAGGAAGCAATAAAGAAATTCATAGAATCCAATGAGAATGAAAACACTTCCTGTCAGAACGTTTGGGACATGGCAAAAGCAGTGCTCAGAGGCCAATTTATATCAATAAATACACACATCCAAAATGAAGAAAGGGCCAAAATCAAAGAATTATCCCTACAACTTGACCAAATAGAAAGTGAGCAACAAAAGAAACCCAAAGGCATCAGAAGAAAACAAATTAAAAAATTAGAGCTGAACTAAATGAAATAGAAAACAGAAAAACAATTGAAGGAATTAACAAGACCAAAAGCTGTTTTTTTGAAAAACTCAACAAAATTGATAAACCACTGACAAAAGAAAAACAAGAGAGGAAGCAAATAACCCAAATAAGAAATGAAATGGATGATATTACAACAGACCCAACTGAAATTAAAAGGATCATATCAGATTACTATGAAAAACTATACTCAAACAAATTTGAAAGCCTGAAAGAAATGGATGAATTCCAAGAAACACACTACCTACCGAAACTAACACAAACAGAGGTAGAACAACTAAATAGACACATAACAAAAGAAGAGATTGAAAAGGTAATCAAAAAACTCCCAACAAAAAAAAGCCCTGGTCCAGATGGCTTCACTGCAGAGTTCTACCAAACTTTCAGAGAAGAGTTAACACCACTACTACTAAAGGTATTTCAGAGCATAGAAAAGGACAGAAAACTCCCAAACTCATTCTATGAAGCCACCGTATCCCTGATACCAAAACCAGGTAAAGACACCACAAGAAAAGAAAATTAGGGGCCTATGTCCCTCAAGAATGTAGGTGCAAAAATCCTCGACAAAATTCTAGCCAATAGAATTGAGCAACATATCAAAAAAATAATTCACCATGACCAAGTGGGATTCATACCAGGTATGCAGGGATGGTTCAACATTAGAAAAACAATTAATGTAATCCACCAGATAAATAAAACAAAAGACAAGAATCACATGACTTTATCAGTTGAAACAGAAAAGGCATTTGACAAAGTTCAACATTCATTCATGATAAAAACTCTCAGCAAAATAGGAATAGAAGGAAAACTCCTCAACATAATAAAGGGCATCTATACAAAGTCAACAGCCAACATCACCCTAAATGAAGAGAGCCTGAAAGCATTCCCATTGAGATCGGGAAACAAACAAGGATGCCCTTTATCACCACTCTTACTCGACATTGTGCTGGAAGTCCTAGCCAGAGCAATTAGGCTAGATAAAGAAATAAAGGGCATCCAGATTGGCAAGGGAGAAGTCAAAGTATCTCTATTCGCAGATGACATGATCTTATGCACAGACAACCCTAAGGAATCCTCCAGAAAACTACTGAAACTAATAGAAGAGTTCAGCAGAGTACCGGGATACAAGATAAACATATAAAAATCAGTTGGATTCCTCTACACCAATAAAAAGAACACCGAAGGGGAAATCACCAAATCGATGCCATGTACAGTGGCCCCAAGAAGATAAAATACTTAGGAATAAATCTTACCAGATATTTAAAAGACCTATACAAAGAAAACTACAGTATATTTCTACAAGAAACCAAAAGAGACTTACATAAGTGGAAGAACATACCTTGCTCGTGGATAGGAAGATTTAACATTATAAAAATGTCTATTCTATCAAAAGTGATCTATACATTTAATGCAATTTCAATCCAAATCCCAACAACATTCTTCAATGAGATGGAGAAACAAATCACCAACTTCATATGGAAGGGAAAGAGGCCCCGGATAAATAAGGCATTACTGAAAAAGAAGAACAAAGTGGGAGGCCTTACTTTACCTGATTTTAGAACCTATTATACTGCCACAGTAGTCAAAACAGCCTGGTACTGGTACAACAACAGATACATGGACCAATGGAACAGAATTGAGAATCCAGACATAAATCCATCCACATATGAAAAAAAAATATATGAGCAGCTGATATTTGACAAAGTCCCCAAAAGAGTTAAATGGGGAAAAGACAGTCTTTTAAACAATGGTGCTGGCAGAACTGGATATCCATCTGCAAAACAATGAAACAACACCCATACCTCACTCCATGCACAAAAACTAACTCAAAATGGATCAAAGACCTAAATAGATAATCTAATCACGGGAGAAAAAATAGGGACAACGTTAGGAACCCTAATGCATGGCATAAACAGTATACAAAACATTATAAAGAATGTAGAAGAAAAACTAAATAACTGGGAGCTCCTAAAAATCAAACACTTATGCTCATCTAAAGAGTTCACCAAAAGAGTAAAAAGACTACCTACAGACTGGGAAAAAGTTTTTAGCTATGACAGTTCTGATCAGTGCCTGATCTCTAGAATCTACATGATACTGCAAAAACTCAACTACAAAAAGACAAATAACCCAATTAAAAAATGGGCAAAAGATATGAATAGACACTTCACTAAACAAGACATTCAGGTAGCTAACAGATATATGAGGAAATGTTCACCATCATTAGCCATTGGAGAAATGCAGATCAAAACTACAGTGAGATTTCATCTCACTCTAACAAGGCTGGCATTAATCCAAAAACACAAAATAATAAATGTTGGAGAGGCTGTGGAGAGATTGGAACACTTCTACACTGCTGGTGGGAATGTAAAATGGTACAACCACTTTGGAAATCAATTTGGTGCTTCCTTAAAAAGCTAGAAATAGAACTACAATACTATCCAGCAACCCCGCTCCTTGGAATATATCCTAGAGAAATAAGAGTCTTTACATGAACAGATATGTGCACACCTGTGTTTATTTCAGCACTGTTCACAAAAACAAAAACATGGAAGCAACCAAGGTGCCTATCGATGGATGAATGGATAAATAAATTACGGTATATTCACACAATGGAATACTATGCATCAATAAAGAACAGTGAGGAATCTGTGAAATATTTCATAACAGGGAGGAACCTGGAAGGCATTATGCTGATTGAAATTAGTCAGTTGTAAAAACAAATATTATATAAGACCACGATTATAAGAATGTGAGAAATACTTTAAACTGAGAAGAAGACATTCTTTTGTGGTTACGAGAAGGGGGGAGGGAGGAATGGTGGGAAAGGGGCATTCACTAATTAGATAGTAGATAAGAACTACTTTAGGTGAAGGGAAAGAGCACGCAATACAGGGGAGGTCAGCACAACTGGAGTAAACCAAAAGAAAAGAAGTTTCCTGAATAAACTGAATGCTTCGAAGGCCAGTGTAGCAGTGGTAGGGGCCTAGGGACCATGGTTTCAGGGGACATCTAAGTTAATTGGCATAATAAAATCTATTAAGAAATCATTCTGTATCCCACTTTGAAGAGTGGCGTCTGGGGTCTTATACGCTAGCAAGCAGCCATCTAAGATGCATCAATTGGTCTCAACCCACCTGGATCAAAGGAGAATGAAGAACACCAAGGACATAAGGCAATTACGAGCCCAAGAGACAGAAAGGGCCACATGAACCAGAGACTACATCATCCTGACACCAGAAGAATTAGATGGTGCCCAGGTATAACCGATGAATGCCCTGACAGGGAACACAACAGAGAACCCCTGAGGGAGCAGGAGAGCAGTGGGATGCAGACCCCAAATTCTCATAAGGCCAAACTTAGTGGTCTGACTGAGACTGGAAGGACCCTGGTGGTCATGGCCCCCAGAGCTTCTGTTGGCCCAGGAGAGGAACCATTGTCGAAGCCAACTCTTCAGACATGGATTGGACTGGACAATGGATTGGAGTGGGATGCTGGTGAGGAGTGAGCTTTTTGGATCAGGTGGACACTAGAGACTATGCTGACATCCCCTGCCTGGAGGGGAGATGAGAGGGTGGAGAGGGTTAGAAGCTGGCGCAATGGACACAAAAAGAGAGAGTGGAGGGAGAGAGCGGGCTGTCACATTAAAAAAAAAAAATTTATTATTATTATTTTTTTTTTTAATTAGGGGGAGAGTAATTGGGAGTGTGTATGGGTTTTTGTGTGAGAGACTGACTTGATTTGTAAATTTTCACTTAAAGCACAATAAAAATTATATATATGAAAAAAAAAAAACCTAGAAAACGGACCGTGTGAAGAAGAACAGGGCATCAGGATCAAAGGAAGACTCATTAGCAACCTGCGATATGCAGGTGATACAATCTTGCTTCTTGTTCCTTTGTTTTTTGTTTGTTTCTTTGTCTTTACTTTCTTTGGTTTACTTGAACATTTTTTTGACTTTCGTTTTGATTTATTTACAGTGTTTTTAAGTATTTTGTTTTGTACAATTGCTTAGTGGTTGCTCAAGGTATTGCTGTATACATATACAATTTATCATAGCATACCTGTGTCAATTTTTTACTACTTTGAGTGAAATGTAGTAATCTTACTTCCACTAGAGCCCCTGGGTGCTGCAAATGGTTAAGCGCTCCAGTACTAACTGAAAGTTTGATGGTTTGAACACACCCAGAGCAGAAAGGCATGGTGATCTATTTCTGTTAAGGTCGCAGCCTTTAAAATCCTGTGGTTTTCTACTCTGCACACATTGAGTCTACTCGACAGCAATCAGTCTAGTTGTTTTGGACTCTCCTTATTTTTTAAACATAATTGTCCTAAGTCTTTTCTGTGTATAGATTGAGCACCACATCAACCGGTGGTGTAACTTTTGCTTCAGCTACATAATATGAATTTAAGAACCTGATGAAGTTAAAGGTGAGTCTATTATGTTTACATCTTTTTTCACACATTCTGTTGTTCTTCTTTGCTTTTTGAAAGTCCCAGCCTTCTTCTATTATCATTTGATTTGTTTGGAAAGTTTCCATTAGCCGTTCTTTAAGGTAGATCTGCTAGCAACACATATTCTTAGTGTTCTTTCATTTGAGAATGTCTTTGTTTCCTTTCTTGGCTAAAAGATAGACTCATTGGTTGACAATTTTTTTCTGCCTGCACTTGAAATACGTTGTGTCACTTCCTTCTGTTCTTCAGGGTTTCAGATGAGAAATTCATTTCCATACAAATTTGCATTTCTTTATATGCCATGTGTTCCAGCTATGGCTGTTTTAATATTTTTATTTGTCTTTAGTTTTCAGAAATTAATTATTACGTGTCTTACTGTGGATTTTGTGAATTTATCCTTTTTGGAGTTCACTCAGCTTCTGGGATATGTATGTTTATGTCTTTCAATATATTTGGGAAGTTTTGACCTATTATTTCTCCAAATACTTTTTTTCTTAAAGCACTAAACAGGACCTTTAGTTAATCCAGTCAACAATAATGCTCTCTGGTCCATAAAAGAAACTAGGAAACCACCTCTCAATCTATCATTTGCTTTTCTTCTGTATCTAGATGACATACTGCCAAGCAGAATCTTTAAGAAAGATCAAAATTAATAGAATTTTTTTACAATAATTTTTATTGTGCTTTAAGTGAAAGTTTACAAATCCAGTCTGTCACATATAAACTTATTTACACCTTACTACATACTCCCATTTACTCTCCCCCTAATGAGCCAGCCTGTTCCCTCCTTCCAGTCTCACTTTCATGACCGTTTTGCCAGTTTCTAACCCTCTATACCCTCCCATCTCCCCTCCAGACAGGAGATGCCAACACAGTCTCAAGTGTCCACCTGATACAAGTAGCTCGCTCCTCATCAGCATCTGTCTCCAACCCATTGTCCAGTCCCTTCCATGTCTGATGAGTTGTCTTCGGGAATGGTTCGTGTCCTGGGCCAACAGAAGGTTTGGGGACCATGACTGCCGGGATTCTTCTAGTCTCAGTCAGACCATTAAGTCTGGTCTTTTTATGAGAATTTGGGGTCTGCATCCCACTGTTCTCCTGCTCCCTCAGGGGTTCTCTGTTGTGCTCCCTGTCAGGGCAGTCATCGGTTGTAGCAGGGCACCATCTAGTTCTTCTGGTCTCAGGATGATGTAAGTCTCTGGTTCATGTGGCCCTTGCTATCTCTTGGGTTCATAGTTATCGTGTGACATTGGTGTTCTTCATTCTCCTTTGATCCAGGTGGGTTGAGGCCCATTGTTGCATCTTAGATGGCCGCTTGTTAGCATTTAAGACCCCAGACACCACACTTCAAAGTGGGACACAGAAAATTTTCATAATAGAATTTATTTTGCCAAAATGACTTAGGAGTCCCCAAACCCCTGCCCTTGCTCCGCTGACCTTCGAAGCATTCAGTTTATCCCAGAAACTTCTTTGCTTTTGGTCCAGTCCAGTTGAACTGACCTTCCGTGTATTCAGTATTGTCCTTCCCTTCACCTAAAGTAGTTTTTATCTACTAACTAATCAGTAAATTACCCTCTCCCACCCTCTCTCTCTCCCCCCTCTTGTAAACACAAAAGAATGTGTTCTTCTCAGTTTATACTATTTCTCAAGATCTTATAATAGTGGTCTTATACAGTATTTGTCCTTTTGCATCTGGCTAATTTCACTCAGCATAATGCCTTCCAGGTTCCTCCACGTTATGAAATGTTTCACAGATTCATCTCTGTTCCTTATCGATGCGTAGTATTCCATTGTGTGAATATACCATAATTTATTTAACCATTCATCCGTTGATGGACACCTTGGTTGCTTCCAGCCTTTTGCTATTGAAAACAGTGCTGCAATAAACATAGGTGTGCATATATCTGTTCATGTAAAGGCTCTTATTTCTCTAGGGTATATTCCGAGGGGTGGGATTTCTGGGTTGTATGGTAGTTCTATTTCTAACTCTTTAAGAAAACGCCAGATACATTTCCACAGTGGTTGTACCATTTTACATTCCCACCAGTTGCGTATAAGAGTTCCAATCTCTCCTCAGCCTCTCCAACATTTATTATTTTGTGTTTTTTGGATTAATGCCAGCCTTGTTGGAGTGACATGGAATCTCATCGTAGTTTTAATTTGCATTTCTCTAATGGCTAATGATTGAGAGCATTTTCTCATGTATCTGTTAGCTGCCTGAATATCTTCTTTAGTGAAGTGCGTGTTCATAGTCTTTGCCCACTTTTTGATTGGGTTGTTTGTCTTTCTGTGGTTGAGTTTTAACAGAATCACATAGATTTTAGACATCAGGCGCTGGTCGGAGATGTCATAGCTGAAAATATTTTCCCAATCTGTAGATGGTCTTTTTGCTCTTTCGGTGAAGTCTTTAGATAAGCATAGATGTTTGATTTTTAGCAGCTCCCAGTTATCTGGTTTCTCTTCGTCATTTTTAGTAATGTTTTGTATTCTGTTTATGCCTTGTATTAGGGCTCCTAAGGTTGTCCCTATTTTTTCTTTCATGATCTTTATCGTTTTAGTCTTTATGTTTAGGTCTTTGATCCACTTGGAGTTAGTTTTTGTGCATGGTGTGAGGTATGGGTCCTGTTTCATTTTTTTGCAAATGGATATCCAGTTATGCCAGCACCATTTGCTGAAAAGGCTATCTTTTCCCCAATTAACTGACACTGGGCCTTTGTCAAATATCAGCTGCTCATACATATGTGGATGGATTTATATCTGGGTTCTCAAATCTGTTCCATTGGTCTATGTGCCTGTTGTTGTACCAGTACCAGGCTGTTTCGACTACTGTGGCTGTATAATATGTTCTAAAATCAGGTAGAGTAAGGCCTCTCACTTTCTTCTTTTTCAGTAATGCTTTACTTATCCGGGGCTTCTTTCCCTTCCATATGAAGTTGGTGATTTGTTTCTCCATCACATTAAAAAATGTCATTGGAATTTGGATCGGAAGTGCCTTGTATGTATAGATGGCTTTTGGTAGAATAGGCCTTTTTACTATGTGAATTCTTCCTATCCATGAGCAAGGTATGTTTTTCCATTTATGTAGGTCCTTTTTAGTTTCTTGCACTAGTACTTTGTAGTTTTCTTTGTATAGGTCTTTTACATCTTTAGTAAGATTTCTGCCTAAGTATTTTATCTTCTTGGGGGCTACTGTGAATGGTATTGATTTGGTGATTTCCTCTTCGATGTTCTTTTGCTTGATGTAGAGGAATCCAAGTGATTTTTATATGTTTATCTTGTAACTTGAAACTCTGTGGAACTCTTCTATTAGTTTCAGTAGTTTTCTGGAGGATTCCTTAGGGTTTTCTGTGTATAAGATCATGTCATCTGCAAATAGAGATAATTTTACTTCCTCCTTGCCAATCTGGATGCCCTTTATTTCTTTGTCTAGCCTAATTGCTCTGGCTAGGACCTCTAGCACAATGTTGAATAAGAGCGGTGATAAAGGGCATCCTTGTCTGGTTCCCGTTCTCAAGGGAAATGCTTTCAGGCTCTCTCCATTTAGAATGATGTTGGCTGTTGGCTTTGTATACATGCCTTTTATTATGTTGAGGAATTTTCCTTCAATTCCTATTTTGCTGAGAATTTTTATCATGAATGGGTGTTGGACTTTGTCAAATGCCTTTTCTGCATCAATTGATAAGATCATGTGGTTTTTGTCCTTTGTTTTATTTATATGGTGGTATATATTAATGTTTTTTCTAATATTAAACCAACCTTGCATACCTCGTATAAATCCCACGTGGTCGTGGTGGATTATTTTTTTGATATGTTGTTGAATTCTATTGGCTAGAATTTTGTTTAGGATTTTTGCATCTACATTGACAAGGGATATAGGCCTATAATTTTCTTTTCTTGTGGTGTCTTTACCTGGTTTTGGTATCAGGGATGTGTTGGCTTCATAGAATGAGTTAGGTAGTATTCCATCTTTTTTTATGCTTTGAAATACCTTTAGTAGTAGTGGTGTTAACTCTTCTCTGAAAGTTTGGTAGAACTCTGCAGTGAAGGTGTCCGGGACAGGGTTTGTTTTTTTTTTGGGAGTTTTTTGATTACCTTTTCAATCTCTTTTTTTGTTATGGGTCTATTTAGTTGTTCTACTTCAGATTGTGTTAGTTTAGGTAGGTGTTGTTTTTCTAGGAATTCATCCATTTCTTCTAGGTTTGCAAATTTGTTAGAGTACAATTTTTCGAAATAATCTGATATGATTCTTGTAATTTCAGTTGGGTCTGTTGTGATTTGGCCCACCTCATTTCTTATTCAGGTTATTTGTTTCCTTTCCTGTATGTCTTTAGTCAGTCTGGTCAATTTTGTTAATTTTTTCCAAGAACTAGCTTTTGGCTTTTTTAATTCTTTCAATTGTTTTTCTGTTCTCTAATTCATTTAGTTCAGCTCTAATTTTTATTATTTGTTTTCTACTGGTGCCTGATGGATTGTTTTGTTGCTCTCTATTTGTTCAAGTTGTAGGGACAGTTCTCTGATTTTGGCTCTTTCTTCTTTATGTATGTGTGCGTTTATCAATATAAATTGACCTCTGAGCACTGCTTTTGCTGTGTCCCAGAGGTTTTGATAGGAAGTGTTTTCATTCTCGTTGCATTCTATGAATTTCTTTATTCCCTCCTTAATGTTTTCTATAACCCAGTCTTTTTTGAGCAGGGTATTGTTCAGTTTCCAAGTATTTGATTTCTTTTCCCTGATTTTTCTGTTATTGATTTCCACTTTTATGGCCTTGTGGTCTGAGAAGATGCTTTGTAATATTTTGATGTTTTGGATTCAGCAAAGGTTTGTTTTATGACCTAATATGTTATCTATTCTAGAGAATGATCCATGTGCAGTAGAAAAAAATGTATACTTTGCAGCTGTTGGATGGAGTGTTCTGTAAAAGTCTATGGGGTCTAGTTGGTTGATTGTAGCAATTAGGTCTTCCATGTCTCTATTGAGCTTCTTACTGGATGTCCTGTCCTTCTCTGAAAGTGATGTGTTGAAGTCTCCTACTATAACTGTGGAGGTGTCTATCTCACTTTTCAGTTCTGTTAAAGTTTGTTTTATGTACCTTGCAGCCCTGTCATTGGGTGCATGAATATTTAGTATGGTTATATCTTCCCGGTCAATTGTCCCTTTAATCATTATGTAGTGTCCTTCTTTATCCTTTGTGGTGGATTTAACTTTAAAGTTTATTTTGTCAGAAATTAATATTGCCACTCTTGCTCTTTTTTGATTGTTGTTTGCCTGATATATTTTTTTCCATCCTTTGAGTTTTAGTTTGTGTCTCTAAGTCTAAGGTGTGTCTCTTATAGGCAGCATATAGACGGATCGTGTTTTTTTTATCCAGTCTGAGACTCTCTATCTCTTTTTTGGTGCATTTAGTCTGTTTACATTCAGTGTAATTATAGATAAGTATGTGTTTAGTGCTGTTGTTTTGATGCCTGTATGTGTGTGTTGTTGACAATTTCATTTTCCACTTACTTTTTTGTGCTGCGACGTTTTTCTTTGTAAATTGTGTTCCTCATTTTCGTAGTAGTCAAATTTATGTTTGCTGAGTCGTTATGTTTTTCTTGGTTTTTATTTTGAGCTATGGAATTGTTAGACCTCTTTGTGGTTACCTTAATATTTACCCCTAGTTTTCTAAGTAAAAACCTAACTCGTATTGTCCTCTATCACCTTGTTTTCCTCTCCATACGGCAGTTCTATGCCTCCTGTATTTAGTCCCTCTTTTTTTTTTTTGATTATTGTGATCTTTTACATAATGACTTCAATGATTCCCTGTTTTGAGCATGCTTTTTTGGAATTAATCTTAATTTGTTTTTGTGATTTCCCTATTTGAGTTGATATCAGGATGTTCTGTTCCGTGACCTTGTGTTGTGCTGGTATCTGATATTATTGATTTTCTGACCAATTTCCTTTAGTATTTCTTGTAGGTTTGGTTTGGTTTTTGCAAATTCTCTAAGCTTGTGTTTATCTGTAAATGTTTTAATTTCATCTTCATATTTGAGAGAGAGTTTTGCTGGATATATGATCCTTGGCTGGCAGTTTTTTCCTTCAATGCTCTATATATGTCATCCCATTGCCTTCTTGACTGCATGGTTTCTGCTGAGTAGTCTGAACTTATTCTCATTGATTCTCCTTTGTAGGAGACCTTTCTTTTATCCCTGGCTGCTTTTAAAATTTTCTCTTTAACTTTGGTTTTGGCAAGTTTGATGATAATATGTCTTGGCGATTTTCTTTTTGGATCAATCTTATATGGGGTTTGATGAGTATCTTGGATAGATAACCTTTCGTCTTTCATGAAGCCAGGGAAGTTTTCTGCCAACAGATCTTCAACTATTCTCTCTGTATTTTCTGTTATCCCTTCCTGTTCTGGAACTCCAATCACATGCAAGTTATTCTTCTTGATAGAGTCCCACATGATTCCTAGGGTTTCTTCAAGTTTTTTAATTCTTTTATCTGATTTTTCTTCAACTTAAAAAAAAAAAGATTCTTTTTTTTTCTATATTTGTGTCAATTGCCTTATCCTCCAACTTCCCCACTCTGCATTCCAATTGCTTGATTCTGCTCCTCTGACTTCCTATTGAGTTGTCTAATTCTGTAATTTTACTGTTAATCTTTTAGATTTCTGAATGCTGTCTCTCTATGGATTCTTGCAGCTTATTAATTTTTCCACTATGTTCTTGAATAATCTTTTTGATTTCTTCAACTGCTTTATCAGTGTGTTCCTTGGCTTTTTCTGTAGATTGCCTTATATCATTTCTGAGGTCATCCCTGATGTCTTGAAGCATTCTGTGAATTAGTTTTTTATATTCAGCATCTGGCAGTTCCAGGATTGTATGTTCATTTGGGAAAGATTTTGATTCTTTAATTTGGGGAGTTGTAGAAGCAATCATGGTGTACTTCTTTATGTGGTTTGATATCGACTGGTGTCTCCGAGCCATCTATAAGGTATTGTAATGCTTTATTTTATATTTGCTCACTGAGTCTTATCTTGTTCTGTTTTGTTTTCTTTCAATATACATAGATGGGCTACTAGATTGCGCTATCTTTATTGTTGTAGCCTTTGAATCACTTATGTCCTATTACCAGCTGGTTTGCGTTCTTACCAAATATGTAAGCCTAAGATTCCATTCACTATTCTTGAGTAGAATCTGATTTTGGGTCCCCAAGTGTGTGGTGTAGACTGTCACCTATTCACTTAGAGGAGTAATGGTGATAGTTGTGTACCAGATTCTAGTAGCAGCAGGGGGTCACACTCTGGGGGGGGCAGGATGCTGACAGGATTCCCCCAAGTGCCAGTGAGGTAGGTGTGTCTCTATTCCTAAAGCACTTTGGTGGGTGGGCTCTTCAGCTGTACCTTAGGCACCCAATGCATGTACCTCTACAGATTGGTAGGTGTCACTGTCTTCAGACCGCTATGGCAGGAGACTAGGTGGTTTGGCTGGAGCTTCAGCCCTCAGTTCCCCGTTGTGGGTCAGTGAGGGCTTTGTTTCATAGGTAGAGATATCAGACCTGGGAAATTTGTCTTTCCAGTAATCTGCTAAAACAATTACAGTCAGATCACTATCAGAATTGCGTTTGCATTATAATAGCCACCTTGTTGCCTGTAGGGATGAAAGCCCAAGACTGTGGATCTCATATGCTTGGCTGGAGCTGGTCCTGTATTTTTAGTCCAATTTCGGGAAGGCAGGGAAGGATTCTTGGTCCCTGGTTTTTTTGTAGCTGCTTCTCTCAGGCCAGGAGAATGGGTTAGGAAAAGACCAATAAAAACAAAACAAAAACCACAGAGCACTTCACTCTCTGGCCCAGGAAATTCCAATGTTAATGATGCCGCCTGGGAAGGGGAGGGGAGGGATCAGATAGATAGGAGAGAGTAGCACCCAGAAATATAGACAAAGTTACTTATCTTGCTTGGTGATTGTTTTATCTGAGATTCCCGAGGGGCGTGTAGCCTGTGTGCGTTGGCTGTGTCAAGATTTCCCCTGAGGGTCAGGCCCGGGTCCTGTGCTTATGCTGTCTCAGAAGCAGTGGTCGGTTCCTCCGCTCCCAATCCAAAGCCCAGCACCAAGGTTCCCCGGCTGGGATGCTGCACTCCAGGCTCCAAAACCAGTCACTGCCTCCCAGTGACTTCTCGTCCTGTCAGCCGTGTCACTGAGCTGCCTGCATGCACTGGCTGGGCTTCCCCCGAGGTCACTTCTGGGGACTAGGGATGTGTCCCGTGTTTGTGTCGTCTCAGGATGCTGTGCTCAGCTCCCCTGAGCCCAGTCCGAAGCCCGGTGCAATGTTTCTGACTGGGACACTGGCTCCAGCCTCCAAAAACAGTCTCTGCTTCCCCGTGGTTGCTCGTTCTCTCATTAGCCCCATCAGTGCGCAGCCTGCTTGTGCTGGCTGAGTCTCTGTCACTCAGATCAACTCTTTAGATCTGTGTTTGATGGTCAGGGTTCATAGATTGACATGTAGGTGATCAATTCATTTGTTTTTCCAAGTCTTTTTGCAAGAAGGATCCGAGGCAGCTTCTACCTAGTCAGCCATCTTGGCCCCGCCTCCTCCAGATACTTTTTCAGACCTGTATTTGTTCTCCTCCTTTTCTGGAATTCTGACGATAAGAATGTTAGCTCCTTCATTATTGTCCCACAGGTCCCTGAAGTTCTGTTTATTTTTCTTAAGTCTATTTTATGTGTTGTTCAGATTGGATTCATTCTATTGATCTATCTTCAGGTTCATTTATTTTATCCTCTGTTATCACCATTTTACTATCGAGTCTGTCCAGTGAGGGTTTTTGTTTTAGCTTTTATATGTTTCAGTTCTTTTTTGTCTTATTGTTTAGAAATAAATCCTTAATTTAATGAGTGCTTTGTTTCTCTGGTTTTAGTGGCATATGGTTCCTGGTTTAATCATGTTAAGAGCTAGTGGAAGGAAAATGAAGAACACTCAAAACTTTTCTTATTCGACAAAGATGTGAAAGAGGTAAAATGATAGACATGCATTCTGGATAATTTTCAAACTATATACTGTGATAAAATAATTAATATTTATGTTTAAATTTAACCTTATGGAGTCCAAAATGACATGAATGGTCCAGCCTCCATAACTTCTTACTCAAGTCTTGTTAAGATCATTAATAACTTCCTAATTGTGAAAACAATTACTTATTTTCATTTCTCTTTCCCCCTTAACCACCGTGTTATATTTTGATGATCCTTTGTGTGTAATTTATATGTTGCCATTACATATATAATGTGTGTTGTCATTATGTGCTGTTGAATTGGTTCTGGCTCATAGTGACCCCATGTAAAACAGAACAAAATTTGCCCCATCCTGCACATCCTCACAATAGTTGCTATGGTTGAGCCTGTAGTTGCAGCCACTGTGTAAACCCATCTCATTGAGGGTCTTCTTCTCTTTCACTGACTCTCTTCTTTGTCATGCATGATATTCTCCTTTAGGGACTGGTCCCTCTTGATAATATGTTCAAAATACATGAGACGATGTCTCACCATCCTCATTTCTAAGGAGCATACTGGCTGTACTTCTTCCAAGAGAGATTTGTTCATTCTTCTGGCAGTCCATGGTATAGCCAATATTCTTTGCCAACACCATAGTTCAAGGGCATCAACTCTTGTTTAGTCTTCCTTGCTTATTGTCCAGCTTTGTCATGCATATGAGGCCACTGAAAATACCACGGCTTGGGTCAGGTGCACCTTAGTCCTTGAGGTGACATCTTTGTTTTTAACACTTTAAAGAGATCCTTTGCAGGTGGGGCCAAGATGGCACAGTAGTCAGATGCTTCCTGTGGGTGCCTCTTACAACAAGGACCCCCCAAAAAAGTGAATCAATGATGTATGACAATCTAGGAGGCTTGAACATCAAAAGCAAAGTTGAGAAATCAAACTGAGTGGCAGGGAGAGGGAGAGATGGTTCAGAAGCAGTGAGGAGTTGCCAGACATTACCTGGCAGGAACCAGCATCTGTAGGCTGGGTCCGCTGGTGCAAGTGTGGTGAGGCAAGCAGTGGCATTCAGGATGCATTTTCCACATCATGAAATACCAAGCAGCAGAGAGTCCAGTCATGCCTCCAGAATTAGTGAAAAAGAAAAGCTGCGTGTAATTGGCAAAAGATAAGTACTTGTGTCTAATCTACTTTTCAGAGTAAAAAACACTCCTTTGGGGAAAAACTCTCTCCCATTTACCTGACTCCTCCCAGCTCTGCACTGATCCCAAGTTGGCTTCAGTGGTAGCTGCTTTCCCTTGGAAGTAGAACCCGTCACATGTCCTGAGCCATTCCCCCAGCCTTGGAGAAGTAACAAGTTAACAAACCAGGAAGAAATCATCTTCTGGATCCCTAAGCTGGGAACTCAGAACAGAAATAGCCTCTTTGCAT
Organism: Elephas maximus indicus; assembly: GCF_024166365.1. Classification (NCBI taxonomy): domain Eukaryota; kingdom Metazoa; phylum Chordata; class Mammalia; order Proboscidea; family Elephantidae; genus Elephas; species Elephas maximus. The sequence continues at coordinate 88,609,699 of NC_064823.1, forward strand.
AGGCACAGGTATAAGGGGTCCATGGACTTTAAATACCTCACTCCTGCATAAACCTGTGTGGGCCCATTTCAATAGCTTAGGCCCTCATTATAACAGTACAACAGGGTATATACCTGAAATCTAACTTCAACTGTTTCAGCTATATGGTAGAATGGTAGGTTCATGACATTTGACCCACTCTACCTATTAAGCAGGGTCTTCACCTACCCACATCAGGGGCGTAAGAACTGGTAGCTCCCCACACACCACCTAGCCACCATGAAAGGGATCCCAGGATAAGTGGTGGCTCCCAGTCCTTACAGCCAACAGCATTGGGTGGCCATAATCTGACTGCAAAGCCCACCCACCTACATGCTCTAGGGACCAAGGACAAGCTTTCCTCACCCACTCTCAGGGGCAGTTGTCAGCCCCCTGCCTTGTCAGTGCATAACCCCCTACTGCAGCCAGATACTTGTGCCTATGTCAATTGCCCCTGCTTGTCTAAGACTGTAGGTCAGAGCCTGCACCACACATTTGGTGACCAACTACCTGGACACCTGAGCTGAATTCATACCAAAAAGTAAACAGAATCCTGGGCTCATATACCTAGTAGCAGCTCTAACTACCTGGCAACAGGGCATGAGATCTTCAAAGGTACCAATAATCATACTAACTCACTCAAGCACCTTATTTAGGTATATCAAAACAAAATAAAACAAGAAGCTAGGACATAGTAAGCAAACATAAAATAAATAAATAAAATAGCTTATTGATGGCTCGAAGATAACAGTAAATATCAAATTATAAAAAGAGGCAGACCATGATGGCTTCAGCAAGCTCCCAAAACAAAGAATCAAGAAATCTTCCAGATGAAGGTAACTTCCTGGAATTACCAGAGGTAGAATACAAAAGATTAATATACAGAACTCTTCAAGACATCAGGAAGGAGATCAGGCAAAATGCAGAACAAGCCAACCAGCACACAGACAAAGCACTCAGAAACTTAAGAAGCTTAGAGAAGAGCATAATGACAAATTTAATGGGCTGCAAGAATCCGTAGAGAGAAAGCAAACAGAAATTCAGAAGATTAACAATAAAATTTCAGAATTAGACAACTCAATAGTCACATGAGCTGAATTGAGGAATTGGAAGTAAAAATTAGTGAGACTGAAGATAAAGCACTTGACACCAACATATCTGAGGAGAACTCAGATAAAATAATTTAAAAAAAAAAAGAAAAAATCCGAAGAATTATGTGGGACTCTATCAAGAGGACTAACATATGAGTGATTGGAGTAACAGAACAGGGGTGATAACAGAAAATACAGACAGAATTGTTGAAGATTTGTTGGCAGAGAAATTCCCCAATATCATGAAAGATGAGAAGATATCTATCCAAGATGCTCGTTGAACCCCACACAAGGTAGATCCCAAAAGAAAGGCACCAAGACATATTACAATCAAACTTGCCAAAACCAAAGATAAAGAGAATTTTAAGAGTGGCTAGGGATAAAGAAAAATTCACCTACAAAGGAGAGTCAGTAAGACTAAACTTGAACTACTCAGCAGAAACCATGCAGGCAAGAAGGCAATGGGATGACATATATAAAGCTTTAAGGAAAAAAAATACCTAGCCAAGAATTATATATCCATTAAAGCTGTCTTTCAAAAATGAAGGCAAATTTAAGACATTTCCAGATAAACATAAACTTAGGGAATTTGCAAAAACCAAAACAAAATTACAAGAAATACTAAAGGGAGTCCTCCAGTTAGAAAATCAATAGCATCAGATAACAACCCATGACTAGAACACAAGACAGAGCAGTCAAATATCAACCCAGGTAGGGAAATCACAAAAACAAATCAAAGATAAAACATTGAAAACAGGGAAACAGAGACATCGTTATGTAAAAGATGACAACATTAAAACAAAAAAGAGGGACTAAAAAATGTAGTCATAGATCTTTCATATGGAGAGGAAGTCAAGGCGATTTAAAGAAATATAAAGTGTGTAAATATTGTGGCACAGTGCCTGACACGTAGTGTTGCTGTTGTTAGATGCTGTCGAGTCAGCTCTGACTCACAGTGACCTTATGTGTAACCAAATGAAACGTTGCCCAGTCCTGCAACTGGTATGCTTGAGTCCATTGTTGTATCCACCGTGTCAGTTTGTCTCACTGAGAGTCTCCCTCTTTTTCACTGACCCGCTGCTTCATCAAGCATGATGTTCTTCTCCAGTGATTGGTCCCTCCTTATGACGTGTCCAAAGTACTTGAGATGAACTCTTGCCGTCCTTGCTTCTATGGATCTTTCTGGCTGTACTTCCCTCATGAGTGATTTGTTTGTTCTTCTGGCAGTCCCTGGTATATTCAGCATCTTTTGCCAACACAGTTCGAATGTGCCAATTCTTCTTCAAACTTCCTTTTTATTGCCAGGATTTCTCACGCATTATGAGGTTTCCGAAAAGACTATGACTTGGGTCAGGTGCACCTTAGCCATCAAAGTCACATCTTTGCTTTTTAAGATTTTACAGAGGTCTTTTGCAACAGATTTGCCCAATGCAATACAGCCTTTAATTTCCTGACTGCTGCTTCCATGGGTGTTGATTGCTGATCCAAGAAGGATGAAACCCTTGACAACTTCAATTTCTTCACCACTTATGTGATGTTGTTTATTGGCCCACTTGCAAGAATTTTCGTTTTCTTTACATTCAGGTGTAATCCATACTAAAGGTTGTGGTCTTTTACCTTCATCAGTAAGTGCTTCAGCTTGTCTTCATTTTCCATAGTAGGTATTTCCTTTTCAATTCCAATATGTTTTCCTGGATATTCCAATCCCTTGAACAACAAAACTGTCAGTCTAATTAGCTAATTCAAAGCTCTCCTCCATTAGCATTTTCTTTGATGGGAGAAACAAATGTACAAGGTCTCTATATTTATAAATATTTCCTGAATGTTTTACTCCTATATTACATTCATACCACATATTCCATTCAATTCTAAATGTGTTCAAAATAACAACTTATCCTTTTGTATTCCTTACATACATTTCATTGATAATGAACTTCATGGGGAAAATCTGGTGGTATCTAGTTGGTTCAACTTTCTGCTCACCTTCACCTTTCCTTGTATTATCTTTTTCTTCTGCTTGGAATGCACCCCTGTCCTGGCTATGGCTAATCTTCAGAGGCGTCACTGATCACTTTTTCACATACTCTGTATCCATCACCCATTTTAATCCTTGTTTAACCCTTATCGCTACTTGATATTTTCCTGTTTGTTTGCTTATTTACTACTAATCTCTCCCCAATAGAATACAAGGTTCACAATATGAGTAGGGATATTATTTGTCTTGTTCCCTTCGGTGTCGCCAAAGTCTAGAATGGTACCTGGTACATAATATGTGCACAATGGATAATTGTTGAATAAAAGAATTGAGAGACATTACTAATTGAGAGTTGCTTTTTTGTAAGCCCTGTGTTTGGTCTCTGTGTGTAAGAGTATGAGTGATTAAAAAATAGAGAATATATATTTTTTTAATAATAAATAAATAAATAAGATCCTTTGCAGCAGATTTGCCCAATGCAATGTGTCATTTGATTTCCTGACTGCTACTTCCGTGGGTGTTGACTGTGGATCCAAGTAAAATGAAATCCTTCACAACTTCAATATTTTCTCCATTTATCATGATGGTGCTTATTGGTCCAGTTGTGAAGATTTCATTTTCTTTATATTGAACCGTAATCCATTCTGAAGGCTGTGGTCTTTGATCTTCATCAGTAAGTTCTTCAAGTCCTCTTTACTTTCAGCAAGCAAAGTTGTGCCATCTGCATAATGAAGGTTGTTAATGAGTCTCCAATCCTGATGCCCTGTTCTTCTTCAGATAGTCCATCTTCTTGGATTATTTGCTCAACATACAAACTGAATGGGTGTGGTGAAAGGAGAAAACCCCGACATGCACTTTTCCTGACTTTAAACCTCACAGTATCCCCTTGTTCTGTCCAAATGACTACCTCTTAATATGTGTACAGGTTCCTCATGGGCACAATTAAGTGTTCTGGAATTCCCATTCTTCACAATGTTTTCCATAATTTGTTATGCTTCACATCGTTGAATGCCTTTGGATAGTCAATAAAATGCAGTTAAACATCCTTCTAGTATTCTCTGCATTCAGCAAGGACCCGTCTGACATCAATAATGATATCCTTGGTTCCACATTCTCTTCTGAATCTGGCTTGAATTTCTTGCAGTTCCTTGTCAATGTACTGCTGCAGTCGCTTTTGAATGATCTTCAGCAAAATTTTGCTTGGGTGTGATATTAATGATGTTGTTCTATAATTTTCACATTCGGTTGGATCACCTTTCTCAGGAATAGGCATAAATATGGATCTCTTTCAATCAGTTGGCCAGGTATCTCTCTTCCAAATTTCTTGACATAGGCAAGTGAGCACTTCCAGCACTGCATCTGTTTGTTGAAACATCTCAATTCATATTCTGTCAATTCCTGGAGCCTTGTTTTTTGCCAGCACCTTCAGTGCAGCTTGGACTTCATCCTTCAGTACCACCAGTTCCTGATCATATGCTACCTCATGAAATGGTTGAATGTTGACAAATTGTTTTCTGTATAATGATTTGGTACATTCCATCCATCTTCTTTTGATTCTTTCTGTGTCTTTTAATACTTTCCCCATAGAAGCCATCACTATTTCAACTCGAGGCTGAAGTTTTTTCTTCGGTTCTTTCAGCTTGAGAAATGGCAAGCGTGTTCTTCCCTTTCGATTTTCTATCTCCAGCTCTTTGCACATGCCATTATAATACTTTACTTTGTCTTCTCGAACTGCCCTTTGAAATCTTCTGTTCAGTTCTTTTACTTTATCATTTCTTCCTTTTACTTTAGCTGCTCGACTTTCAAAAGCAAGTTTCAGAGTCTCTTCTGACATCCATTTTGGTCTTTTTGTTCTTTCCTGTTTTTTTTAATAACCTCTTGCTTTCTTCATGTATGATGTCCTTGACAGCAAGCCACAACTAGTCTGATCTTCAGTCATTAGTATTCAACAAGTCAAATCTATTCTGTCATTCATTTATTTTTATTGTTTTTAAGTGAAAGTTAACGAATCAGGTCAGCCTCTCATATAAAAATTTACATACACCTTGCTATGCACTCCTAATTGCTTTCCACTTACTGAGATATTACAGTCTTTCCCTCCACTCTCTTTCTTCATGTCCATTCAGGCAGTTTCGGGCCCTCTCTGTCCCCTCATCTCCTTTCCAGACAGGAGATGCCAACATAGTGTCATGTGTTTACTTGGTCCAAGAACCTCTTTCTTCACCAGAATTATTTTCCATCCCATATTCCAGTCCAATCCCTGTCTGAAGAGTTGGGTTTGGGAATGGTTCCTGTCTTGGGCTAACAGAAGGTCTGGGGACTACAGTCTCTGGGGCCCTTCTATTCCCAGTCTGACCATTAAGTCTGGTTTTTTTAATAAGAATTTGGGGTCTGCACCCCACTACTCTCCTGCTCCCTCAGGGGTTCTCTGTAGTGTTCCCTGTCAGGGCAGTTATAGGTTGTGCCCAGGTACCATCTAGTTCTTTTGGTCTCAGGCTGATGTAGTCTCTGGTTTATGTGGTCCTTTCTGTCTCTTGGGCTCATAATTACCTTGTGTCTTTGATGTTCTTCATTCTTCCTTTCTCCAGATGGGTTGAGACCCATTGATGCATCTTAGATGGCTGTTTGCTAGCATTTAAGACCCCAGATGCCACGCTCCAAAGCAGGGTGCAGAATGTTTTCTTAACAGATTTCATTATGCCAATTGACTTAGATGCCCCCTGAAACCACGGTCCCCAAACCTCTGCCCCTGCTACACTGGCCTTTGAAGCGTTCAGTTTACTCAGGAAACTTCTTTGCTTTTGGTTTAGTCCAGATGTTTTGACCTCTCCTGTATTGTGTGTTGTCTGTCCTAAAATAAAACTTATCTGCTATCGAACTAGTGAATACTCCTCTCCCACCCTCCCTCACTACCCCATCTCGTAACCATTAAATAACATTTTCTTCTCTGTTTAAACTATTTCTTGAGTTCTTATAATAGTGGTCTTATACAATATATGTCCTTTTGCAGCTGACTAATTTCACTCAGCATAATGCCTTCCAGATTCCTCCATGTTATGAAATGTTTTGCAGATTTATCACTGTTCTTTATTGATGCGTATTATTCCATTGTGTGAATATACCATAATTTTTTTACTGATTCATCTGCTGATGGGCACCTTGGTTGCTTCCATCTTTTTGCTATTGTAAACAGTGCTGCATTGAACACAGGTGTGCACATATCTGTTCGTATAAAGGCTCTTATTTCTCTAGGATATATACATATACCAAGGAGTGGTATTGCTGGATCACATGGTAGTTCTATTTCTAGTTTTTTAAGGAAGCACCAAATCGATTTCCAAAGTGGTTGTACCATTTTACATTCCCACCAGCAGTGTAGAAGTTTTCCAGTCTCTCCGCAATCTCTCCAACATTTAGTATTTTGTATTTTTTTGATTAATGCCAGCCTTGTTGGAGTGAGATGGTATCTCACTGTAGTTTTAATTTGCATTTCTCTAATGACTAATGATCTAATGATCATGAGCATTTCCTCATGTATCTGTTAGCTACCTTAATGTCTTCATAAGTGAAGTGTCTGTTCATATCTTTTGCCCATTTTTTAATTGGGTTATTTGTCTTTTTGTAGTTGAGTTTTTGCAGTATCATGTAGATTTTAGAGATGAGGCACCGATTGGAAATGTCATAGCTAAAACTTTTTCCTAGTCTGTAGGTAATGTTTTTACTCTTTTGGTGAAGTCCTTTGGATGAGCATATGTGGTTGATTTTTAGGAGCTCCCAGTTATCTAGTTTTTCTTCTGCATTGTTAGTAATGTTTTGTATACTTTTTTATTCCATGTATTAGAGCTCCTAACATTGCCCCTATTTTTTCTTCCATGATTTTTATCATTTTGGATTTTATATTTAGGTCTTTGATCCATTTTGAGTTCATTTTTGTGCATGGTGTGAGGTATGAGTCTTGTTTCTTTCTGTTTTTTTTTCTTTTTTGCAGAAGAATATCCAGTTATGCCAGCACCATTTGTTAAAAAGGGTATCTTTTCCCCAATTAACTGACTTTGGGCCTTTGTTAAATATCAGCTGCTCATATGTGGATGGATTTATGTCTGGATTCTCAATTCTGTTCCATTGGTCTATGTCTCTGTTGTTGTACCAGTAGCAGGCTGTTTTGACTACTGTGGCAGTATAATAGGTTCTAAAACCAGGTAGAGTGAGGCCTCCCACTTTGTTCTTCTTTTTCAATAATGCTTTACTTATCTGGGGTCTTTTGCCCTTCCATTTGAGTTGATGATTTGTTTCTCCATCTCATTAAAAAATGGCATTGGAATTTGGATTGGAATTGCATTGTATCTATAGATGGCTTTTGGTAGAATAGACATTTTTACAATGTTAAGTTTTCCTATCCATGAACAAGGTACATTTTTCCACTTATGTAGGTCTCTTTTGGTTTTTTGCAGTAGTGTCTTGTAGTTTTCTCTGTATGGGTCTTTTACATCTCTGCTAAGATTTATTCCTAAGTGTTTTATCTTCTTGGGAGCTACTGTAAATGGTATTGATTTGGTGATTTCCTCTTCAGTGTTCTTTTTGCTGATGTAGAGGAATCCAACTGATTTTTGTATGGTTATCTGGTATCCTGATACTCTGCTGAACTCTTCTATTAGTTTCGGTATTTTTTTGAGGATTCTGTAGGGTGTTCTGTTTATAAGATCATGTCATTTGCAAATAGAGATACTTTGACTTCTTCCTTACCAATCTGGACGCCCTTTATTTCTTTATCTAGGCTAATTGCTATGGCTAGGATCTCCGGCACAATGTTGAATAAAAGTAGTGATAAGTGGCATCCTTGTCTGGTTCCCGATCTCAAGGGGAATGCTTTCAGAATCTCTCCATTTAGGATGATGATGGCTATTGGCTTTGTATAAATACCCTTTATTTTGCTGAGGAATTTTCCTTCTATTCCTATTTTGCTGAGAGTTCTTATCATGAATGGGTGTTGAACTTTGTCAAATGCCTTTTCTGCATCAACTGATAAAATCATGTGGTTCTTGTCTTTTGTTTTATTTATATGGTGGATTACATTAATTGTTTTTCTAATGTTGAACCATCCCTGCATACCTGGTATGAACCCCACTTGGTCATGGTGAATTACTTTTTTGATATGTTGTTGAATTCTATTGGCTGGAATTTTGGTGAGGATTTTTGAATCTACATTCATGAAGGATATAGATCTCTAATTTTCTTTTTTTGTGGTGTCTTTCCCTGGTTTTGGTATCAGGAATATGGTGGCTTCATAGAATGAGTTTGGGAGTATTCTGCCCTCTTCTATGCTCTGAAATATCTTTAAGTAGTAGTCGTGTTAGCTCTTCTCTAAAGTCTGGTCAAACTCTGCAGTGAAACCTTCAGGGCCAGGGCTTTTTTTTGTTGGGAGGTTTTTTTTTTTTTATTACCTTTTCAATCTCTTCTTTTGTTATGGGTCTATTTAGTTGTTTTACCTCTGTTTGTGTTAGTTTAGGTAGGTAGTGTGTTTCTAGGAACTCATGTATTTCTTCTAGGTTTTCAAATTTGTTAGAGTACAATATTTCCTAGTAATCTGATATGATTCTTTTAATTTCATTTGGGTCTGCTGTGATATCGCCCGTCTCATTTCTTATTTAGGTTATTTGTTTCCTTTCCTGTTTTTTTTAGTCAGTCTGGCCAATGGTTTATCAATTTTGTTAAGTTTTTCAAAGAACCATCTTTTCGTCTTGTTAACTCTTTCAATTCTTTTTACGTTCTCTAATTCATTTAATTCTGTATATTAATCTTTTGTATTCTACATCTGGCAATTCCAGGAATACATCTTCATCTGGGAGAGACCTTGATTTTGTTTTGGGGGTTTGTAGAAGCAACCATGGTCTGCTTCTTTATGTGATTTGATATCAACTGCTGTCTCTGAGCCATCTATAACTTATTGTAATATTTTATTTTATATTTGCTCACTGTGTCCTATCTTCTTGTTTTGTTTTATTTCCATAAACCCAGAAAGGCTACTAGAGTGCGCTAACTTGATTATTGGAGACTTTGAAGCACTAATGCCCTGTTACCAGACGGTTAGAGCTGTTACCAGGTATATGAGTCTATGAGACAATTCACTATTCTTGAACAGAATCGGCTCAGGTGTCCTGATACTCGGTCACCTAGTGTGTGGTGTAGGCTGTCACCTACTATCTTAGAGGAGTACTGTTGATGGTTGTATGCACTTGTTCCTGGTAGCAGCAGGGGGTCACACTCTAAGGAGGGCAGGGCGCTGACAGCCTTCCCCCAAGTGTCAGTGAGGAAGGAGCATCTCTGTTTTCTACAGCACTCTGGTGGGTGGGCTTTGCAGCTGCACCTTAGGCACCCAATGCTTATACATGTAGAGACTGGTAGGCATCACTATCCTCAGACCACTTTCACAGGTGGCTAGTTGGTGTGGATGGAGCCTCAGCCCTCAGGTCCCTGGTGTGGGTAGGTGAGGGCTCTGTTTAATAGGTAGAGTGGTATCAGACCTCTGATACCTGCCTGTCCACCACACAGCTGAAACAATTCCAGTCAGACCTCTAACAGATTTGTCTTTGCATTATAATAGCCACCTGATTCCATGTAGGGGTGAAAGCCAAAGTCTGTGGATCTCTTATGCCTGGACTGGAGCTGCTTCTGCTCTGATCTTCCAGTTTAGGGGAGTCAGGGAAGTATTTTTCCCCATTTTGTTAGTTTGCTCCTTCTTCCAGGCCAGGAGAACAGGCCAGAAAAAGCACTTCTATCTCAGGCCCAGAGAATTCAAATGTTCATGAAGCCAGCTGAGGCAAGGAAGGGAGGGATCAGATAGATAGGAGAGAGTACTTTCAGAAGGAGCTATTAGATCTGTATGGTAAAATAGAGAAAATCACTTATCTTGTGTTGAGTGTGCTGCTTTATCTCAGATTACAGAGGTATGTGTAGCCTATGTGCACTGGATGGGTCCCCACTGAGATTGCCCCAGGGGCTTAGGGCTGCTTCCTGTGCTTGCCGTGTTTCAGAAAACCACCACCAGCCCCACCGCATTCACACCAAAGAAAGGTGCCAAGGATTCAGAGTTGAGGTGCTGCGCAGGCTCGGCAACGCATCACTGCTTCTGCATGGTCTTTCATTGCCCTGTCATTCAAGTCGATTCCTAGGTTCTGTGTTTAATTCTCAGGCTTCGTAGATTCTCATATATGTAATGGATTCGCTTGTTTTTTCAAGTCTTTGTTGCAAGAGGATTCAGCAGAAGCTTCTGCCGAATTAGCCATCTTGGCCCCTCCATCCCCATATCTATCCTTGAGATGGTCGCTAAATTCAGGTGAGATATACTCAAGGTCATACTTTGGCTCTTCGTGGACTTGTTTTAATATTCTTCAGTTTCAACTTGAACTTGCATATAAGTAATTGATGGTCTGTTCTGCAGTGGGTGCCTGGCAGTGTTCTGACTGATATTGAGCTTTTCCATAGTGTCTTTCCACAGATGTAGTCGATTTGATTCCTGTGTATTCTATCTGGCTAGGTCCATGTGTGTAGTTGCCACTTATGTTGGTGAAAAAAGGTATTGGCAATGAAGAATTTGTTGGTCTTGCAAAATTCTATCATGAGATCTCCAGGATCGTTTCTATCACGGAGGCCATAGTTTCCAATTACCAATCCTTCTTCTTTGTTCCCAAATTTTGCATTCCAAACGCAGTAATTATCAATGCATTCTGATTGCATGCTCAATCAATTTCAGGCTGTTCAATCAATTTCAGCTGGTAAAAATCTTTAATTTCTTCATCTTTTGCCTTAGTGGTTGGTGCATAAATTTGAATAATAGTGGTATTAACTGATCTTCCTTTTAAGTGTATGGCTATTAACCTATCAATGACAGCATTGTACATCTTGAAATGTTCTTTTTGATGATGAATGCAATGCCATTCCTCTTCATGTTGTCATTCCCGGCATAGTAGATCATACGATTTTCCAATTCATAATTGCCAATATCAGTCCATTTCAGCTCACTAATGTCTAAGATATAAGATATTGGTGTTTATGTGTTCCATTTCATTTTTGATGATTTCCAATTCTCCTAGATTCAGACTTTGTACATTCCACATTCTGATTATTGATGGATGTTTGCAGCTGTTGCTCCTCATTTTGAGTCATGCCACATCAGCAAATGAAGGTCCCAAAAGCTTGACTCCATCCTCATCATTAAGATTGACTCTACTTTGAGGAGGCAGCTGTTCCCCAGTTGTCTTTTGAGTACTTTCCAACATGGGGACTGTATCAGACAATGTTCTGTTTTTCATAAGGTTTTCACTGGCTAATTCTTTTCAGAAGTAGACTGCTGGGTCCTTCTTCCTAGTCTGTCTCAGTCTGGGAGCTCAGCTGAAACCTGTCTGTCATGGGTGACCCTGCAGGTATCTGAATATCATTGGCATAGCTTCCAGCATCACAGCAACATGCAAGACCCCACAGTATGACAAACTGACAGGCACATGGGGGATGCACATGTAAGCGTGCATACATGTACATGCACGCACACTCAGTTAATAATATAATTTTTTAAATGTCATTGCTTCCTTACTACATAAAAGATACCATTCAACGAGACATTCCATGATATTCTCAGTTACGCCCCAATACATCTCTCCAGTCTTATAGGCTCTCCCACTCTTATGGCTGACCCTAACTCTAACCACTTCTTTATCTTTCTTTCTTGAATACACATCAATACTCTATAATGCCAAGATTTTTAACTGCTATTTTCTGTACTAGACATTCACTCTTGTAAACTGCAACAAACGTCTTGCTCTGGTAAATTCTGACTCATCCTTCTCAACTCAGCTTTGATGCCAAGTTCTCAAACATCTTTCTATACATATATATGCAGGTCTAGTAGCTTCCTTAAAGTTTCAAACCTTAAGTTTATTTCTTCAGAATGTGAAAAAATCATCATTTTTCTGATTTTGTTGTTTTTATTCCTAACAGTTAATTACTAACATAAGCACTGATATATTTGAATCTTCACTGAAGTCTTTTTTTTTTTTTTTCCTGCTATGCATCTGAGTGAGATCTAATCAGTCTTTCTGAGCAATAATCACATCTTGGATAACCTCACTGACTGACTCCAATACTATCGCTTTGAAATCTTGATCGTTTTTTATGTAATAGAACACACAAATTCAAAGATATCCATGGATTATTATTTTTCTTTTTTAAAATATTATTATCAATAAATAGGGAAGTAATTTGATTAGTAACAAAAACATTAAAAGCAAGAGTAATAAAAAGATAATGAGTTCCTAAAACATTCACAATTCAAATTTGATTCCAAACTGAGTTTAAAATACTGGGATTGTTTCCTCTAAATATTATTAATATTAGGCTTGTTCTTATTGTGTTTTGAACATGAACTAAAAATGTAACAGAATTAATAAGGTATTTCTACTCAGTTTTTATAATTAGAAATTTTTATTAGTAATTTCTTAAAATTTTATGAGGAATTGATCTAATCAAATACAGATTTCCCTTTAATATTCAGGGTTAAAATTTAAGAAATGAGAAAATAAACACTTGATAATTTTTTACATTATGTTAATCATTTACTTTGTTACTATTTTCTTGGATATGCCTCTTTACCCATGGATAGACTCCAAAGCAGGAAATCAAGAAGGTGATTTAATTTTGAGGAAAGAATTTAAATGATGAGATTTTCGATAGGATTATTCATCACACCTCATTTGAAATGATGAAGGACAACCCTCTGGTAAATTATACACACCTTTCAATTATAGTGATGGATCACAGCAAATCCTCTTTTATGTGCAAAGTTAGGTATTTTCTGAATTTATTTCTCTCTCTTCTTATGAATTACACTGAGATAATGATTAACTGTGTGATCTCCACCAAGTTACTTAACCTATCTAGGCATCAATTTCTTCTTTTCTAAAAGGACACTAAAAATGTCTACCATAAAAATTGCTAAATTAGATTAGAAATAATTAGATGAAATAATGCATGTGAAGCTATTATCAGAATTCTTTAAGTGCTTGATAAATATTTCTTCTCTTTTTTTTTTTTTATTATTTTGACAATGCTGATGTGAATCATGTCAAATTTGTCATTCCTACTCCCTTAAAGCTTGACTGATTTGACATGGGTCTTCTTCCCCTTCTCAGTAATAACTAATATCAATCAATACAGTACCATCTTCTTTAAAGTCTCTGTATCATTTGGAGGATCCTGGTGGTGCAATGGTTAAGAGCTATGGTTGCTAACCCAAAGCTCAGCAGTTCAAATCTCCCGGACTCCTTAGAAACCCTATGGACGAGTTCTACTCTATCCTATAGGGTCACTATGAGTTGAAATTGACTTGACAGTAGGGGTATCATTTAGAAAGCAATGGTCATTCCAGTAAGAATTCACCAAAAAGAAGACCTTTTTTTTTTTTTTTTAAATGATATGGGAAGTTTTGTTCCCTGAAAAACATCTGTCTGAATTACAGGCAACATGGAATACAAATTTAACTTAGAAAGATAACAATAGGAGAACATGACATTTACTGTTGAAACATAGGTTTACCTTCACTTAAGCAGATGGCTTCTGTGGTCTATTTTATTCATATATGGTGTTGTGGCAAACTTGTATATGGTATGTATAAAAATCTGTTTAAATAATTAAAACAATACATTTTACAGATTATTAACAAATAATTTGATAAAGTATGCAATTAATCACACTGCCCACTATTTTTAATATTATTTACTGAATTGGAGGGAAAGAGGTAAAATTTCAGTTAATGTCCTGGGAAATGAACAAAACACTAGGAATATGTTGTGCATATGAATATGGCATCAAAACTCTTGATTTTAAAAAGAGCTATATATTGGTGGGAATGCAAAATGGTACAACCACTTTGGAAATCCATTTGGTGCTTCCTTAAAAAGCTAGAAATAGAACTACCATATGATCCAGTGATCCCACTCCTTGGATTATATCCTAGAGAAATAAGAGCCTTTACACAAACAGATAGATGCACACCCATGTTCATTGCAGCACTATTTACAATAACAAAAAGTTGGAAGCAACCAAGGTGCCCATCAATGGATGAATGGATAAATAAATTATGGTATATTCACACAATGGAATACTACGCATCGATAAAGAACAGTGACGAATCTGTGAAACATTTCATAACATGGAGGAATCTGGAAGGCATTATGCTGAGTGAAATCAGTCAGTTGCAAAAGGACAAATGTTGTATAAGAACTCGAGAAATAGTTCAAACAAAGAAGAAAATATTCTTTGATGGTTATGAGACAGGAGAGGGGAGGAGGGGGGAGGGTATTCACTAATTAGATAGTAGATAAGAACTATTTTAGGTGAAGGAAAAGACAATAAACAATACAGGGTAGTTCAGCACAACTGTACTAATCCAAAACCAAAGAAGTGTCCTGAGTAAACTGAACACTTCGATGGCCAGGTAGCAGGGGCAGGGGTTTAGGGACCATGGTTTCAAGGAATATCTAAGTCAATTAGCATAATAAAATCTATTAAGAAAATATTCTGCATCTCACTTTGGAGGGTGGTGTCTGGGGTCTTAAACGCTAGCAAGCAGCCATCTAAGATTCATCAATTGGTCTCAAGCCACATGGAGCAAAGGAGAATGAAGAACACCAAGGACACAAGGTAATTATGAGCCCAAGAGACAGAAGGGACCACATAAACAGAGACTACATCAGCCTGAGACCAGAAGAACTAGATGGTGCCTGGTTACAACTGATGACTGCTCTGACAGGGAAAACGACAGAGAACCCCTGAGGGAGCAGGAGAGCAGTGGGATGCAGACCCCAAATTCTCTTAGAAAGACCAGACTTAATGGTCTGACTGAAACTAGAAAGACCCAGTGATCATGGTCCCCAGACCTTCTGTTAGCCCAAGACAGGAACCATTCCCAAAGCCAACTCTTCAGACAGGGATTGGGTTGGACAATGGGATAGAAAATGATACTGGTGAAGAATGAACTTCTTGGATCAAGTAGACACATGAGACTATGTTGGCATCTCCTGTCGGGTGGGGAGATGAGAAGGCAGGAGGCATCAGAAGCTGGCTGAATTGACGAGAAAATAGAGAGTGGAGGGAAGGAGTGTGGTGTCTCATTAGGGGGAGAGCAATTAGGAGTATATAGCAAGGTGTATATAAATTTTTGCATGAGAGACTGACTTAATTTGTAAACTTTCATTTAATGCACGATAAAAAAAAAGAGCTATATGGTTTAATTAGTTTCTAAAATGATTTTCTCCATAATTTATTAAAATATCAAATATTCTTACTCTTTTCAAATTATGTCTTTGATTTTCTTTTGGGAATGTTCCCCCCAAAATGTGGAAAAGAGTACTTGACTCTAATAATTAAGGCAGCATTTACCTTCCTCTGGAGTTGGCAAAGAACATGACCTTTGTGGTGAGACCGAGCTGGAGTGTATCTAGGCTATGCCACATCCTAAAACCACGACTTTGAATATGTTAATTCCAAAAGCTCCAGTTAAGTTACTAATGAAATGGAAAAAATAATATCTACTTCACAAGTTTTGGGAGAAGACTACGTTAGTAACACATAAGCATTCAGGGTAGTTTCTAAGCATAAGGAAGACATGCAGAAGTAGCAAGTGTTATTATTCTAAGTATCTGAAGATTCACCCACTCATCCACCCATTTGAGCATTCAATAAACATTTTAAGAATATCTGTACCTTCATTAATTCACATATTGAAAAAGCTATTTATGAACACCTATATATTTTTTTTATATACAGCACATTTTCTATAGAACATGGAAGGATGAAGGGCACATGTATCTGCCTCAAGAAGTACAAAACCTAGTGCAAGAGGTGCATGTAAATGGGTGCTCATAAGGGTTCAAAGTGAAGTATGAACAAAGAGCAAGGCACTTGCAGTCTGAACACACACAACATTGGAAAAACCAATATCATCATTTAGTCGCACCATAGTAAGGGAGAGGATAAATGATGTCCAATTTTATACCTCTGTGCAAAATTTTAACAGAACAGAAAGTTTGGGGCTTTGGCCAGCATTTATTTATCAAAATAAATTTTTATCCTTCTCTTACTCCTATGAAGCAACTGTGTTTTTATATTTTGCAGAATTTATATTCAAAGTACAAAATCATTGAAATACTTTTGTATATAACCCTGTAAGGCTTAAATCTGTGTTTTCCTCTGCCTTTAATGAAGCCCTTGCAGATTCACTAATCCAAATATACTTGGGCCAATTCCTTACATACATTCCAAACAGCTATTGCCATCTGGAAAACAGAGTACAGAGTCAAATATCCAAGAAAAATACCTTGTCTGTAGATATACTTTTCATTAAAAGGATTTAGAAGCTTTATCAAACCATCATGGATTAATATAGCCTATGAATCAATAGGCTATCATTAATATTTTACAAAATGACAAAAATAAACATTTTACTTTTGGCACATTGACAATACATTAAAAATGTATTCATTTTCAAATAAATATTGGTAAACATCTAAGCATAAGAAATTAAGTGTAATTTATATCCTCAAGGTTTTACTTTTTTAAAAGATGGTTCAGGTATGTTATGTAATGTTTGACTTTGATGTTATTCTTCTCACCTAAAATACTAATAAAGTACAAGTCTACTGAGTTCAGGGAAAACAAGTATCCACCCAATATCATAACATCCTTATTTATGAATTCTGGGAAACAATACATATCAGCTTTCTATTTCATACTTTAATGGGGTGCCGATGATCAGTTTCTTTGTACATTTTCCAGCCATAACTCCTAAAATAAAACATGCTTTGACCATTGATCCAGAGTATTCAGTGGTAACCCTGTGACCAAGGACAGTTCGAAACACTAAAAGGATTTTTCTCAGAAAATGATTGTACAGCTCACAAGTTTAGACAAAAAAATTAACCCTTTCAGAATATATTCAGAAGTCTGAGTTTGGTTAAAAGCCACATTTCCAGACAGGAATTACCAATAAAAATGAGTAACATTATAAAATATTCATATACAAGGAAAGTCTTTATGTCTTTTAATATTTTCTTTTTGATATATGCTAGCTTTTCCTTCATAATGGAAATGTTTTACTCTTTTATGTTTTCTTTTTTTTTAGGAATTGTAGGTGACTGGAAGAATTACTTCACGGCAGACCAAAATGAGAAATTTGAAGCCATTTATAAGAAGAAAATTTCTGGAACTGAGTTTCAGTTCTAGACAGAAATTTAAAGGGCATAAGCCTTGAATCTGAAGATAGTACAGATGGCCTGAAGGTTGTTGAAATGGAGACTGTTATGCCTTTATGGCCAATCAAATGGATTTATAAAGGAGAAACTATGCTTTTAAAACTTTGATTTCTTAGTGTCATTAATCAGGGCCCAGTTTTGTTTTTCTGATTCAGAGTTCCCAAATACCCAAAGCTAGGGCCAGTTATTACCTCTCCATAGACTATCCCTGGCTTTTCCTACACTAGTCCTGTCAAGGGAGAAAGTACTCTGCTTATGCAATTTCCTATATAAAAACATATATTATAGCAAAAAATCAAGTCCCCCTCCCTATTAACATGACCGAAGACATGCCGTTCACATACTGAGATTATATGTCCTAGCTCTGCCCCAGTTGACCTTTGTAGAGATCTTGGCCCAGGACACTGTGTTCCACTGCTGTTTACTGGGTTTCAAGTTGTTCCTTGAGTCACAGCTCGTCTTGTAGTGCCTTTATTTAGATAACATGACTCATGTCACAGAGCACATGGTTCAGGTTTTGGGAATGTTGTTTCTATACATTATTGAATTTCCCAGACTCCGAAGGGTAAAGGTCTACATTAATCTCTCTAGGGCTCTGCCTTAGTTATCTAGTGCTGCTGTAGCAGAAATACCACAAGTAGATGGCTTTAACAAACAGAAATTTATTCCCTCACGGTTTAGGAGACTAAAAGTCCAAATTCAGGGTGCCAGCTACAGGAGAAATCTTTCTCTTTCTGTCAAGTCTGGGGGAATAACCTTGTTATCAATCTTTCCCTGGTCAAGGAGCTTCTCAACATGTCCCATTCCTCACTCTTCTTGCTTGGTAGTAAGGAGAGCCCTCTCCTCTCTTTTATATTTCAAAAGAGATTGACTCAAGATGCAACCAAATCCTGTAGATTGAGTCTTGCCTCTTTAACGTAACTGCCTCTAATCCTACCTCATTAACATCACAGAGGTTAGCATTTACAATACGTGGAATAAATACATCAGATCACAAAAAGGAGGATAACCACACAATACTGGGAATCATGGTCTAGCCAAGTTGACACACATTTCGGGGTTCGGGGGGGAACACTGTTAAATCCATAACAGGCTCTTCCCTGGGAACTGAAGCCCTGCCTGTATTCAGGGCTGGGAACTGCTTCCGGTGGAGTGACCTTCCAGGTTACAACAGACTCCTCTGAACTTCTGAGAATTGTCTATTGCCATGATCTGGTCACCATTTGGAAACTTGAGTTACTTTATCTTGTGTCTCGCTGGTTTGGATTTCTTAATAGCTTCTTTGGTGTCTCAGATAAGGCCAAATCTGTTGCTAAAATTTTCCCAGCCTGGTATCTAAAGAAGACTTGCTAGCTAAATCTCTGCTCTGCCCTACTGACCAAATGTCCCCACTACATACTGTCCAGTTGTCCTATGCTTGACTGTATCTACTTGGGCTCTTTGTTAGATATTAATTGGAACATTTCTTTTTCAATTCCTACTTTGTCTTAGATGGAGTTGTTTATACCTCCACGTGCAGCAAGACCTTTGGCCTGCAGATCATAAAGGCATGTTCAAATTACATACCAAGCCTCGGTTCCCAAACTGAAGCTGGGTTAGAATGCCCTAGGCCCTTGTGCTAGAGGAGAATTCTGACACATATAGACCCACTCACTGAGCCATAACTGGAGATAGCAGTGATAATTGAATTTTAGGATTTTGCCTTCTCATTGAATGTCTGCTGTTTGCCTCTGCAGCTGGACTAGCTTCTTAAGCCTGTATCTTCTCTCTTTCTCAACCCTAACAGGGAATTGAACTAGTGCCAATGGCAAACCCCCTAGGAGTACAATATCTATGATCCTGGAGATAGTTACTTTTATATGTTTATTAAAATAAATATTATAAATTATCATTAAGTATGACACTTTTGTTTATGTCCCTTAGAAACATTTTTGGTAGGAGTTAATCTTGAATACCTAGGGGTATTGTGAACTATTTTCAGACTTCTAGAACACTCTTACCAACAAGAAAGTAGACTAAGCTAATAATGTATTGGTTTACTTTATTATTTTTATTAATAACAAGCTAAGGTAGCCTGATACCTCAGTGAAGTTTTCTTTTACTTTCTCCTTTCCCCTAAATCTTCTATATAGTATAGTTTATCTGGCAGTTAATAACTATGACTCCTCTTATCCTAAAACACCATTATTTCTTTGTAGCTACTTCCCTATTACCAAATCAAGTCATGATCATTGAAGAAAAGCACTGGCTTTTACTTTTTAGTGCCCTCCATAATGCCTGGTGCAAGATTTACAGGCAGCTGGCTTTTTATTTCAAATGATGACAGGTTTAGGCTTGTGTTAAACTTTGTTCGATAAAGCATATTTATAAACATCTCTTGAAAATTCACAGGCAACATATTTTGATATATATTAATAAACATATTGCAATAATAGGTCCAGGCACTCTTTTTCTGGTGAATTAAATTACAGCCTCGGACTCCTTCTTTATACGATGCTATATTGATTCACTGAGGTTCATATCTGTCATATTTAGTTTCGTGTGTCATCTTGACTAGACTATGCTGTTCCTGTTAGCTGACGCTGGGTTGGCCCCTGACCCATGCCTCATGTACAAGTGAACAAAACACTGTCTATCTTGTGCCATCTCCATGAATGGTTTTAGATAGGACCATTGTGATCCAGAGTTTTAATCGGCTGATATTTAGAAGTAGATCACCAGGTCTTTCTTGCTAGTCCTTCTAAATCTTGGAGCTCTGCTGGAACCTGTTCAACATCATAACAACATGCAAACCTTCACTGACAGATGGGTGGTGGCTGCATATGAGGTGGATTGCCCAGGTCTCCAGCGTGGATGGCCAGAATTCTACCACTGAACTACCACTGCCCTCATTGGCTAGCTATAGCACCCAGTTATTCAAACGCTAATCTAAATGTTGCTATGAAGGTGTTTTGTAGATATGGTTAACATCTACAACCTGTAGACTTTATTAAAAGGAGATTGTCCTCTATAATCTGGGTTGACATGATCCAATCAGTTGAAAGTCCTTGAAAATAGAACCGAGCTTTCCCCAAGGAAGAAGAATTCACAAATTCCACCTGTGGACTGCAGCATCAGTTACTGCCTGAGAGTTTCCACCCTGATGGTTGGATTTGAGACTTGGCCTAATCAGCCCCCAAAATAACATAGCCAGTTATTTGATATACATATCATATGTGTGTACGTGTATATATATATATTTATGTGCGTGTGTGTGTTTGTATGTATGCATATGTATGTGTGTATACATACATACATACACACATACATGCAAACCCTGGTGGTGTAGTGGAAAGGTATGGCTGCTAACCAAAAGGCCAGCAGTTCCAATCTTCCAGGCACTCCTAGGAAACCCAGTGGGGCAGTTCTACTCTGTGCTATAGGCTTTGCTATCAGTTAAATTCGACTGGACAGCAATGGGTTTGTGTGTGTGTGTATGTATGCATATATACATATGTACGTATATATGTATATATACCCACTGCCACTGATTCTATTCCCACTCATAGCAACCCCATCGAGTTTCCAAGACTGTAAATCTCCATGGAAGCAGATTGCCACATCTTTCTTCTATGGAGCTGCTGGTGGTTTTGAACCGCCAACATTTTGGTTAGCAGTTGATAACTTTAACCACTATGCCACCAAATTTACATATATTTCCTACTGATTTTGTTTCTCTGGACTGATACAGCACATATGTTAAATATTATTTGCTATTCTGTGTTTTGGTTAAAGTTTTGGACCAAGTCATTTTATCCTTCACAGTTATGTTATTTTGATAAATGTTGTGAGCCTCCAATAGGTTAGAAATATTTAAAGGCTATTCCTCATAAATCTTCCATCACATGAAACATTTTACCTTACATGCCAACAGCAAATATTTGCCAAAAACATAGCCATATATTCTATCTTGTAAGCTGAATGACATTCTGGTTCACTGTGCTTTCAGGTACTCCAAAACACCTTTCATGAAAGATGCTCTGAAGTTAGATGTGAAAATCTAACACTAGTTGGAAGTGGGTTGTTACCAGGTGGAAACCCCCAGGTTCTTGCTTGGCATGACTCATATTGGCCAATAAATGAGACACCAAAGTAGGAAAACAGGAAATACACATTTATTTCGTTAGAGCTTTACAAGTAGGGAATTCATACAAGTTACATCAACATTTTTTTTTTAATTTTTATTGTGCTTTAAGTGAAAGTTTACAAGTCAGCCTCTCATACAAAAATTTATATACACCTTGCTATATATTCCTAATTGCTCTCCCACTAATGACACAGCCAGCTCCTTCCCTCCACTCTCTCTTTTCATGTCCATTCTGCCACCTTCTGACCCCCTCTGCCCTCTCATCTCCCCTCCAGAGAGAAGATGCCAACAGCCTCATGTGTCTACTTGATTCAAGAAGCTCATTCTTCACCAGCATCTTTTTCTGTCTTTGTCCAGTCCAATTCCTGTCTGAAGAGTTGGCTTGGGAACGGTTCCTGTCTTGGGCTAACAGAAGGTCTGGGGACCATGACCACCAGGTCCTTCTAGTCTCAGTCAAACCATTAAGTCTGTTTTCTTTATGAGAATTTAGGGTCTGCATCCCACTGCTCTCCTGCTCCTTCAGGGGTTCTCTGTTGTGTTCCCTGCCAGGTCAGTCATTGGTTGCAGCTGGGCACCATCTAGCTCTTCTGGTCTCAGGCTGATGTAGTCTCTGGTTTATGTGGCCTTTTCTGTCTCTTGGACTCATAATTACCTTGTGTCCTTGGTGTTCTTCATTCTCGTTCACTCCAGGTGGGTTGAGACCAATTGATGCATCTTAAATGTCCACTTGCTAGCATTTAAGAACCCAGATGCCACTCTCCAAAGTATGATGCAGGATGTTTTCTTTTTTTAAACTTTTGTCTTTTTTATTAAGGATGATTTTTAAATGCTTAGATCTGAACAGATTTTTTTTTTTTCTGTGCAGTAGTTTTATTTTTTATTACACTTTAAGTGAAAGTTTACAAATCCAGTCAGTCTTTCACACAAAAACTTATATACACCTTGCTACATACTCCCATTTGCTCTTCCCCTAATGAGGCAGCCCGCTCCCTCACTCTACTCTCTCTTTTTGTGTCTATTTCACCAGCTTCTAACCCCCTCTACCTTCTCATCTCCCCTCCAGGCTGGAGATGTCAACATAGTCTCAAGTGTCCACCTGATCCAAGAAGCTCACTCCTCACCAGCATCCTCTCCATCCCATTGTCCAGTCCAGTCCTTGTATGAAGAGCTGGCTTTGGGAATGTTTCCTGTTCTGGGCAAACAGAAGGTCTGGGGGGCCATGACCACCGGGGCCTTTCTAGTCTCAGTCAGACCATTAAGTCTGGTCTTTTTATGAGAATTTGCGGTCTGCATCCCACTGCTCTCCTGCTCCCTTAGGGGTTCTCTATTGTGTTCCCTCTCAGGGCAGCCATTAGTTGTAGCCGGGCACAATCTAGTTCTTCTGGTCTCAGGCTGATGTAGTCTCTGTTTATGCGGCCCTTTCTGTCTCTTGGGATCATAATTACCTTGTGTCGTTGGTGTTCTCCATTCTCCTTTGATCCAGGTGGGTTGAGACAAATTGATGCATCTTAGATGGCCTTTTGCTAGAGTTCAAGACCCCAGATGCCAGTCTCCAAAGTGGGATGCAGAATGTTTTCTTAATAGATTTTATTATGCCAATTGACTTAGATGTCCCCTGAAACTATGGTCCGCATGGCCCTGCCCCTGCTACACTGTGCTTCGAAGCATTCAGTTTATTCAGGAAACTTCTTTGCTTTTTGTGTAGTCCAGTTGTGCCAACTTGTCCTATATTGTGTGCTGTCTTTCCCATCACATAAAGTAGTTCTTATCTACTATCTAATTAGTGAATACCCCTTTCCCACCCTCCCTCCCTCCCCCCTCTGGAAACCATCAAAGAATATTTTCTTCTCTTTAAATTATTTCTCACATTCTTATAATTGTGGTCTTATACAATATTTGTCCTTTCGCAACTGACTAATTTCACTCAGCATAATGCCTTCCAGATTCTCCCATGTTATAAAATGTTTCATAGATTCATCACTGTTCTTTATCCACGTGTAGTATTAAATCGTGTGAATATACCAAAATTTATTTATCCATTCATCCCTTGATGGGAACCTTGGTTTCTTCCATCTTTTTGCTATTATAAACAGTGCCACAATGAACATGGGAGTGCATATATCTTTTCTTTTTATTTCTCTAGGATCTATTCCAAGCAGTGGGAATTGCTGGATCATATGGTAGTTCTATTTTTAACTTTTTAAGAAAGTGCCAAATCGATTTCCAAAGTGATTGTACCATTTTACATTCCCACGAGGAGTGTATAAGTGTTCCAATCTCTCCACAGCTCTCCAACATTTATTATTTTGTGTTTTTTGGATTAATGCCAGCCTTGCTGGAGTGAGATGAAATCTCATCGTAGTTTTGATTTGCATTTCTCTAATGGCTAATGATTATGAGCATCTCCTCAAGTATCTATTAGCTACCTGAATGTCTTCTTTAGTGAAGTGTCTGTTCATATCTTTTGTCCATTTTTAATGGGGTTATTTGTCTTTAAATAGTTGAGTTTTTGCAGTATCGTGTAGATTTTAGAGGTCAGGCACTGATCGGAAATGTCATAGCTAAAAAATCTTCCCAGTCTGTAGGTGATCTTTTTAATCTTTTGGCAAAGTCTTTGGATGAGCATAGGTGTTTGATTTTTAGAAGCTCCTAGTTATTTAGTTTTTCTTCTGCACTGTTAGTAATGTTTTATATACTGTTTATGCCGTGTATCAGGGGTCCTATGAGTCAGAATCAATTCGACAGCACTGGGTTTTGGGTGGGTTAAGGTTGTCCCTATTTTTTCTTCTACGATTTTTATCATTTTAGATTTTATATTTAGGTCTTTGATCCATTTGGAGCTCGTTTTTGTGCATGGAGTGAGGTATGGGTCTTGTTTCATGGTTTTGCAGGTGGATATCCAGTTATGCCAGCACCATTTGTTAAAAGACTGTCTTTTCCCCCATTTAACTGTTTTGGGGCCTTTGTCAAATATCAACTGCAGATACGTGGATGGATTTAGGTCTAGATTTTCAATTCTGTTCCATTGGTCAATGTATCTGTTGTTGTATCAGTACCAGGCCGTTTTGACTATTGTGGCAGTATAATAGGTTCTAAAATCAGGTAGAGTAAGGCCTTCCACTTTGTTCTTTTTCAGTAATGCTCTACTTATCCAGGGTTTCTTTCCCTTCCATATGAAGCTGATGATTTGTTTCTCCATCTCATTAAAAAATGTTGATAGAATTTGGATCAGAATTGTATTACATCTACAGATTGATTTTAGTAGAATAAATATTTCATAATGTTAATCCTTCCTATCCATAAACAAGGTATATTTTTCCACTTATGTAGGTCTCTTTTAGTTTCTTGCAGAACTGTTTTGTAGTTTTCTTTGAATAAGTCTTTTATGTCGCTGGTAAGATTTATTCCTAAGTTTTATCTTCTTGGCGGCTAGTGTAAATGATATCGATTTGGTGTGTCATCTTTGATGTTCTTTTTGTTAGTGTAGAGGAATCCAACTGGTTTTTGTATGTTTATCTTGTATCCCTATACACTGCTGAACTCTTCTATTAGTTTCAGTAGTTTTCTTGGGGATTCCTTATGGTTTCCTGTGTATAAGATCATGACAGCTGCAAATAGAGATTCTTTGACTTCTTCCTTGCCAATCTGGATGCCCTTTATTTCTTCACCTAGCCTAATTGCCCTGGCTAGGACCACGAGCACAATGTTGAATAAGAGTGGTGATAAATGTTATCTTTCTCTGTATCCCGATCTCAAGGGGAATGTATTCAGGCTCTATCCATTTAGGCTGATGTTGGCTATTAAAGTTGGCTATTAGCTTTGTATAAATGCCCTTTGTTATGTTGAGGAATTTTCCTTCTATTCCTAAATTGCTGAGAGTTTTTATCATGAATGGGTGTTGAACTTTTTCAAATGCCTTTTCTGTATCAGTTGATAAAATCATGTGATTCTTGTCTTTTGTTTTATTTATATGATGGATTACATTAATTGTTTTTCTAATGTTGAACTATCCCTGCATAACTGGTAAGAATCCCATTTGGTCATGGTGAATCATTTTTTTGGTATGTTTTGAATTCTATTGGCTAGAATTTTGATGAGAATTTTTGCATCTAAGTTCATGAGGGATATAGATCTGAAATTTTCTTTTTTTGTGGTGTCTTTACCTGGTTTTGGTTTCAGGGATATGGTGACTTCATAGAATTGGTTTGTGAATATTCCATCCTTTTCCGAGCTCTGAAATACCTTTAATAGTAGTGGTGTTAACTCTTCTCTGAAAGTTTGGTAGAATTTTACAGTGAAGCTGTCAGGGCCATAGCTTTTTTGGGGGGGAGGGGGGAGTTTTTTGATTACCGTTTCAATCTCTTCTTTTGTTATGGGTCTGTTTAGTTGTTCTACCTCTGTTTGTGTTACTTTAGGTAGGTATCATGTTTCTGGAAATTCATCCATTTCTTCTAGGTGTTCAAATTTCTTAGAGTAGAATTTTTCATAGTAATCTGATATGAGTCTTTTAATTTCAGTGTGGTCTGTTGTAATATTGCCCATCTCATATTTTATTCAGGTTATTTGCTCCTCTCCTGTTTTTCTTTTGTCAGCTTGGCCAATGGTTTATCAATTTTTTGCTTTTTTCAAAGAACCAGCTTCTTTCAATTGTTTTTCTGTTTTCTTTTTCATTTAGTTCTGCTCCAATTTTTATTATTTGTTTTCTTCTGGTGCCTGAGGGTTTCTTTTGTTGCTGTCTTTCTATTTGTTCAAGTTGCAGGGATAGTTCTTTAATTTTTGCCCTCTCTTCTTTTCGGATTTGTGCATTTATTGACATAAATTGACCTCCGAGCACTGCTTTCACTGTGTCCCAAATGTTCTGATAGGAAGTGTTTTCATTCTCACTGGATCCTATGAATTTCTTTATTCCATCCTTAATGTCTTCTGTAATCCAGTCTTTTTTTGAGCTGGGTATTGTTCAGTTTCCAAGTGTTTGATATCTTTTCCCTGCTTTTCCTGTTATTGATTTCCACTTTTATGGCCTTATGGTCAGAGAAGATGCTTTGTAATATTTCAGTGTTTTGGATTCTTCTAAGGCTTGCTTTATGACCTAATATGTGGTCTATTCTAGAGAATGTTCCACATGCACTAGAAAAGAAAGTATACTTGGCTGCTTTTGGGTGGAGTGTTCTGTGTATGTCTATGAGGTCAAGTTGGTTTATCGTGGCATTTAGATCTTCCACGTCCTTATTGAGCTTCTTTCTGGATGTCCTGTCCTTTACCGAAAGTGGTGTGTTGAAGTCTCCTACTATTATTATGGAGCTGTCAGTCTCACTTTTCAATTCCTTATAGAATTTGTTTTATGAATCTTGCAGCTCTGTCATTGGGTGCATAAATATTTAATATGGTTATATCTTCTTGCTATATTGTCCCTTTAATCATTACATAGTGTTCTTCTTTATCCTTCATGATGGATTTAACTTTAAAGTCTATTTTGTGAAAAACTAATATTGCCACTCCTGTTCTTTTTTGATTGTTGTTTGCTTGATATATTTTTCTCCATCCTTTGAGTTTTAGTTTGTTTGTGTCTCTAAGTCTAACGTATGTCTCTTGTAGACAGAATATAGACGGGTCGTGTTTTTTTAATCCATTGTGCCACTCTTTGTCTCTTTATTGGTGCATTTAGTCCATTTACATTCAGCGTAATTATGGATAGGTATGAATTCAGTGCTATCGCTTTGATGTCTTTTTTTGTGTATTGACAGTTTCTTTTTCCCACTTAATTTTATCTGCTGAGTAGATTATCTTTGTGTATTGTCCTTTCCTCATATTCGTTGTTGTTGATTTTGTTTCTACTGAGTCTCTATTTTTTTCTTGTATTTTATTTTGATGAGTAGGATAGTTAATCTCCTTTGTGGTTGGTTACCTTATCATTAACCCCTACTTTTCTAAATTTAACACTAAATTTTATTTCTTTGTATCGCCTTATCTTCCTCTCCATATGGAAGATCTGTGACTACATTTCTTAGTCCCCTTTATTGCTTTAATGTTGTCTTCTTTTACATAAAAACATCGCTGTTGCCTGGTTTTGAGCTTTTTTTTTTATCTTGATTTATTTTTTTGGTTTCCCTGTCTGGGTTGACTTCTGATTGCTCTGCCCAGTGTTCTAGTCTTGGGTTGATAACTGATATTTTGATTTTCTAACCAAAGAACTCCCTTTAGTATTTCTTATAGTTTTGGTTTGTTTTTTACGAATTTCCTAAACTTCTGTTTATCTGGAAGTGTCCTGTTTTCAGCTTCATATATGAGACATGTTTTTGTTGTATATATGATTCTTGGCTGGCAATTTTTTTCCTCAATTTTTTTTTGTAAGTCATTCCATTGCCTTCTTGCCTGTGTGGTTTCCGCTCAGTAGTCTGAGCTTATTCTTATTGGCTCTCCTTTGTAGGTGACTTTTCATTTATCCCTAGCTGCTCTTAAAATTCTGTCTTTATCTTTGGTTTTGGCAAGTTTGATTATAATATATCTTGGTGACTTCCTTTTAAAATCTACTTTATGCGGAGTTCGATGAGTATCTTGGATAGATATCTTCTTATCTTTCACGATATCAGGGAAGTTTTCTGCCAACAAATCTTCAACAATTCTCTCTGTATTTTCTGTTATCCCTCCCTGTTCTGGTGCTCCAATCACTCAGAGGTTATTTCTCTTGATACAGTCCCACATGATTCTTAATGTTTCCCATTTTTTTTAATTTCTTTTATCTGATTTTTCTTCAAATATATTATTGCCAAGTGCTTTATCGTCAAGTTCAGAAAGTCAGCCTTCCACTTGCTCTATTACACTTCTCTGACTTTCTATTGAGTTGTTTACTTCTGTATTTTATTGTTAATCTTCTTAATTTCTGATTGCTGCCTGGCCATGGATTATTCCAGCTTCTTAAATTTTTCATTATGTTCGTGAATAATCTTTTTAATTTCTTCAATTGATTTTTCTGTGTATTCCTTGGCTTGTTTTCCGTATTGCCTCATCTCCTTCCTGATGTCTTGAAGGGTTCTGTATATTAATCTTTTGTATTCTGCGTCTGGTAATTCCAGAAAGGCACTTTCCTCTAGAAGATCCCTGGATTCTTTGTTCTGAGAACTTGTTGAGGAGATCATGGTCTGTTTCTTTATGTGACTTGATATTGACTATTGTCTCCCAGCCATCTATAAGTTCTTATATTAGTTTATTTTATGTTTGCTTACTGTGTCATAGCTTCTTGCTCTGTTTTGTTTTGATATGCCCAAATGGGTTGCTTGAGTGACCTAGCTTGATTATTTTAGCCTTTGGAGCTCTGTTGTCCTGTCCCCAGATGGCTAGAGCTGTTATCAGGTATATCAGTCTAGGAGCCCATTCACTTTTCTTGTATGAATTCAGCTCAGGTGTCCAGGTAGCTGATCATCAAGTGTGTGGCACAGGCTCTGTCCTACAGTCTTAGAGGGGCGGGGGATTGGTGTAGGTACTGGTATCTGGTTGCAGCAGAGGGTCCAACTCTAAACAATTTAGGGGGCAAAAACTGTCCCCTGAGGTTCTCTGAGAAAA
This sequence comes from Elephas maximus indicus, assembly GCF_024166365.1. Lineage (NCBI taxonomy): Eukaryota > Metazoa > Chordata > Mammalia > Proboscidea > Elephantidae > Elephas > Elephas maximus. Next base: position 88,638,769 of record NC_064823.1, read on the forward strand.
GCATGGCCCTGTTCCCTAGAGCATAGAGGTGGGTGGGTTCTGCAGAGAGACCATGGGTACCCGATGTTTTTGGTTGTAAGGACTGGGAGGTACCAATTATCCTCGGACCCCTTTCATGGGTGGCTAGGTGACCAGAGTGGAGCTGCCAGTCCTTAGGCCCCTGATGTGGGTAGGTGAGGACCCTGTTTAATAGGCAAAGCAATGTCAAACATCAAACATCCACCTCTCCACTGCATAGCTGAAATGGTTGGAATCTGCCAACAAGGGCCTATTCTCCTGAAATAGGCCCACACAGTTCCATGCAGAGGGGAAAGGTACGCAAAGTCCACAGGCCGTTTATGCCTGGACAGGAGGCGTTTCTGTCCTGAGCTTCCCCAGTTAGTAGAGCTGGCAAATTATCTTTTCCCCCAATTGCAAATTTATTCATTCTACAAGGCCGGGAGGATGGCTCTTGGCACACAACAGGGCTATATCAGGCCCAGGAAAGTCAGCTGCTGAAGCCAGCTTGGGAGGTGAGGGCACAGTAAAATATACACAAGTACTCAGCTTTTGCAGAAAGCACCGTTCTTCTCAGGTTCTGGAGGTGTGAGTAGGCTGTGTTGCTGGCTGCTTCACCCTGAGGAAACTGCGGCTGAACGCTAGTACCAGCCCGCCATTGCTGCTCCTGGGAATGGTGCCTGAGGGCTCCCTGTAATTCAGGTCCCATAATTCCTCTCCACTTCTGAACCATCTCTTCTTCCCCCTGCCCCTAAGTTCATTTTCTAAGCTTGTCTTTGATGTTCGGAGCTCCTAGCTTGTCATAAATACAGGCATTTCACTTGTATTTTCAGGTCTTTGTTGTAAGAGGGCTCACAGGAAGCATCTGTCAATTCTGCAATATTGGCTTCACCTCCCCAAATGTTCTCTTAATAGATTTTATTATGCCAATTGACTTAGATGTCCCCTGAAACCGTAGTCCTCTACCTCCCACCCCAGCTACACAGGGATTCAAAGCATTTGGTTCATTCAGGAAACTTCTTTGCTTTTGGGTTAGTGCAGTTGTGCTGACCTCTCCTGTACTGTGTGTTGTCTTTCCCTTCACCTAAAGTAGTCCTTATCAACTATGTAGTTAGTGAATACCCTCTCTCTGCCTCCCTCCCCCCTCTAATAGCCATCAAAGAATATTTTCTTCTCTGTTTAAACTATTTCTCGAGTTCTTATAATAGTGGTCTTATACAATATTTGTCTTTTTGCAACTGGCTAATTTCACTCAGCATAATGCCTTCAAGATTCCTCCATGTTATGAAATGTTTCACAGATTCATCATCATTCTTTATCAATGCCTAGTATTCTGTTGTGTGAATATTTCATAATTTATTTATCCACTCATCTGTTGATGGGCACCTTGGTTGGCTCCATCTTTTTGCTATTGTAAACAGTGCTGCAATAAACATGGGTGTGCATATATCTGTTTGTGTAAAGGCTCATATTTCTCTAGAATATATTCTGAGGAGTGGGATTGCTGGATTGTATAGTAGTTCTATTTCTAGCTTTTTAAGGAAGCGCTAAATCAATTTCCAGAATGGTTGTACCATTTTACATTCCCACCAGCAGTGTAGAAGTGTTCTAGTGTCTTCACAACCTCTCCAACATTTATGATTATTATTTGGATTAATGCCAACCTCATTGAACTGCAATGGAATCTCATAGCTGTTTTGATTTACATTTCTCTAGTGGCTAATGATCATGAGCATTTCCTCATGTATCTGTTAAGTACCTGAATGTCTTCTTTAGTGAATTGTCTGTTCATACATTTGCCCATCTTTTAATTGGGTTATTTGTCTTTTTATAGTCGAGGTTTTGCAGTATCATGCAGATTTTAGATATCAGGTGCTAATTAGAAATGTCATAGCTAAAAAATTTTCCCAGTCTGTAGGTAATCTTTTTACTCTTTTGGTGAAGTCTTTGGATGAGCATAGGTGTTTGATTTTTAGGAGCTTTCAGTTATTTAGTTTTTCTTCTGCATTGTTAGTAATGTTTCGTATACTGTTCATGCCATATATTAGGGCTCCTAACATTGTTCCTATTTTTGTTTCCATGATCTTTATCATTTTAGATTTTATATTTAAGTCTTTGATCCATTTTCAGTTAGTTTTTCTGCATGGTGTGAGGTATGGGTCTTGTTTTATTTTTTTTGGAGCTGCCATTTTTTTCCAGTTATGCCAGTACCATTTGTTAAAAAGACTGTTTTTTCCCCATTTAACTGACTTTATGCCTTTGCCAAAGATCAGCAGCTCATATGTGGATGGATTTATGTCTGGATTCTCAATTCTGTTCCATTGGTCTATGTATCTGTTGTTGCACCAATACCAGGCTGTTTTGTCTACTGTGGTGGTATAATAGGTTCTAAAATCAGGTAGAGTGAGGCCTCTCATTTTGGTCTTCTTTTTTAGTAATGCTTTACTTATTCGGGGTCTCTTTCCCTTCCATATGAAGTTGGTGATTTGTTTCTCTGTCTCATTAGAGAATATCGTTGGAATTTGGCTCAGAATTGCATTAAATCTATAGATCACTTTTGTTGGAATAGACATTTTTACAATGTTAAATTTTCCTATCCATGAGCAAGGTATGTTTTTCCACTTATGTAGATCTCTTTTCATTTCTTGTAGAAGTGTTTTGCAGTTTTCTTTGTATATGTCTTTTACATTGCTGGTAAGATTTTTTCCTAAGGATTTTAAATTCTTTGGGGCTACTGTAAATGGTATTGATTTGGTGTTTTCCTCTTCAATATTCTTTTTGTTGGTGCAGAGGAATCCCACTGATTTTTGTATGTTTATCTTGTATTCCTATACTCTGCTGAACTCTTCTGTTAGTGTCAGTAGTTTTCATGGGAATACCTCAGGGTTTTCTTTGTATAAGGTCATGTCATTTGCAAATAGAGACACTGACTTTTTCCTTGCCAATCTGAATTCCCTTTATTTCTTCATCTAGCCTATGAAGGCATTCCAAGTATTCAGTTTATTCATGAAACTTCTTTGCCATCTTGGCCCTGCCTCTCATTAAAGTTGTTAATCATACTACATAGGAATAATTGGGTTAACACGAAAGCAGGATTCAACTGCTAAAGGGTGGGGGAAGGAAGCCAAGGAAAGAAAATAGGATTTTTAATACAGCACTATAGGGGCTGTCTCACTTCTTCCATTTCTTTTTGGACTTTGATCATCGAAGACCACTGTCCATTTTGAACCATAGCCCAGCTCAGGATTGTTTGGCATATTTTCAGGGAGGGGCAGATATTGGACCTAGGCCTTTCATTGTGACCTCTTGTTGGTTTATAACTATCTACTAAATATTAAAAGAAAAGGAGTGGCTTTTATGCCTTGGTTATATGAATGTTTCCCTAAAAGTTTTTTATTTTTATTTTTTTCAGATTGTCTTAGCTATTGTCAGGACCCAGTTGGTGTGTCTTTATGAGTCCTTGTGGGTCCCGCTGCAGCTAGGTCACATTCTTTATGCTAAGGACAGGGAAAAGCGGCTCTGATATTATTTCCCGAATCATTCTTCTCTTTTGATCCAAGATTGGAAATAACACATTGATGATTATTACCCAGACTTTGTCGAGCCCTTTGAGGGCAGCCATCGCAGGCTTCTTAAACTCACAGTGTTTTTTTCTACTTTATACCATCTGGTTCTTCACCAGCATCTTATGTAAAAGCAACGTTCCCTTCAATTGCATTGCCTAAGTAAGCAGCCTCAATGCATATCAGTGTTTTAATCTGAGGCTTTTTAAGTGTAAGACAATAGAAGATAAGTTTTATTATGCCTAATACTCTCAGGATGCAGACTAGGAATATTGTTATTTCTTGCAATAGTGATTTAGTTCATGTATTTATTCTTGATGGTAACTAACCAAATAAATCTGGTGTTTGTAAGGGTGTTATAGTGTGTACCCAAGTAGATTGTTGTCTAATTCTATGTATGTCCTGTTCTACTTCTCCCGTAATTTATCCAAATGTAACAGGAGATATTTGCTATAGCACAGACTACACTTTCTTGGACTAATAAAAAAAGCTAATGATATTTTGTTATCTCATGTCACCTTGGCTAATGAGTTCAGGGATTACTGTTGTGCTTTTATCTCATTAGCAACTTCTTCTGTCATTTGTCCCATAATGACTGATAAATTTCTTAAAGATTTTTTTTTTCCAATTTAACTGTACCAAAAAAAAAATTTTTTTTTTTTATACTCTAGATTGAGTATAGTAGGAATTAAAGCTAATAAACCCACCCTGAGTATTGGACCAATGGGTTTCTTCTTTTTACTCTTTTTATAATGTGTAACAATTTAACATTATCTTTTCAATAATTACTAGCATCAATACTACAAATATCCAAAGGTAACCTTAAAGTTCTCAAAGCGTGTTACCCATGCATTCATCAAGAATCTAAACAAGAGATTGCTCACTTAAACTCACTGTCAGTTGGAAAAGGATCATTTAAACTAGTATAGCTAGATCACCACACAGAAACATATACCTGTAAAGAGCACACAAAATTTGTCTAGAGGGAAAGAAGGTATAGGAAAATTCACATGTGACAGCCAGATTTTCTTTACAGAATACATGATTAACAAGAAAATAGGCTGGACCTCTCCTGTTGGAGGTCTTCAGTTAATCTGTTTTAAACATACTAAATGTTCTCAAGGGCAAGCTGCCCCCACTTGGTTTAACTATTTATAGTAAAGGGTCACTTTCTCAGAAGCAGAAGTGTCACAAAACTATTTTTATGAGAGAATAACTTCTAATTCAAGAGTTACAATATCTAAACCCATTAGTTAAATAATTTAGGATAAAGGAAAATGGTTTATTACATCCAGAAAGTAGGACCTTAAAGGAAACCCTGGTGGTATAGTGGTTAAGTGCTATGGCTGCTAACCAAAAGGTTGGCAGTTCAAATCCACCAGGTGCTCCTTGAAAATTCTATGGGGCAGTTTTACTCTGTCACTATGAGTCAGAAACAACTCAACAGTAATGGGTTTGGTTTTTTTGTTTTTTTCTTTAGGATCTTAAAACATCAGCAATATTCCCTCATAAAGCCCATAGTATTCCCTTACTCAGTCTTATGTAGTTAATTTCTATTCCACATGATTCTGAATTAACTGCAGTCTGTGAACTCATCAGCTTGTACATAATAAGGGTTTTTGGAAATCTTGATTCAGTCTAGTCACAGTTCTTTTCATATGTCTAATACAGTCCATTTTTTTGTTGAAATGTTTTGGTCAAAACTTTTCAGCAAATCAGCAAAGTAAAAACTTATCTGCAGATGACAAATCTTAATATGGCCATGATTAATTTATAAACATAATACTCTTATAAAAAAATTCAGGACCAAATAAAGTCAGTTTAAAAAAAAAACTTTAGACTAAAATATATTTAAATATAATGATTAACATTATTTTTAAAAAGCCTCAGATATAGTACATTGTATAATAATTTTGAGACATAATACCATACATATCAAGTCTCTAAATATCTGAATAATAGCAATGAGTAATAAAAAGATTTCGTAGGTAAATGATGTGAATATCCCAGTCAAACTGTTGGCTTTGATGTTAGCTTAAAAAAAAAAATGAAGTTGTGACCAACTAAGCAATAAAGGCATAATAATATTTTTTTATTATGTAATTGCTGTCTAATATTACAGAAAAATATGAGGAAATACTAACGTAAAAAACTTTGAGCCAAAGAGAATCAGGTGTTTCTCTTGATTTTGATTACATATTCCATGTAACTTATAACATATTAAATAAACCTTTTCTTTATATATATACCTATAAATATATATATAAGTGTATATATATATTTTTTCTCAAGATATGCGGCTTGGTTTTTGACTCAGGAATTTTACTTTAATGAGAGGTTGAACCTTTGTCTTTGAGGCAGATTATACAAAGAATAAATTAAACCTTTAACTCAGAAATCAAATCTCATTTTAACAATGAGAAGCCCAATTATTTGTTTTATGTATTATTTAACATTAAAGCTCCTAAAAATCTCATAAATTAAACCATTAAACTTTGGTCAGATAAAACTTTTGACCATATTAAATAAATTTATTTTTAATAAACCTCTTAAACATTATCTTTGTTCTATATCTTTTTTAATGCATCTTTTTAAATGGCAAAAATGAACACACTCATTAGCAGATGCATGTATATAATATATATGTACCCTTTTTGTGTGTGTGTGCTATAAAAAGTGAAAGTATATAAACTAGAATTATGATGAATATCTATTTACTCAACTTAGTATCTGAAAAATTACCCAAAAGTTCTTAGAAATTATTTTAAGCTTGTATACCATAAAATATAATTGTTAAAATGAAGTTTGTGCAAACATTTCAAGTTTTTATTTAAATTTTACTATTTTTTCAATCTAATTTTATCAACCAGCTTTGGGAATCACAATGTTTCTGTTCAACTGACCAATTCATTGAGATAGATATAACCTTATCTCTGGCTAGGGGCAGAAACATTTTTTTAGGCTGTTTTAGGTGTGTCTCATTGTGATTTTTATATTTTGCTCTTTTAGAGTTCTCTTAGATAGAGGGAATTATTTACGGTTCTTTTATGATTGAGATCACTTTGATTTTTGGTGAGTATAATAAAGCAGGAAACACTGGTGGTGTAGTGGTTAAGTGCTATGGTTCAAATCCGCCAGGTGCTGCTTGGAAACTCTATGGGGCAGTTTTACTCTGTCCTATGGGGTTGCTATGAGTCAGAATCGAATCGATGGCACTGGACTTGGTTTTGGTTTTTTAGAGTAAAGCAGCAATGTTTTCTTATGTCTTAAAAAATTTTCCACTCAGTTTGAAGGCCTCTTTCAAAAGCTTCCCTGAAGCTATATGACTTCAGACAGTGGGGGCTGGGGAAGCTTGATCCTGTCCTGCCCCTTACTCTCTTAACTCATGGAAGACAAGATTGGGTCATCCCAATTCATTTACATACATTGAAGTTGGCCTAAGCGTTTTGAAAGGCTATCTATCCAGTAAATACCAAAAATCTTTAAAAAATTTGTAAATGAATCCATCATTTCTTGGCTATGAGACTGGGGGCTTGGGGAGGGGTCTGATCTTGCCACACCCTCACTCTCTTGACTCAATTCACAGGAAAAAAAAAATTTTTTAGATAAAACTTATTAACTTTCCAGAGCCTCAGAGAGAGGAATATTAGACCTTTTTACAAAAATAGACAATCAAGCAAAAGTTCCCCAAAAAGGAAAAGACAAACAAATGAAAGCTCATTTTCCCAAAGCAGTCACTGAAATACCAAATTATTTCTAGTATATTTAGTTTATAGTGTTTTTAAGTATGAACCCCAAACCAATGTCTCAGTAGCAGGGAGGAAAATCCAGGCTCGTTTATCAAAGATGTTAAGCTCTAAGGTTCAAGCTTTTGGGATCCTTCTTTTTGAACTTAATTCATTCTGCTGGTTAGAGACTTAGTCTCTTATTTTAGAACTTAAATATACTAATTCTTCTGATTTGGAAAGGGCTTTAAAGCAGCTACTGATGATTTTAATTTTGACATTGTGATTCTTCATCGAGAAACTATATCATAAAAAATGGTACAGAGCTACCACTTCTCCCTTCAAATTTCATAACACAAGTCAGAAGCTATCACTTTTCCCCGCAAATTTGGCAAAACAGGTCAGGGCTTGCCACCTTCCCCTGAGAATTTGACAAAACAGGGCACTATTTTCCAGATATTCTGAGTCATGAAAAGAACTCTAACAAGGAATGCCGTGCAACCACCTTATCCTGTGATGGGAGTCTTTACGGCTCGTGATGAGAGCTAATTACTGCTTTTACTGGTCGACCCCTGCCCTAATTTTTGTGGCTTAGAGAGGCTCAGAGCACTTTGAAAATAGAATCACCTCTTTAATGTTTCAAACCCCTGAATCTGGACACTAAAGGCAGTTCACCAAGAGTTACTAGATATCACTCTTAACCAAATGATCAAGCAAAAACCTAAGAAAGATTCTCCTTAATCAAACAACTGGTTTTCAAAACAAATATGCCAAACAATGCTTAAGAGCACAAAAAGAATATTCAAAAGCTCATTTTCCAAGGGCCCTCACCCTGTTGGTATCCAAGGGACATGGAGTGTGAATGCCTAAGTCCAGAAGATAGAACCTCTTTCTTTTTGCTGGCTTCTGCTCCACAGTCCAGGTCTCCTTGAGGTCGACTAGATTTGTGGTTTTAGAATCCCTGCAACAATTACACCATTGACTCTTGTAGGGTGAAAACACCACAAAGTCTAGTAAAGCAAAAAGAAAGGTTTTTTTTTGGCATATATTTAAAGAGGCAAAAGTAAGAAAGGGATAAGCATGCTGCCAGAACCATGCTGCATTCTGGGATCCCTTGAACTTTCCACATTCTCTGCATACACATCCTTACACACTCACAAAACCTAATCCAGTGCACCAACCTAACAGGTACCTGAGCCCTTTATGCCCTTCTGCTTCTTGGGACTCTTCTAAGGCCTTACCTAGGCACTTACCAAACAACTCAAGTGTGTTTTGTGTCTCCCATAGAGCCACCATTTGGGTTCCAGGGGGATAGGCTTTCAGAGCTGCTCCGAGGTCTCCAGAAGAAATCTCCTGTTAGCACCAGGCATTAGAGCCAGTCTGTTTTCTGATCCACCTCAGGAACCGAGCAGATGGCTCCCGGCTGGCTCACCAGAAATGTTACCAGGCGGAAACCTCAGGTTCTTGCTTTTGATGATTCGTATTGGGCAATAAATGAGAGACCGAGGTGGGAGAACAGGAAAGGCACCTTTATTTCCTTGTACAAGGAAAAGGAGTTAGACCTGCTGTTGCCAAGACTGTTTCCCAAGGGTGGGCAGGCAAGTTTCTTTTAAGGGGTTTACAGGTAGGGAGTTCATACAAGTTACATCAGCAACATTCTTAATCATACTACGCAGGCGCAATGGGGTTTACATAAAAGTAGGATTCAAACAAAAAGCTGGGGGAAAGATGCCAAGCAAAGAAAATAGGATTTTTAATACTGAGCTCTAGGGCTGTCTCAAGGTAGCCATTCAGAATCATAATTCTAGGCCACCGGTACAAGTACAACAGTCTGGTTGTCTTGATACTTTTCCTTTCAATGATCCTAAAAGATTTTAAATATATCTCACACATTTTAAGTTGACACCAAACGTATTTTTATTGTAAGCTTAGATCATTGCAAAGGAGATGCTTTATCCAAAAAAACCAAACCTGTTGTGGTTGACTTGATTCTGACTCATAGCAACCCTAGAGGACAGAGTAGAACTGCCCCATAGGGTTTCCGAGAAGCGCCTGGTAGTTCAAACTGCTGACCTTTTGGTTAGCAGCCATAGCTCTTAACCACTACACCACCAGGGTTTCCAGATGCTTTATAGTGTCCTGAAAATGTTGACATTTAAAATAAAACTTTTACATCACTTTTTAAATATTTCCAATGGAATTCAGGTGTTAAAGCTATTTGATACCTATTATTCATGTAAGATGCATAAATATCCTTTTTTACAGTTGGAATTTCACTTTATTATTTTTATCTTTTAAATTATATTTCAATATTTTATTTACAGAATTTTCCGTCAGTAAACTCTATTCACACTTTACATTTAAACCCTTTGTGTAATCACCCAGTCACACTCCTCTGCAACAATAAAATGGATGTATATTGAAATTTTAATATTTAAATGACCTGTAACCCTAACCCTAAGTCTTTAAGTAAATGATCATAACTCTTTAACGTAAATTTTTATGAGAAATGCTTCATTTAATAAATAAATAGATCAATTTTTTTCCAGCTGATTTATGAATTTAGGTGTGAATAGTGTATATTCATTAAATTATAAATGATTCAGCATCAGTTCTAACCTTAGTTTCTATTGCTGTAAGTGTTGGGGAAAAAAGAAAAAAAAATCTTGTTCCCATTCATAAGTAAATAAAATGATAAGAATTTTGTTTTCCAGTGTCATCCAATTCTGTGAACTACTTCTAATTTATATGGAAAAAGTCACATATTGTTCTGTCATCAAGAACGTTAATGATCTATTGAATAACAACTCACTTAAGTCCACATTTCATGTTGTTGAAAGCAAAGAATTGGAAATGACCTGAAGCTCCAAAGGATTTTCTACACAAGAATTCAAATTGTACTTTTTCTCAGTTTCTAGGAAGTGCAACACAATGCATTTACCAAGACTTAACATATAAGCTATTCGACTGGTAACACTTTCACTTAAAGGAAAATTACTTAACCTGATAAACATTGAAAAAGTTGGGGAAATCAAATTACTGTGAATTGATATATACTGTTTCCAATTTCAATTCAACATTTCCAGTAAAACATTTTTTGTTGTGTGCTTTAAATGTATTTTTCTTTTTTATTATATGTATTATATTTTATTTTTTGTTATATTTTATTGAGAAAACTTCAAAAAATATGTTTCTAAATTGTTCGTTCCCTCCTCTCTCTGGAAACCCTGGTGGCACAGTGGTTAAGTGCTACGGCTGCTAAGCAAAGGGTTGGCAGTTTGAATCCGCCAGGCAGTCCTTGGAATCTCTATGGGGCAGTTCTACCCTGTCCTGTAGGGTCGCTATGAGTTGGAATGGACTTGACAGCACTGGGTTTGGTTTGATCTCCTCTCCCTCTCTTTTGTCACCTACGTGTTTTGCAAATCTTTTCCCCCAGCATAGGGCTGTCTTTTCATATTCTTAACAGTGTCTTTTGCAGAACAGGAGTTTTAAATTTTAATAAGCTTCAGCTTGTCAATAGTTTTTCAGTCACGGACCATGCTATTTTTGTTGTATTTAAAGACACATAAAACCAAGACCATGTAGAATTTCTATGTTTTCTTCAAGACATATTATAGCTTTGTATTTTAAGTTAGTTTTTATATAAAGTTTAGATTCATTGTTTTTTGTATGAACTTCTAATTGTTTCAGCACCATTCGTTGAAAATACAGTCAGCCCTCTGTATCCACAGTTTCACATCTGCAGATTCATCCAACTGTAGATCGAAATTTTTTTTTAAAGTTTTTTTTTCCTTGTCATTATTCCCTAAACAATACAACAACTATTTACATAGCATTTACCTTGTTTTAGGTATTATAAGTAATCTACAGATGATTTAAAGTATATAGGAGGTTATTTGCAAATACACCACTTCATATAAAGGACTTCAGCATCCTGGGATTTTGGTACCCATGGTGGGGAGTTGGGGGTGTTCTGGAAACAATTCCTCTCGGATACCTGAAACCAATCCCTCTGGGATACCAAGGGACTACTGTACTCCTCTTTCTTCATGGAATTTCCTTTGCTCCTTGGTTAACGATCAGTTGACAATATTTATACGGGTATATTCCTGAGCTCTCTATTTTGTTCCATTGATCTATGTGTCTGTTTTTTCATCAATAACATCCTGCCTTGATTATTGTAACCAAATATCAGGCCTTGAAGTTAGGTAGTCTGAGTCCTCCAATTTTGTTCTTCTTCAGTATTGTGTTGTCTAGTCTAGGTTCTTTGCCTTTCGGTATAAACATTTTTCTGATTATTCTGTTCATTTTTTTAAATATTTTATTGTGTTTTTTTTGTGAAAGTTTACATAGAAAATGAGGTAGCCCTTTAGCAATTTCTGTATATATTGTTCAATGACATTGGTTACATTTTTCATAATGTGTCAACATTCTAATTATTTCTATTCCGTTTGTTCCGTTTCCACTAATGTAACTTCCCTGGTCCCTTTCTTAACTTTTCATTTTTGCTTTAGGGTAAATGTTGACTGGTCTAATACTGATGATTTTTTAAGGGAGCACAGTACTTGTGGGTGATATTTTTTATTTCATGAACCAATCTGTTGCTTAGCTGAAGGATGACCTCTGGGCAAAGTTTTGGTACAAAGTTTAAAGGGCCTCTCAGGGCGATAGTCTCTGGGATTCCACATAAGCTTTAAAATCAGTTTGTCAATATCTAAAAAGTAGCTTGCTGAGATTTTGGTTAGAATTGGTTGACCTTATGGACCAAATTGAGTAGAACTGAAATTTTAACAATATTGAGTTATCCAATATATACACATGGAATCTCTTTCTGTATATTTCAATTTTTGCTTTTCATACGTGTTTTGTAGTTCTCTACATATAGATCTTTTAAATATTGTGTTAGATTTATTCTGAAGTATTTTAGTTTTTGAATTCTGTTAATCGGAATCAACTTGACGGCAACAGGTATTATAAATGGTAAGAAGCCCTGGCGTGCAGTGGTTAAATGCTCTGCTGTTAACCGAAAGGTTGGCTGTTCAAATCCACCAGCAGCTCCAAAGGAGAAAGAAGTGGCAATCTACTTCCTTAAAGAATATAGCTTTGGGGAAACCCTGTGAGGCAATGCTACTCTGTCCTGTTAGGATCACTATGAGTTGGAGTTGTCTTGAAGGCAATGTGTTTCAAGTATATAAATTGTATTGATTTTTTAATTTCAAATTCTTATTGTTCTTTGTATATAGAAAAATAACTTACTTTTGTGTATTAACCTTATGTCCTTTGAGCTTGCTATAGTTGCTTATTAGTTCCAGGAGATTTCCTGTTAATGTTTTGGACTTTTCTATGTACACAATCATGTTAACTGTGAATAGAGACTCTTTTATTTCTTCCTTCCTGACCCGTATACCTTTTATTTCTTCTTTTATTGCGATAGCTATATCTTAGGGGCAAAGTGTCAATTTCTCACCACTAAGTACGGTGTTAACTGTAGCTCTTTTGTAGATGTTCTTTATCCAGTTGAGGAAGTTCCTCTCTAGTCCTAGTTTGCTGAGAATTTATATCATGAATGAATGTTAGATTTTAAAAAATGATTTTTTTGCATCATTGATATAAGCATACTATTTTTTTTCTTCTTTGGCCTGTTATTATAGATTATATAGATTGATTTTTGAATGTTGAACTACTTTGTCATGGTATATAATTCTTTTTATACAATGTTGGATTAGAATTGCTAACATTTTCTTGAGGACTTTTCCATCTATATTCAAGAGAGATATTTGTCTGCAGTTTTCCTTTTCTTTTTTGTAATGTCTTCTTTTAGTTTTGGTTTTAGGGTAATGCTGACTTCATAGAATGAGTCAGAAAGTGTCCCTTCTCTATTTTTTAGACTAAATTGTGGATAATTGGTATCATTTCTTCTTTAAATGTGTGGTAGAATTCACAGTGAGACAACTGTAGTTCTTTTTTTTGGAAAGTTATGAATTTTTGATTCAATTTTTAAATAGATGCAGGTTATATATTTCTCCTGAGTGAACTTTGATGGTTTGCGTTTTTCAACAAATCGGTCCATTTCATGTAAATTATCCAGTGTGCGGTCATAGAGTTATTTGTAGCATCCCTTTACAATCCTTTTAATGTGTATGATGATTCCTCTTTCATATTGACCTTTTCCAAAACCAGCTTCTGTTTAATTGATTTTCTCAATTGCTTTCCTATTTTCAATTTTATTGATTTCCATTCTACTTCTTCTTATTTATTTTTTTCTGCTTGATTTAGGCTTAAAGTTCTTCCCCCCTCCCAGCCCCAGTTTCCTTAGGTAGGAGCTTAGTTTACTGATTTAGACCTTTGTTCATTTATAATATATGCATTTAATACAATAAATTCCCCTCTAAAATTTTTTTATATATACTGCTTTTAGTGCATCTCACAAATTTTGATAAGTTGTATTTTCATTTTCATTTGTTTCAAACTATTTTTAATTTCTGTTGATATATTTAGACCATTCATCTTTAAAGTATTTTCAAAGGCTTATTTTTGTACTTTCTCTGTTTGAGTACTTTATATAATTGCATTTTATATCATCTCTTAGCCTATCAATTATACTTCTTATAAATTTTTTTTAGTGGTTGCACTAGAATTTACAACATTGTTGTTGCTGTGTGTCGCCCAGTTGATTCCAACTCACAGAGACCCAATAGGACAGGGCAGAACTGTCTCATAAGGTTTCCTAGGCTATAATCTTTATGGGAGCCAATCTCCAAATCTTTTCTCCCGTGGAGATGCTAATGGAGTCAAACCACCGACATTTTGGTGAGCAGCTGAACATTTAACCTTTGTACCACCAGTGCCCCTTACAGTTTATAACAAACATTTTATACTAATCTAATTCTACATTCAGATAAAACTATTCGGTTTCTTGAGTAGGGTACGTACCTTATAACCAAAACTAAAAATCAAACGTGTTGCCTTTGAGTAGATTTCAACTCATGACAACCCCATGTGTTACAGAGTAGAACTGCTCCAGTAGCTGCAATATTTAAGGAAACAGATATTTTATATCAATTAAGAATGAGAAAAATAAAAGTTTTTTTTTCTTTAACCTCCATTTATTCCATCTTTGATGTTCTTCCTTTCTTTATACAGATCCAGGTTTCTGAAATATATCATTTTCCTTCTGCCAGAAGCAAATCTTTTATCATTTTTCTTTCTTCTTTTTTTTTTTTTTTTGTAGGGCAGGTCAGCCGATAATGAGTATCTTCAGTTTTTATTTGTCTGCGAAAGTTTTATTTTTCCTTGACATTTGATGGATACTTTTGTTGGATATAAAATTCTAGTTTTTATTTGTCTTTGAACTCTTTAAATATTTCACTCCATTTTCTTCTTAATTGAATGATTTTTTGCTATAATCGTTAAGCTCGTCTTTTTTTACTTTTTATCCAAAAAATTTTTAGTCTTCAGTTTTTAACCCATATGCTTTTAGAACTTTGCATAAGTCTTTTTAAATTTGATTAATGTTATGTTATCCATGGAAACAGCAGTCAAAAAATCAAATGACATATTGCATTGGGCAAATTTTCTGTAAAAAGCCTCTTTGACATTTCAAAAAGTAAAGACAACACTTCGGGCCCTAACCCGAGCCATGGTCTTTTCAATCACCTCATATGCACCCAATAGCTGTACAATGTATAAAGAAGACAGAAGAAAAATTGACACATTTAGATCGTGGTGCTGGTGAAGAATATTGAATATTCTCGATATACTCAAATATGTCAATGACCATAGAAATGGTGCAGGAGCAGGCAATATTTCATTCTGTTATATGTATGGTCTCCACGAATTAAAGCCAATTTGACAGTAACTAACAAAAATAACAATATTAACAATAACAATAATAACAATAATTAACAATTAAAAATAAAATAAATAATAAATAAAAATAAAATAATTAACAATAACAACAAAGTTATATCCAGTGAAACTGTGTTAGGACTGCTTCTATCCCTAGTGCAACAGCTGCTAATTTCTGTTGTATCTTCCCTAATGTGGGCATTGAGGTTAACGGGTAAGACAAACATTCTTAAGGTTTCATACTTCAATATAAAGTTCCAGGGACTCAGGCACAGCCTATGCTCTCCATGTTTTCAAATAAAAGCAAACCCAGCATTATTTCCCCGGTATCCACTGACTTTTTCCACCAGTATAAGCTGATGAAGACTTAGGACTGCAAGGACACAGACAAAAACAATTTTTAAACATGTGGAGAGGACATGTATTTATTTAAATTTTTACATTTTTGGAAATTCACAAATTTTTCAGAATCATTTTAAATCCTTGCCATCTTTTTTGTATTTTTTTTTTTTTTTTGCGGAAGGCAATTATAGAAGATAATTTCATGATAGATTGAGACACTCAACAGGAAATAGGAAGTGTTCTCTATTCTTTTTCACCCCATCATATTCTAGTGTGTTCTGTTCCCAACTTGTCCCTGTCACACCCTTATTCCCTTTACTACTGACCATTTGTTCTGTCTAAAAAAATTGCATTTGTTTGGAAGGAAGTTGGAGACCTATGTTCAATTGCACCATTAATGAGCGTAACATTCTCCTCTGTACTTTGTAATTCTTATTATAAACAAAAAAGCAGATAATACCACCTCCTCATCAAATTGATTGATATTAGAGAGACAGGAGAATGCAATTACTATGCTCAGTGATCTTCAGATAACTGAGAACGGCCGGGAGGAAAAGGGGAATTTCTGATAGACATCAATAGAACCATCAAGCAGTTGATTACCCTGGTGGTGTAGTGGTTAAGTGCTACGGCTGCTAACCAAAGGATCGGCAGTTCACATTTGCCAGGCGCTCCTTGGAAACTCTATGGGACGCTTCTACTCTGTCACATAGGGTTGCTATGAGTCAGAATTGACTCAACGGCACTGGGTTTGGTTTGATTTGGTTTATCTGTTCACATATTTCATTTATTATTTATTATCTTTGTTGTTGTGACGTACCATCAAATCAGTTCTAATTCACAGTGACCCTATGTACAACAGAACAAAACACTGCCAGGTCCTGCACCATTCTCAAAATTGTTGCTATATTTGAGCTCATTGTTGCAGCTATTGTGTCATTCTAGCTCAAAGACAGTCCTGCACTTTTTTATTAGCCTTCTACTTTGCCAACCATGATGTTCTTCTACAGAGACTGGTCCCTTCTGATAACATGTCCAAAGTACGTGAGATGAAGCCTCATCATCCTTGCTTCTAAGTAACATTCTGGGTCTTCTTACAAGATATTAGAGAGATTTGGGAATGCAATTGCTAAGCATTTTCTGAGACAGATTTGTTCCTTTTTCTGGCAGCCCATAGTATATTAAGTATCCTTTGCCAACACCGTAATTCAAAAGCATCAAATCTTCTTTGGTCTTCCTTAATCATTGTCCAGCTTTAGCACATACATAAGATGATTGAAAATATCATGGCTTGGGTCAGACGGACTTTAGTCCTAGTCCTCAAAGCGACATCTTTTCTTCTTAAAACTTTAGATAGGTCTTTCGCAGCAGATTTACCCAATGCAATAAGTCATTTTGTTTCTTGACTGCTGTTTCCACGGGCATCGACTGTGGACGCAAGTAAAATGAAATCCTTGGCAACTTCAAACTTTTCTCCTTTTATCATAATGCTGCTTATTGGTCCAGTTGAAAGAATTTTTGTTTTCTTTATGTTGAAGTGTAATCTATACAGGGGGCGGTAGACTTTGATCTTCATCGGTAAGTACTTGAAGTCCTCTTCATTTTCAGCAAGCAAGGTTGTGTCATCTGTATATTGCAGGTTGCTAATGAATCTTCCTCCATTTCTGATGCAGCATTCTTCATATAGTCCAGCTTCTCATTTATTTGTTCAGCATACAGGTTGAATAAGTATGATGAAACGATACAACCCTGATGCACGCATTTCCTGATTTTTAAACCACTCAGTATCCCCTTGTTCTGTTCAAACAACTGAGACTTTGTCTACGTACAGGTTCCTCATGAGCACAATTAAGTGTTCTGGAGTTCCCATTCTTCACAATGTAATCCATAATTTTTTATGATCCACAAAGTCGAATGCCTTTGCATAGTCAACAAAGCACGGGTAAACATCTTTCTGGTATTCTTTGCTTTCAGTCAAGATCCATCTGACATCAGCAATGATATCCCTTGTTCCACATCCTCTTCTGAATCCAGATGGAATTTCTGGTAGCTCCCTGTTGATGTACTTCTGTAATTGTTTTTTAATTATCCTCAGCAAAATTTTACTTGTGTGTAATATTAATGATATTGTTTGATAATTTCCACATTCTGTTGGATCACCTTTCTTTGGAATGGGCACATGTATGGATCTCTTCCAGTTGGTTGACCAGGTAGTTGGCTTCCATATTTCTTGGTATAGACAAGTGAGCGCTTCCAGTGTTGCATCTGTTTATTGAAATATCTCAACATTCCTTCAATTCTTTTTTTAAATAATTTTTATTGTGCTTTAAGTGAAAGTTTACAAATCAAGTCAGTCTCTCACACAAAAACCCATACACACCTTGCTACACATTCCCAATTACTCTCCCCAATGAGACAGCCTGCTCTCTCCCTCCACTCTCTCTTTTCGTGTCCTTTTCACCAGCTCTAACCTCCCCCCTACCCTCTCATCTCCCCTCCAGGCAGGAGATGCCAACATAGTCTCAACTGTCCACCTGATCCAAGAAGCTCACTCCTCACCAGCATCCCTCTCCAACCCATTGTCCAGTCCAATCCATGTCTGAAGAGTTGGCTTCAGGAATGGTTCCTGTCCTGGGGATTCCATCAATTCTTGTAGCCTTGTTTTTCACCAATGCCTTTGGTGCAGCTTGACACAATGCCCTCAGGACATCTTTAGAATTGTTTTATAAGTAAAATTTTCTCATTATTCAGATATTAGTTTCAGCAGCAAACACCTTTTAGCCGCCCCCTAATTACTACTATATAATTTGCTGTATTTTGCTCTAATAAATATATTGATTATTACATTGTGGTTGGCTATTTGTATCTGCCAATAAGAGTCTCAAACTAGCTTATATTTGAAAGTTTTATGTCTTGTTTTTGTGGATATTTTAACTTCTCACCCTCTAAACATAAATATTTTCATAAAAATAGAAACATCATAGTTCATAGGTCTGCCTCACTAACAGCTCTGCATATTGGTTTTATGAATCAAATGTAGGCTAAGCCAGGAGAGAATTGGAGGCAACATTGAAGTGCACATGACATAGCACAGAGGGTAAGAGCACAGGCTATGGAAAATAGAGCCAATTTGGAATCTGCCCTTTCCCCCCTTCTTACCACCAGACTTTGGGCAATTAGCTCTTCTGTGCTTCAATTTCCTCACCTTTAAAGTGTACGCAATAGGTAATTCTATCAAAGATTAAATGAGATTATTCGTAAAACAATTAGAAGAGTGCCTTACATACCTCAATGTGCCCATTTAATATTAGCAGCCATGCAGGAAATCTTTGGTAGATTTTGATGAAACTTTCTTTATCTAAATTGACATGAGGTATCAGATTTTTTGTTACACCCTATTAGCTGGCTTCAAAATGTACATATATTTTCATGTTACTGAGAGGCAAAGAGGTTTCATTACGGTTACTGTTGTTATTTTACTGTTTACTGCCAAGTGGAATTTCCCATATGGATCAACTGTTCTTAGGTAAGTACTCAATATTTTCAATGGGAATCGATTATCATCATTCAAAGAAAACTATAAGAAGAGCTATATGGATTTGAATAACTCCTTAAATGATTGTATAGGTTGTAATAATCCATCCTTAGAAAGAATATAAAGAAAAGGTAGGGGTAGCTGCATAAAGGGATTGAAATTTCTCAGTAGGAATTTAATTATTATCTGTATGGGCATATTAATATATGCTTATTCATATATTGTGGTAATAACACTTTAAAATCATCTTGGTAGCATTGGGAAATTTTTCAGAAAATGAACTAATGAATTAATTTTAAACATCTTTGAAAGTCTTAACTGCAAATTTCCTTGCCCCTATGACAATCACAGATTTAGTGGTGAGCATTTGGGAAATGAAATAGGCAAGATATCTCTTTTATCATCTCTTCTAAGAAAGAGTCAAACCTCTGGAAGACCACAGCCTACTCTCAATAGTTTAGGAGAAGAAATAATATGCTTATTAGTTATAGAACATGATAATAAAATAGCATACATTTTGATTGTATAATTTTAAATTGCACATTAATATAATCTGTAAAATACTATATAATATAATAATTATTATATATTTATTTAAGTACCATGTTTGTTGATCATTTATTAGATATCAGACAATCTTGTGAAGTATTAGTACACCTGATGTAGAGTGAGAAAACTGAGACTTATAACTGGGATTCAAACCTAAGACTGTTTCACTCCAAAATGTCATTCTAATACATAAATATAACCCAGTGACCCAGTGCCATCGAAATACATAAGTATACATAAGTATAATTATATATATAATATTATTTATAGAACCTCTCAAAATATTGTCATAGAAATAATTAAATAATGGTGCCTAAGCTGCCAATGTAAAGTTTCCCAGCATTACCTACTGTTGCAGCCCTATTTTCACAGGAATGTTGCCTGAGAACATGTGAAAGACAGGTAGATTTGTGAAAAAATTTCCCCAAGTAAACTATGTCATAAATAATGCTAATCTACAGTTTAAATAACAATGACAATAGCACAGTTCAGGCTTATCTGGGCTAACTTGAACTTTGACTGTTGATTTTAAAATTTGCTCATTAGAACTTTTTTTTTATCAATGGTAAAATGCAGAGTCTCAAACAGATGACTAATGATAGCTTTTGTAACGCAGCCTATTCATAAGTTAGAGACTGACTGTACTCTGTTCTGTTCTCTCCTATTCTGGGAGGAAGAGAACAAGCTGTCATAAATCTTATACAGAAATTTCCTGTGCAACTCTGAATACAGGAGAAAAATGAGGACAGAGAAGAAAGCGTTTCCTCACAACTCGTGTTCCCTATATTCCTTTTCCTCCTCTAGTCCTCATTAGCAGGAGTACCAACTTGTCTGAAGGCATTAGAAGCATTCTAAAGAAAGTCAGTTCTCCCTGGAGATTCTAATTAAGAAAGCCTGGAGCGGGACCCTAGAGCCCCAGATTTTGTACAATCACCAAAGATGACTCAATGG
The DNA here is from genome assembly GCF_024166365.1 of Elephas maximus indicus. NCBI lineage: Eukaryota > Metazoa > Chordata > Mammalia > Proboscidea > Elephantidae > Elephas > Elephas maximus. The sequence continues at coordinate 88,659,279 of NC_064823.1, forward strand.
CTGTAATGGCTGTTGCTATTTCCAAGTGATGAAAATTAGATATTCTTTTTTTTTTTTTAGGTAACTGCCAGACAGTTAGGTAGGTAGGTAGATAGATAGACAGGCAGATACAACAGCTACCAACACACTTTTTATACTGATTGCACTCATATTTGGAAATGTCCAAAAAAAAAAAAAAAAACAAGTAACCTAAGTAAATACAACTTAAAACCAACAGTTTTAAAAACATTTGAAAGAAGGAAGTTTAATGAATTATACAGTTCAACTCCTGGGCTTTTAGCCAAATGTTCACTGTGTTTAAAATAAAACATATGGGTCATTTTCCCAGTACAGTTCTCTGAGCATGTGAACTATCCATTAACTTAAACAAATAGTGTAGGTTGGGTTTCATTGAAAACATGTTTTGCTTATTTCCTGGGTTTTTGCTTATTTCCTTCCATTGTATAATAGCTACATTTCTAAATAGATTAGTATGTGAAAAAAAGTATATTCTCCTATTGTTTTGCTTCAATGATTCTTATTGTCATATTTTGGGGTTTTATGTAGGAAGCATAGTTAAGACCTCTGTAACAGAGCCAAAAAAAGCAAGGGAAGTCAGCCATAAAAAAGTCAGGAAAGGATAATTGTCCCAGATATAAAGTAAAATCTGGTCAAAGCAGCCTGGTAGTCCAGGCGCAATATTTGAGGGATACAAAAATCCTATCCCAATCTCTGAATTTTCTGTTGTCAGTGCAGTTTTACTTTTTTTGAAGTATAATATATGCACTGATGAGTACACAAGTCATAAATATCTTGATAGATCTTCCTAACTAAACATGTCTGGGTAACCAGATCCCTATATTAAGAAACAGAACATTACCAGAACACCAGAGCCTCCCTCTCCTTTGTGCCCCTTTCTAGGCAATATTCCCTACCATAAAATGCACAATCTTGATTTCTGACAATATAGGATAGTTTTACCTTTTTTGAAGTTTATATTAATGGGATGATACCTATGAATCTTTTTGGCTTTCTGACTTCTTTCACTTAGCATTTTACAGTGAAATTTGTGAGTGCCTGAACTCGACTGGACTCTTGTTTTTCTGGGTTTCACGAGTTTTCCACTTTTGACAGAGTGCAGTCTAACCACGTTTTTTTTTTTTTTCTATTTTTTTGGTTCTTTTTTGTTGTGCTTTTGGTGAAAGTTTACAGTGTAAATTAGTTTCTCATTAAACAATTAATACATGAATTGTTTTGTGACATTGGTTGCCAACCCTACAATGTGTCAACAACCTCCCTTTCTCCACCCGGGGTTCCCTGTTTCCATTTGTCCAGTTTTCCTGTCCCTTCCTACATTCTCCTCTTTGCTTTTTGGGCTGGTGTGCCCATTTAGGCTCTTATACATGATTGATATACAAAGTACATTCCTCACGTGTGTTATTGTTTGCTTCATAATCCATTGCCATCTAGTCGATTCCAATTCATAGTGACCCTATACCATGGAGTATAGCTGCCCCAGAGTTTCCAAGGGGCTCCTGATGTATTTGAACTGCCAACCTTTTGGTTAGCAGCCGTAGCTATTAACCACTACACCATACACACAGATACATACACATATTCTTCAAATCAATAAGAAAAGGCACAGATAATGCATAGAAAAACAGGCAAAAGATTTGAATAGCTCCTGTACTTATTATTAAAATGCCCAACTAACATGAAAAGTTACTCAGCTTCATTAGTCAACAGGGAAATGCAAATCATAATAACAATGTGATACACACCCACCAGGATAGCTAAAATGAAAATGTCATAGAATACTAAGTACTGGGGAGAATGTTGGCCTTGAGTTCTCACTCACTGCTAGTGTAATTGTCTTTTTCCTAAGTCTCAGGAAGGGAAGCTTTCAGTATTTCACCATCAATTCTATGATTTTAGTTTTTAAACAGAAATAATTTAGTAAGTTAAGAGAGCTTTTTCAATTCCTAATTTGCTAAGTGTTTGTATCATTAATGATTGTTGAATTTTATTGAATGTTTTTTTCTGTATCTACTGACATTAATTTTCTGCTTCTTGTGAAATGTAAATGAGGTGAATGATTTTTTTTTTTTTTTTTAATAGAAAACCAGTCTTGTGTTTTCTGAATAAAGCCCTCTTGGTTGTTATGAATTATTCTTGTCACATATTCCTGCATTACAAATGTTTGGGAAATTTTTATTTATATTTTTAAGAAAAACTTGTTTATACTATTCCTTTCATTGACTTCCCTTGTCACATTTTTTATCAGTGTTTGCTGACCTCATAAAGAGAGCTGGAAAGTTCTCCCTCTGTTCATAATCTGAAGAGTGTGGGTAAGATTGGTGACATTTCTTTCCTAAATATTTGGAAGAATTCACCAGTGATACTACCTGAGCCTGAGATGTTTTTTACAGAAAAATTTTAATAACAGAGTCAACTCTTAAATAAATATATGTTATGAATTGAATTGTGTCCCCCAAAGATGTGTGTCAACTTGGGTAGGCCATGACTCCCAGTATTGTATAGTTGTCCTCCATTTTTTGATCTGATGGAATTATCTTATGTGTTGTAAATCCTAACCTCTGTGATGTTAATAGAAGCCCTGGTGGTGCAGTGGTTAAGAGCTTGGCTGCTAACAAAAAGTTCAGCAGTTCAAATTGACCAGCTGCTCCTTGGAAACCCTACGGGGCCTTTCTGCTCTGTCCCATAGGTTATCTACGAGTTGGAACCAGCTCGACAGCAGTGGGTTTGTTTGTTTGTTTGTTTGTTTTTTGATAACTCTATTTGTCTAAGAGACCTGAAGCCACAGTTTTCAACCTATCCTCTCTTAGTAATGATGGTGATATTTTGGTTCTATTTAAATTTTTATTTTATTTCTTAAGACTGTCCAGAAGCTGGGCCAGGGAGAGGAGTATTAGTTGTTGTGGGTCCCTAAAGTCCACATTTGTGCATAATAATAAAAAAAAAGCATAGACAGATAATATTGAATTTTTTTGAAGTTAAAATTTGTAGATAAAATATACATGAGAGGCTTTGGGCATGGCAGGGCATAGGGCCTGTCCCTTTCACTTTAGTGTATAAGCAGATATTTTTGACCTTATAAAGGCTTACATTGAGTCAGTTTTAACCCCTACAGTTTTGGTTATAAGCTTTATATCAACCATATGGTATACTGCCCTTGAAGGGTGACTGCAGCTTATGGATAATTTAATCTTATGTGAGTGGTTCATTTTACACATAATCTTAGGTGAAGGTGGCTTATGTTGTCAGAATGGCCTTGGTAAGGACCATGAGAAGACCTGCACCAGAAGGTAGCTAAAATGAGTGGCCTCAGGGAATGAATGGAAGTCTGCAAGACAGAGTTTGCAGATACCAGTGGGACTCTGCTTTTTCTCAGAAGAGTCAAGGATTCAATTTTAAGCATAGGCACAAGAAGACTTCCAAAAACAGGGCCACCCCAAAGTATGGCATGGAGGACATTTAAGAGGCTCTGCTTTTCCTAAACTGGAGCAACTAAGACAAACATTCAATACCAGGAAAATACTCCTTAAAGCCTTTTAAACATCAGTAAGCCAAACAGTATTGGTTGCTTCTAAACTGCAAAGCAGTTGAATCTCCCGTGTATTACAGAACAGTAACAAGTTCTAGCAGGATGGATACAGAAGTAGATCTACCAATCTAAATTTTATTCTTTGTTCAGGACTGAGGAGGGAACTATTAACATTCTAACTTTGGACTTATGCTTCCTTGAACACAAACTCAAGGGATACTCTCCACCCATGACATGGTTTTTAACGGACTCTTGATTGATTAATTAGGTGATGCGAAGATGGGTTCTTCAACATACTATTCTCTCCCTAATATGATCCTCACTGAGTAAAAAAATAACACCTTGCTTGGATTAAGTTTGCAGGTCATGGTATCTGGACAACTGGTGGGAGCAAATTGATACCTGGAAAGGTTAAACCAGGAATAATTTCTCCTTTCCTCAGATACCATTGAGTTTCTGCTATGGTCTTGAGCAGTACTTAACAATACTAAGTTAATACTTAACAATACAGGTTTAGCAATACATAGTAGTACTGACTATAAGGTTCCCCTGCTATCTAAAAGCAGAACATGCCTATGAAACCTTTTCTAAGCCAAAATAGTGTAAAGTGAAGAAACATTTACCATTAATTTATACGGGAAAAATTTTTGAGCACTCTCTTCAATCCACTCAAGCAATAGACCTGTCCATTTTATCCATTACTGACCAAATGAGACCACCTTGCTATTAGCAGAATGAATAGTAACTTCAGCAGCTTTTAAGAGTCTTTCTTTCTGCATGTCAGTAGTAGGAATGGTGGGTTTAGGCAAGTTCAAAGCATGCACAACATCTTTCTTTTGTTTACCACGATTGAAATGCTCGACTATGTCCAGTTTTACACCAAACACAACACGCTTTTGAGCTCTCTTAGGCTTTTCTGATGCCTTAGGACACATCTTGCTAAAAGATGCACAAAATAAATCGAGATAAAGCAGCTGCTCACAGAAACAGTTCAAAGCTATGGCGGCTTGATGCTGAGATGCTGAGTATAGTTTCCGGGGAAGAAGCTTGGTGGAGCTACTTTCTCTGTTGAGGGGTGCACATTGCCTCTTTGCTTGCGGCAAAACGAACACTATTCCACACTGCCTTTTTTCATAAAAGCAAATATTCTCTTTGGAAAGGAGATTTTTTTTAATGTATAACTTTCAAAAGACAGAGTTAGTAAGTCACAATTTTACAACCCTGTGACCCACCACTGCCCTCCCCCACCACACACACTACATTTAGAAAAGAAACCAGTCCCTAAAGCAATGATTCCAGGTAACCTGTGTTTCCAAATCCAACACAGGTATCCTCCACTTTTTGAAAGTTCTCTTCACACCACTTCGTTTTTACCAATTACCTATATTAGTGTCTGTTTTCAAAAACTTTCCTTAGAATTGTCTGACCTTCTAAGGAACTAGGCCCATTCCAGTGAATAAAAACTGAGGATGCAGCTGATGAAACAACTTTTCTACTTAATGACCAAGAACCCATCTAGATGTGACTGGTGAGAAATAGAAAATTCAGAGAAATATTGTGGCATCTTAATATATCTTAGGAATTTGGGTTACAGACTTTTAATATACAAAGGCAAGATAGTTTGATTTTCAATTAGTTCCTTTGGATTTGAACTTACAAAAGGATTTAATATTTGACTTTTAATTTCCCCTAGAAATTTGATAAAGTGAGATTATATTCAAATTTTGGATATCTTTAAGTTGTTAGCATTTCATCATTTAATTTTCTATTTTATCTTAATTTTATTATTTAAAACAATTGCACAGTCTCTGACATTCTGTGTTGATTAGCAGGACTGGACATAATTATGTTGAAAAATATAATAGAAAATAAGTTACAGGACAGCCTTTGAGCAGATATATGTAATGTGTTGTTTTGAATCATTTCATTGTTTTCTATGGGCAAAACCTAACTGCCCATGAGCAGACCTAGGAAGATACCCAAGGAGAAATGGCTGGTATTGAAGAGTGATTGTGCAAAGATGGCAGCAAGACAATGGATTAAACTTATTCCTCAAGGAGAATTGCCCTGCCTCTGATTGATCGAAATTTAATGATTAAAAGAAAAACAGTTTCCGTCAAGTAAATTCTAATTCATGGCGACCCCATGTGTGTCAGAGTAGAACTGTGCTCCACTGGGTTTTCAAGCGCTGATTTTTTAGAAGTAGGTCACTAGGCTTGTCTTCTGAGATGCCTCTGTGTGGATGTGAACCTCCAAATTTTCAGTTAACGGTCAATCACTTTAACTATTTGTATCACCCAGGGAATTTGGTTTAATGTTTAAACTCAATGTTTTAAGAGAATAAATACTAAGATAATATTAGTGGGCAATGTCTCTTTCTAACTTGTCATGGTTCCCTCCTGGGAAGGCAACACTTTTAGTATAACCCCAGGCCTTGTTTCTCTGCTTTACTCACCTTACACTGGTGAGGTTAAGTCATACATCTGATTGGTAAATTTGGGGAGAATATCTGGGCAAGTTCTGTTCAGTTGCACTTTTCTTCCTCTTGACAGCTATTGGGGTTTCTAGGATATTCCACTCTACTCCTTCAATGGACCGTCATGTAGACCTTTCCAGTTCAGAAATGCCTGCAACTAAGTTGGCCTAATTCTGAGGTCACTATTAACAAACTTTTGTGTCTAACAAATGTAAAATTCTAACTTGTCTTGATAAATAATAAACTTATTTTGACCTCTATATTTATCTTTTGTGTTCTTTCTTAAATTATTCAGAATATGGGGAGAGAAGGGGTTCTGTTTATTGGTCTGTATTCACAGACCTTAAAGTCTATTTTCAACAATTAAATTTTATTTCTAAATGGTGCCAGGTACAATTTTTAAACAAAAATTCCCACAACCTCCAGTACTTTCTTCCTCTGTATGGAATTTATGGTCACATTTCTAAATTTATGTCAGAGTAATGAAGCTAACTTATTAGTTGTCTCAGTATTGCTTATTGATCAGATCACACTTTCCCATTGATTTAAAAACCTTATCTTTATTATGTCACATTTTATACACACACACATATATAGTCATTGATAGAAGACATTATAAAGGAAATTTATAGTCTTAAGCCGTGAAATATTAAACATATATCTGTATGTGAATATATAATAAATGTGTTTATTGTATTTATTACATGCCATATCTTTCTTTGTTGAAACATAAGTCACATTTATTAACATTTTTGCTTCTTATATCACTCTGGATTATGCATCGATACACAAGTGATTTAATTTGTCTATAAATGATAGCATATTTTACCTATTTCTGTATCTTCCCAGTTCCTTGCACTGTGAAGACATAAATTAAGTATTCACTAAATGGTTTTGAATATGTTCATGAAAACTGTAAAGCACTCTACAAGTATAAATGAATGGAATGATTATGGATATTATTAATGTATTTTATTTATTCTGGGATGTTTAGTTTTCTTTTATCTTAATTAAAACTTTATATAAAAAGGTTTGCAATTTTTACATCTACACTGATGAGAATGATAAACTAGTGGGCTCAAAGCTTATGAGTTGAAAATTATAATTCTTGGGTTTATTGAGAGCTATTAATCCCTGAGTAAAAAAAAAAAAAAATGGCACTAACACACAGAGCCAAAAGAAATTTTCCACTGTAGGATAATCTCTAAATTATACAGGTGGACAGAAATTTAGACTCATGTGTAGAGATTGTCTAGTTATCTCTATAATGGCAGTACAGAATTTAAATATGCCTTTTCATTTCTGGGTTCATACAGCTTCCTCAAGTTTCCTGTATGGTGCAAGCTTTGTGCAATCAACTACTGACCTAAAGGTTGGTATTTGAACTCACCCAGCAGCACCGTGGAAGAAAAACATGGCAATCTGCTTCTGCAAAGATTACAGCAGAGAAAAGCCTATGGAGCAGTTCTATTCTGTAACATATAGGGTCACCATGAGTCAGATTCAACTTGACAGCAACAGGTTTGCTTTGGTTTGTTTTACAGTTACCTCAGGAGGGAAATTGATCTGAAATTGATCAAACCTGCAATCAGATGCATTGATAATTACTGGTGATTGGAATGTGAAAGCTGGAAACAAAGAAGAAGGATCAGTAGTTGGAAAATATGGCCTTGGTGATAGAAACAATGCCAGAGATTGAATGATAGAATTTCGCAAGACCAACAACTTCTTCATTGCAAATACCTTCTTTCAGTAACATAAACAGCAACTATACACCTGCACCTCACCAGATGGAACACACAGAAATCAAATTGACTACATCTGTGGAAAGAGACAATGGAAAAGCTCAATATCATCAGTCAGGACAAGGCCAGGGGCCGACTGTGGAACAGATCATCAATTGCTCATATGCAAGTTCAAGCTGAAACTGAAGAAAATCAGAGCAAGTCCACGAGAGCCAAAATATGAACTTGAGTATATCCCACCTGAATTTGGAGACCATCTGAAGGATAGATTTGATGCACTGAACACTAGTGACAGAACACCAGACAAGTTGTGGAATGATCTCAAGGAAATCTTCCATGAAGAAAGCAAGAGGTCATTGAAAAGACAGGAAAGAAAGAAAAGATCAAGATGGATGTCAGAGGAGAATCTGAAACTTGCTCTTGAGCGTCGAGCAGCTAAAGCAAAAGGAAGAATTGATGAAGTAAAAGAACTGAACAGAAGATTTCAAAGGGCAGCTCGAGAAGACAAAGTAAAGTATTATAATGACCTGTGCAAAGAGCCGGAAATGGAAAACCAAAAGGGAAGAGCACGCTGGGCGTTTCTCAAGATGAAAGAACTGAAGAAAAAGTTCAAGTCTCGAGTTGCAATAGTGAAGGATTCCGTGGGGAAAATATTAAATGACCCAGGAAGCATCAAAAGAAGACGGAAGGAATACACAGAGTCATTATACCAAAAAGAATTAGTCGATGTTCAACCACTTCAAGAGGTGGCATATGATCAGGAACCAATGGTACTGAAGGAAGAAGTCCAAGTGGCTCTGAAGGCATTGGCAAGAAACAAGGTTCCAGGAATTGATGGAATATCAATTGAGATGTTTCAACAAACAGATGCAGCGCTGGAGGTGCTCACTCGTCTATGCAAAGAAATATGGAAGACAGCTTCCTGGTCAACTGCCTGGAAGAGATCCATAATTATGCCTACTCCCAAGAAAGGTGATCCAACCGAATGTGGGAATTTTAGAACAATATCATTAATATCACATGCAAGCAAAATTCTGCCGAAGATCATTCAAAAATGGCTGTAGCAGTATATTGACAGGGAACTGCCAGAAATTCAAGCTGGTTTCAGAAGAGGACATGGAACCAGGGATATCATTGCTGATGTCAGATGGATCCTGGCTGGAAGCAGAGAATGTTTACCTATGTTTTATTGACTATGCAAAGGCATTCGACTGTGTGGAGCATAACAAGTTATGGATAACATTGCGAAGAATGGGCATTCCAGAACACTTAATTGTGCTCATTAGGAACCTTTACATAGATCAAGAGGCAGTTGTTCGGACAGAACAAGGGGATTCCGACTGGCTTAAAGTCAGGAAAGGTGTGCATCAGGGTTGTATTCTTTCACCATACCTATTCAATCTGTATGCCTAGCAAATAAACCGAAAAGCTGGACTATATGACAAGAACAGAGCATCAGGATTGGAGGAAGACCCATTAATAACCTGCGTTACGCAGATGACACAACCTTGCTTGCTGAAAGTGAAGAGGACTTGAAGCACTTACTAATGAAGATCAAAGACCACAGCCTTGAGTATGGATTGCACCTCAACATAAAAAAAAAAAAAAAAACCTCAACATAAAAAAATTTTTTTTTTTTTAAATCCTCACAGCTGGTCCAATGAGCAACATCATGGTAAATGGAGAAAAAATTGAAGTTGTCAAGGATTTCTTTTTACTTGGATCGACAATCAACAGCCATGGAAGCAGCAGTCAAGAAATCAAAAGACACATTGCATTGGGCAAATCTGCTGCGAAAGACCTCTTTAAAGTGTTGAAGAGTGAAGATGTCACCTTGAAGACTAAGGTGCGCCTGACCCAAGCCATGGTATTTTCAATTGCATCATATGCATGTAAAAGCTGGACAGTGAATAAGGAAAACCAAAGAAGAATTGATGCCTTTGAATTGTGGTGTTGGTGAAGAATATTGAATATACCATGGACTGCCAAAAGAGCGAACAAATCTGTCTTGGAAGAAGTACAACAAGAAAGCTCCTTAGAAGCAAGGATGGTGAGACTGAGTCTTACATACTTTGGACATGTCATCAGGAGGGATCAGTCCCTGGAGAAGAACATCATGCCTGGTAGAGTACAGGGTCAGCGGAAGAGAGGAAGACCCTCAACGAGGTGGATTGACACAGTGGCTGCAACAATGAGCTCAAGCATAACAACTATTGTAAGAATGGCTCAGGTCCAGGCAGTGTTTTGTTCTGTTGTGCATAGGGTCTCTATGAGTCGGAACCAATTCGACGGCACCTAACAACAACAACGACAGGAGGGAAAGTGAGTCATAGTTCAAAATTTTGTTCAAGGACAATTTGGCAGCTTCTGAGAGGGGAGGTAATTCTTTCTTTTTTTTTTTTTTATTATACTTTAGGTGAAGATTTACAGAGCAAATTAGTTTCTCATTAAATAATTAATACACTTATTGTTTTTTGACATTGATTGCTGTTATGAATGGAAGTGTGTCACTGAAAAATATGTATCAATTTGGCTAGGCCATCATTCCCAGTATTGTATGGTTGTTCACCATTTTGTGATCTGATATGATTTTCTTAGATGTTGTAAATCCTACCTGTATGATATTAAAGAGGCAGGATTAGAGGCAGTTTTGTTAGTAAGCCAGGACTCAATCTATAGGATTAAACTGTATTTTGAGTCAATCTCTTTTGAGATATAATAGAGAAAGGGAGCAGAGAAAAGAGGGACCTCATTACCAACAAGCAAGAACCAGGAACAGAAAGTGTCCTTTGGACCTGGGGTTCCTGAACTGAGAAGCTCCTAGACCAGGGGAAGACTGATGACAAAAACCTTTCCCCAAAACTGACAGAGAAAGAAACCATCCCCCTGGAGCTGGCACCCTGAATTTGCACTTCTAGGGTCATAGGGTGTGAGGGAATAAAGTCCTATTTGTTAAAGCTATCCACTTGTGGTATTTCTGTAATAGAAGCACGAGGTAACCAAGAGAGTTACCAACCCTGCGACACGTCAATACTCTTCTCTTCTTGATCTTGGGTTCCTGCAGTGTAATGGATTGCTTTTGTATGGCCTTTCTTACATGGTCTTGTAACTCCCACCCAGGTGATTGAGCAGGACTGTGCAGTTAGGGTAATTGTAGCCCACAAAGGGGATTGGTCAGTTTTGCCACCCTGCTGGGCTTGAAAGGAGCCACCCCAGGGGCAGGAGAAAGAGAATCTCACTACCACCAGGGAAGAATAGCCAGGAGCTGGTGTGTCCTTTGGACCTGGGGTCCATGCCCTGAGAAGCTCCTGGAAGCAGAAGACCAAGAGAGAGTGAGCTGTAACCCTGAAGATGGTGAGAAGCAGTGGCAGGAGAGACCTGGCAGCAGAAACCCAGCAGCAGAGACTTGGCAGCAGAAGATGGCTCAGTGGGCTTCCCAGCCCATGGAGAGACAAAGCTGAGTGCTTTTGGGCCGAGGTCTAGGACCAGGGAGAGGTGTGCCTGCAAGCACAGCTGGTAAGAAGCTGTCTTGATGGAAGAACTGTATCTGTGAGTGTTCCTGAGCCTGAGTTGTAACCTGTTACTTCCCTAATAAACCCTATAATTGTGAGTATTGTCTGTGAGATCTGTGTGGCCATTGCAATGAATTATCAAATCCAGCAGAGAAGTAGAGAATGCTATGGGAGGAACAGTTAGTGTCAGAGTTGATAAAGATGGTGGAGAGAGAAGGTATATCTGACCTCTACCTCATAGGAATCAGCCTTAGGCTGTTGATCTTAATTCTCCCTCTTCCTTATGATGTTACAGGAGGTCAAGCTTTGACCTCATGCCGTTTTTGCAGTTCCCCGTTTCCATTCACCCAGCTTTCCTGTCACATTACTCTTGTATACATGGTTGAACTAGGAGTGTTATTGTTTGTTTGATAAAAAACCAAAAATCAAATCCGTTGCGTTCGAGTCGATTCTGACTCATTGCAACCCTATAGGTCAGAGTAGAACTGCCCCATAGAGTTTCCAAGGAGTGCCTGGTGGATTTGAACTGCTGATCTTTTGGTTAGCAGCTGTAGCACTTAACCACTATGCCACCAGGGTTTGTTTGATAGGCCTGTCTAATCTTTGGCTGAAGGGAGAACCTCGGGAGTGACTTCAGTACTGAGTTAAAAGGGTATCCAGGGCCATACTCTCAGGGTTTCTCCAGTCTCTGTTAGACTGGTAAGTCTGGTCCTTTTTTTTTTTTTTCTACATTTTTCTCCATCTCTGCCTGGACCCTCCATTTTGATTCCTGTCAGAGCAGTTGGTGGTGGTAGCTGGCACCATGTCGTTGTGCTGGACTCAGTCTGGCTGAAGTCGTGGTAGATTTTCTTCCTTCTCCCTTGCTCCAGATGTGATGGGACCAATAGAGCACGTTAGATGGCTGCTTGCATACTTTTAAGACCCCAGACATTACTCACCAAAATTGGATGCAGAACATCTTCTTTATAAACTATATTAATGCCAGTTGAGCTAAATGCCCCCTGAGACCATGGCCCCAACCCTCAGCCCAGTAAATCGGTCCCTCAAGGAGTTTCAGTGAAGCTTCTACGAAGCTTCTATGACTTTGCTTTGGTCAAGTTGTGCTGACTTCCCAGTATTATGTACTGTCTTACTCTTCACCAAAGTAACCACTTATCTATTGTCTAGTTAGTGTTTTTCCTTTCCCTACCCTCCCTTCCCTTGTAACCATCAAAGATTTTTTCTTTCTGTGTGTAAGCCTTTTCAAGAGTTTTTATAATAGTGGCCTCCTACAATATTTGTCCGATGTGATTGCCTTATTTCACTCAGCATAATGCCTTCCAGATTCACCCATGGTGTGAGATGTTTCACAGATTCATCACAGTTCTTTATCGTTGCATAGTATTTCATTGTGCGTATGTACCATAGTTTGTTTATTCTTTCATCCGTTGGTGGACACTTAGATTTTTTTGCTATTGTGAATTTTGCTATTGTGAATAATGCTGCAATGAACATGGGTGTACATATGTCTATTTGTGTGATGGCTCTTATTTCTCTAGGATATATTCCTAGGAATGGGATTGCTGGATCATATGGTATTTCTATTTCTAGGTCTTTAAGGAAGCACCATATCACTTCCCAAAATGGTTGTGCCATATTGCGTTCCGACCAGGAGCCTCTCCAACGTTTGTTATTTCCTGCTTTTTTGATTAGTGCCATTAATGTCATCATGAGATGGTATCTTAATGCTATGTGAAAATTGTATTCAGGTTTCCCCCTATGACTGTCACTCAGAGGTTCACAATATAAGAGCAGATGAAACTGAATCAATCCTTTCTCCTTAGTTTCACCCATTAGAATACTGAGTACAGAGACTGGCATGTATTAATAATGACAAGTCATGGCTTTTACATACAGATACAGCGAGTGGTGGTTGCTTTGGCACTGGTAGGAGAGGACATAATGCCTTGGTGAGCTGTGACAAGAGAGAGGAAATCAGAGACTACTGTGGGAGCTTGGAATTAGACCACAGAGCACACGTGAGATATCCCCTGAGAATTTTCAGAATGATCCTGGAGAAATTTAAGGGCAACTAAAATTCTTGCAGAGTAGGTGAAGTGAAAACAGGAAAAAAATAGTCTTTGATAATTTGTATATGACTCTCTTTACCCCTATGTTCTTGTGGCCTAAGGTGGGTAAAATCTATACATAGAGGTTGCAGTGCATTATTTTTCTACTTGGTAATGTAAATCATAGCTACCAGTTTTGAATGTCATCCCCATGCTATGCTGAGTGGCAGACCCAAGTTCATATGAAATATAAAGTTATTTTAATAAAATTTGTGCTCCTCTATTTTGAGAAATTATATAAAATGCATGAAAAATCTTCTACTTTTTTTTTGAGTCCCTAAAATAGTGATTTACTTGTGAATGAGGTGCTGATAAATGTCTATAATGAAGCGGCAAACTAGAATTTCATGGCTAAAAATTGACTTTAGAAGAATTTTGTTTGGCTAGCAGAATGTTCAGTGTTGCAGTTGATGTTGGGGTTTTTATTTGCTTGCTTTGTGCTTTCTTTTTTAAGAATGTAAACATCTTTGGCTGGGCCATATACTCTCCTTTTCACTACAGGCCCCACTAGTCCCCATTGGATACTTTACATATTAATGTAACTTGCTTAACCATCTAAACACGTTTTAGTCTTTTGATAGTTCAGAAAATTTCATTTAGATTCTTCCCTAAGTTATACGATTCCTCTCAAAGAATATTTTCTGTTTGCACAATTGGCATCAGATTCAATCTTTCATTTGAAGCTAAAAATTTACTATTTTGTTGAATCATTCATTCATCCCAGTTATCCTTTTAAATGGAGCCCTGTTGGCACAGTGGCTAAAGAGCATGGCTGCTAACCAAAAGGTTGGTAGTTCGAATCCACCAGTCACTCCTTGGAAACTCTATGGGCAGTTCCACTCTGCCTTATAAGGTCACTATGAGTTAGAATCGACTCTAAGGCACACAACAACAACAACAATCCTCATAAACACACACATACAATATAAAACAAACAACAAATTTAAAAGCAGCAAGATAAAACAGTAAAATGAGCTTAGTTTATATATATATATATAAAAAAAATATATATATATATATATAAAAACTTGGTAGCTTCCACTTATTAGCTATATGACCTTCAGCCATGTAGTTACTACCATGACTGATTCTGTTTCCCCACTGTTAAAAAAAAAAAAATTCATAGCATTATTGAGAATAAAAGAAAGTGTTAATATCACATATGCAATGTCTAGAACATAAAAAGTACAAAAGATGGTAACTGCCATTGTTATTATTGTTGAAATTATATACTGAAGTATCATATTAGAGTTGTTAAGGGTATGGTCTTTGGAGTTCAAGCACCTGTGTTCAAATCATGGCTTCAACAGTTACTGTTGTTGTTGTTCTTAGTTGCTATCTAGTCAATTCTGACTCATGGCAACAGCATGTGTGTAGAGTAGAACAGCTCCATAGTGTTTTCAAGGCTCTGACGTTCAGGAAACACCACCAAGCCTATCTTCTAAGGTACCTCTGGGTGGGTTCAAACTGCTAAACTTTGGCAAGTAGTCAAGCACTTAACTGTGCCACCCAGGGGCTCCTTTTACCACTTACTAAAGGGTGATAGGAAACCCTGGTGGCATAGTGGTTAAGAGATATGGCTGCTAACCAAAAGGTCAGTGGTTTGAATCCACTAGGCGCTCCTTGTAAACTCCATGGGGGCAGTTCTACTCTGTCCTATAGGGTCACTATGAGTCAGAACTGACTTGACAGTAGTGGGTTTTAAACGGTGATATTGGTCAGGTAACTTATTCCATCTGTCTCAGTGTCCTCATCTGTAAAAATGAGAATAGCTATAAAAAAACAAACCAAACTCACTACTGTCAAGTCAATTCCGACTCATAGAAACCCTATAGGACAGAGCAGAACTGCCCCATAGAGTTTCTAAGGAGCGCCTGGCAGATTTGAACTGCCGGGCTCTTGGTTAGCACCTGTAGCAGTTAACCACTATGCCACCAGGGTTTCCGAGAATAGCTATAGTATGTACTCTGTTAGTGTGTACTCTATTACTATCTTCATAATCCTTCACTAATGCAGCTCTAGGCTTGAATTTTTTCTTCAGTTCTTTCAGCTTGAGAAATGTTAAGAGTGTTCTTTCCTTTTGGTTTTCTATCTCCAGCTCTGTGCACGTGTCATTATAATACTTTGTTTTCTCCAGCCTCCCTTCGAAATCTGTGCAGTTCTTTTCACTTCATTTCTTCCTTTTGCTTTAGCTACTCAACCTTCAAAAGCAAGTTTCAGAGTCACAACAACATTTTCATAATGTTACAAAGATAAAGTTAGTAAAAAAAAAAAATTAGTAAGCCTATGTGAAGCTCTTAGAACTGTGACTGACAAATTTTTGTTGTTGTTGTTTTTAGGTACTATCTGGTCAATTTCCAATTCATAGCGACCCTATGCACGACGGGACCGTATGCACGACAGACCCAAACACTGCCCAGTCCTGTGCCATCCTCACAATTGTTGCTATGCTTGTACCCATTGTTGCAGCCACTGAGTCATTCCATCTCATTGAGGATCTTCCTCTTTTTCACTGACCCTCTGTTTTACCAAGCATGATGTCCCTCTCCTCGGACTGATCCCTCCTGACAAGGTGTACGCATCACTTGCCCTATGTTAGCCAGGTCTGGTATCACACAAAAACAATGTTGTAGATACTCCTAAAAAATAAAATAAAATAAAGTTGTAGATACCCCTAAGAGTCATAAATTGCAGGTAAACTGTAAGAAATTTGATTTTTGCTGTGGGTAAAGGAAAAGTAGTGTACTGGTCAAAAGCATTAGGTGCCCAGTAAAAAATTGAGAGTAAGAGGGCCAGCCTTTGCAACTCAAGTAGGAAAAACACAATTAAACAGCTAAGGATGACCCAAAGTTTTGTTTTTTTGTTTTTTTTTTTCCACTGTTCAACCTTACTTTCCCCATTCTCTATCAGACTGGATGTTCATGATCCTACAATTCTTTATTTTTCATCTCTTCCTATGTTTGCCCTTTCAGAATCCTTATCCTTCTGGTTAGTCTTACTTTAATTGCTAGAAATATATTTCTGGCTATCACCTTCTTAGAGCCACAAGCTTTAACGGACCCTACTCTGACCTTTCTTTTGCTACACCTCTTGCTATGGGGCAAGAAGATGGGGAAGGGGAGCAGCCACCGGGTCTGTGCCCCATTTTGGATCATTCTTCAGATTCCCCAAACCTTGCAATCCCCTGTTAGTATATTCCTAACATACTGTCAGGGCCTGTGAACCCTCCTCATGTTGGAAATGAGCCAGTTTCAGGCTGTTTTTATTTAATAAAAATAAATAAATAAGTGTGGTCAATTATAGAATGCCTCTTCTTCCCTTCTTTCCTCACACTGACACATGAATTTATATTCCTGCCATATGAGTCAGTAGAGATGGAAGTGTTAATTTATTTGAGCTTATGTGTGTAAATACTTGTTTGAATAAAAGGTACAGGGTGTGCAGTACCAATACAGTCACTCACTATTGGCACATCAAGTTGGCACTCTGAGCACACATTCCAGAGAGACATTGTTGCACAATAGTTAGGGCATATAGAATGTGTGTTCCACAGAGTGGAACAAAATGGATCCTGATGAAAACTGAATTATCTAAAAAGTCAAACAAAAGAACTATTCTATAAATTAAAAAATCAGGAAATGAAAAATATGAATGAGAAGATTAGGTATTAATAGAAGTGAGCTCAAGAAAATTCTGGGTGAAAGAAAGGAAGAAATGGGAAAAAATCAATAATAAAAAGACATGTCACTGAGCTAAAGAATGAATTGATACTTCAAGTGGAAAGTTCACAGTAAGTTCAAGGCATGATTTAAGAAACAATGGCACACTGGAAAAATTTCAGAATTTTGAAGTAAAAAAAAAATTCTTTTTGAAATAAACAGTTTTCTTCTTTTTGAAATAAATCAATTTATTCTATCTAAAAAAAAGAACTTTAGAGAGAATGAATTGATTTATTTTATTTCAAAAGGAAGAAAATCAGGTCACTGTTGGATTCCTAATCTGCAACACTGGAAACTATGTTTATAACTTTTTAAGAAAAAAAGGAGTTTGTATTCCAATAACTGTGTGCCTTGCCAAAATATCTGTCTAGATGAAAATACCAAAGTGAAAGACTTTGGAAACATTTAATGGTTCAGGCAGCATCCCATTCATTTACCCTTTTGAGAAAATCATTAGAAGTACTCATACCAAAAATAACTCAACCAGTATTAAGATCTTAAAATAGAGGATGAAATAAGTCAGAAAGTCTGCTGAGCAAATACTAATGAAATGGGTAGTAAAATATATACAAGGCTAATATACTTGGAAACTACTTGAAAATAATTTTTAAAATAGAAGCGGTAAATATAATGGACTACATAAGTATATTTGCAACTCAGAGAGATAAAATATTAATATGCAAAAAATAAAAAAAAATGACAATCTTATTTAAACTGTGTAAAGAGCTTGAGTAGAATATATTTCTGGAGATGTCCAAATGTTCCTTAAACTCACACCTTCTAGTACTATAATTCCTGCAATCTTTCAGCAATACACTGGAATAAACAAGCCATGATTCTTCCAGTTTTCTCGGTCCCTCATTTCCCCTCACATCTTAATTTACCTCCTTAACACAAAAGCTTCTATGGTACATGAAATAATTACTCCTTTGTATATACCACATACACATTATCCTTTCTATTCCATCTACATACTGGTCTGGCAAAATCTCAAATCTGGCAGTTAAAGACAGCTGGAGAAAGCCATATAGTCTTGCTAATAGGTGCCATTTTATGTTCACAACCATAAGTATATGGTCACGTATCCCTATACCAGTCTGGTTCCATTCACTTTCCCAGTCTTCTAGGAGACTATGGGTGATGGAAATGGTTAACACGCTCAGCTGCTAACTGAAAGATTGGAGGATTGAGTTAACCATAGGCACCTTGGAAGAAAGGCCTGGTGATCTACTTCTGAAAAACCAGTACTGAAAACCTGTGGAGCAGAGTTCTCCTCCAACAGACATAGGGGCACAATGAGTTGGCATCTGCTCTCCAGCAAGTGGTTTTAGAAAACCGTGTAATACTTTCTCTGCTGTCTTCCAGCCTCTAAAACCTCCCCCATCTCACGAAAAGAAATTACTTTTGCGATTGTATGATGTTTTTGTTTTTATCTGAGCTCAGACGTGATTACAGAATAATCTTGTTTTTTCTTTGTTTATACAGTCATAGTGACCTTTCTGATACTGGTGTCCTTGAAAATATTTTATGTTAAGTAGGGAACTGGTTGGTTTTAGGAAACACCATGATCAAACTTTAAGTGCCAGGCCAGCTACCAGCTGACAGCTGTCAGGACTACAATTTTCTTTCTCAATATTAGAGAATATAAAAAACATATCGTTTTAAACAAAAACATGTCACAGATTACAACAATCTCAGCAAATCATAAATATGCTGTATATATACACACATACACAAACACGCACACATATTAGAGTGCATGTGTGGGTATGTATGTGTAGGAACATGGGAAACAGAGAGAAAAAATATACAACCAACAATTTATGTTAGCCAGGGGTGTGTGTATGGGAGAGGAGGGCAGTGGGGCTAATTGGGGAAAGTTTGAGAAAGGGAGGAGAAAAACTGATAATTTTTTCTTTAATTTTTAAGTACTTCCATAGTTACAGAGATTATGTGTTTATAATACCTGTAAATCTGAACAAAACACTAATACAAGTTTGAAAACAAAAGAACAATCTATAGGCCTAAGGAACAATTTAACTATAGCCTGAGACCATGAATCTCCAAGTTTTCCAATAAAAACCCGGAGCTGCAGGAGGAAGGAAAGTGAGAGTTAGAAAAGCATATCAAATCTTTCATTACACATGAGGTATAAAAGAGAAAGTTATGAAAGAAGTAAAATTCTACTAAAGATTTCATCTTGTAGAGACTTATTATTTGATGTATAAAATTAAGTATCTCAGACAAATATGGATGTAACTTTTGGCATAATTGAAACATATAAATGAATCTATAAAACACAATACAGCTTGAAAAAAAACCTGGGGTAACAAAAGGAATTGAAACAATAAAAATAAATTTTTAGAGATAAATGAAAAAAATCCATATTACAAAATGAATGACATAAAAAGTAAGAAAAGAGGAACAGATAGGAGGAAGGAAAGAAAAAAACAGGAAGTGAGAGAGAAGAGAGTAAGAAAGATTATGACACTCAGATAAAATGAGTATTTTTAGTGACAGGAGATACGATTCATATAGAATACATGAACATAAAACTTCAAGAGTTAAAGAAAATATATGAACAGATTAAAAACAAGGATATTGAAGATCTTAATAAAATCTTTAATGTGCTTGAGACAACTAATTGATCTAAAATTTGTTAGAGAATGCACAGTCCTTTTTATTCATCCATAGACCATTTATCAAATTGAACACCCAATAACACCAAAACAAAATGTGAAGATATTCCAAATTAAGATATAGTACAGATTATATTCTTTTTTTAGAATAATTTTTTTTTTGTGCTTTAAGTGAAAGTTTACAAATCAAGTCAGTCAGTCAAATATAAGCTTATATACACCT
Organism: Elephas maximus indicus; assembly: GCF_024166365.1. NCBI lineage: Eukaryota > Metazoa > Chordata > Mammalia > Proboscidea > Elephantidae > Elephas > Elephas maximus. The sequence continues at coordinate 88,679,245 of NC_064823.1, forward strand.
CACTCCATACTCCCACTTATTCTTCCCCTAATGAGTCAGCCCGCACCCTCCTTCCAGTCTTTTCTTTCGTGACGGTTTTGCCAGTTTCTAACCCTCTCTACCCTCCCATCTCCCCTCCAGACAGGAGATGCCAACACAGTCTCAAGTGTCCACCTGATACAAGTAGCTCACTCTTCATCAGCATCTCTCTCCAACCCATTGTCCAGTCCCTTCCATGTCTGATGAGTTGTCTTCAGGTATGGTTTCTGTCCTGGGCCAAGAGAAGGTTTGGGGACCATGACCGCTGGGATTCTTCTAGTCTCAGTAAGACCAATAAGTCTGATCTTTTTATGAGAATTTGGGGTCTGCATCCCACTGTTCTCCTGCTCCCTCAGGGGTTCTCTGTTATGCACCCTGTCAGGGCAGTCATCAGTTGTAGCCGGGCACCATCTAGTTCTTCTGGTCTCAGGATGATGTAAGTCTCTGGTTCACATGGCCCCTTCTGTCTCTTGGGCTCATAGTTATCGGGTGACCTTGGTGCTCTTCATTCTCCTTTGATCCAGATGGGTTCAGACCAATTGATGCATCTTAGATGGCTGCTTGTTAGCATTTAAGACCCCAGACCCCACACTTCAAAGTGGAATGCAGAATGTTTTCCTAATAGAATTATTTTGCCAATTGACTTAGAAGTACCCTTAAGTCATAGTCTCCAAACCCCTACCCTTGCTCCCCTGACCTTCGAAGCAGTCAGTTTATCCCGGAAAATTCTTTGCTTTTGGTCCAGTCCGGTTGAGCTGACCTTCCCTGTATTGAGTATTGTCCATCCCTTCACCTAAAGTAGTTCTTATCTACTAAAAAAACAGTAAATAACCCTCTCCCACCCTCCCTCCCTCCCCCCCTCGTAACCACAAAAGAATGTGTTCTTCTCAGTTTATACTATTTCTCAAGATCTTATAATAGTGGTCTTATACAATATTTGTCCTTTTGCATCTGACTAATTTCACTCAGCATAATGCCTTCCAGGCTCCTCCATGTTATGAAATGTTTCACAGATTCGTCACTGTTCTTTATCGATGCATAGTATTCCATTGTGTGAATATACCACAATTTATTTAACCATTCTTCAGTTGATGGACACCTTGATTGCTTCCAGCTTTTTGCTATTGTAAACAGAGCTGCAATAAACATGGGTGTGCATATATCTCTTCGTGTAAAGGCTCTTATTTCTCTAGGGTATATTCCGAGGAGTGGGATTTCTGGATTGTATGGTAGTTCTATTTCTAACTCTTTAAGAAAACGCCAGATAGATTTTCAAAGTGCTTGTACCATTTTACATTCCCACTAGCAGTGTATAAGAGTTCCAATCTCTCCACAGCCTCTCCAACATTTATTATTTTGTGTTTTTTGGATTAATGCCAGGCTTGTTGGAGTGAGATGGAATCTCATCGTAGTTTTAATTTGCATTTCTCTAATGGCTAATGATCGAGAGCATTTTCTCATGTATCTGTTAGCTGCCTGAATATCTTCTTTAGTGAAGTGTGTGTTCATATCCTTTGCCCACTTTTTGATTGAGTTGTTTGTCTTTTTGTAGTTGAGTTTTAACAGTATCATATAGATTTTAGAGATCAGGCGCTGGTTGGAGATGTCATAGCTGAAATTTTTTCCCAATCCGTAGCTGGTCTTTTTACTCTTTTGGTGAAGTCTTTAGATGAGCATAGGTGTTGGGTTTTTAGGAGCTCCCAGTTATCTGGTTTCTCTTCAGCATTTTTAGTAATGTTTTGTATTCTGTTTATGCCTTGTATTAGGGCTCCTAACGCTGTCCCTATTTTTTCTTCCACGATCTTCATCATTTTAGTCTTTATGTTTAGGTCTTTGATCCACTTGGAGTTAGTTTTTGTGCCTGGTGTGAGGTATGGGTCCTGTTTCATTTTTTTGCAAGTGGATATCCAGTTATGCCAGCACCATTTGTTAAAAAGACTATCTTTTCCCCAATTAACTGACACTGGGCCTTTGTCAAATATCAGCTGCTCATACGTGGATGGATTTATATCTGGGTTCTCAATTCTGTTCCATTGGTCCATGTGCCTCTTGTACCAGTACCAGGCTGTTTTGCCTACTGTGGCTGTATAATATATTCTAAAATCAGGTAGAGTGAGGCCTCCAACTTTCTTCTTCTTTTTCAGTAATGTTTTATTATCCGGGGCTGCTTTCCTTTCCATACCAAGTTGGTGATTTGTTTCTCCATTATATTAAAAAATGTCATTGGGATTTGGATCAGAAGTGCGTGGTATGTACAGATGGCTTTTGGTAGAATAGACATTTTTACTATGTTAAGTCTTCCTATCCATAAGCAAGGTATGTTTTTACACTTATGTAGGTCCTTTTTAGTTTCTTGCACTAGTAATTTGTAGTTTTCTTTGTATAGGTCTTTTACATCTTTGGTAAGATTTATTCCTAAGTATTTTATCTTCTTGGGGGCTACTGTGAATGGTATAGATTTGGTGATTTCCTCTTCGATGTTCTTTTTGTTGATGTAGAGGAATCCAAGTGATTTTTGTATGTTTATCTTATAACCTGAGACTCTGCCAAACTCTTCTATTAGTTTCAGCACTTTTCTGGAGGATTCCTTAGGGTTTTCTCTGTATAAGATCATGTCATCTGCAAATAGAGATAACTTTACTTCTTCCTTGCCTATCCAGATGCCTTTTATTTATTTGTCTAGCCTAATTGCTCTGGCTAGGACCTCTAGCACAATGTTGAATAAGAGCGGTGATAAAGGGCATCCTTGTCTGGTTCCCGTTCCCAAGGGAAATGCTTTCAGCCTCTCTCCATTTAGAATGATGTTGGCTGTTGGCTTTGTATAAAATGCCCTTTATTATGTTGAGGAATTTTCCTTCAATTCCTATTTTGCTGAGAGTGTTTATCATGAATGGGTGTTGGACTTTGTCAAATGCTTTTTCTGTATCAATTGATAAGATCATGTGGTTTTTTTCTTTTGTTTTATTTATATGGTGGATTACATTAATGGTTTTTCTAATATTAAACCAGCCTTGCATAAAAAAAAAATTTTTTTTCGCATACCTGGTATAAATCCTACTTGGTCGTGGTGTTTTATTTTTTTGATATGTTGTTGAATTCTATTGGCTAGAATTTTGTTGAGGATTGTTGCATCTACATTCATGAGGGATATAGGTCTGTAATTTTCTTTTTTTGTGGTGTCTTTACCTGGTTTTGGTATCAGAGATATGGTGGCTTTATAGAATGAGTTAGGTAGTATTCCATCATTTTCTATACTTTGAAATACCTTTAGTAGTAGTGGTGTTAACTCTTTTCTGAAAGTTCAGTAGAACTCTGCAGTGAGGCCATCCGGGCCAGGGCTTTTTTTTGTTGGGAGTTTTTTGATTACCTTTTCAATGTCTTTTTTTGTTATGGGTCTATTTAGTTGTTCTACTTCTGATTGTGTTAGTTTAGGTAGGTAGTGTTTTCCTAGGATTCATCCATTTCTTCTAGGTTTGCAGATTTGTTAGAGTACAATTTTTCATAATAATCTGATATGATTCTTTTAATTTCAGTTGGGTCTGTTGTGATATGGCCCATCTCGTTTCTTATTTGGGTTATTTGTTTCCTTTCCTGTATTTCTTTAGTCAGTCTGGCCAATGGTTTATCAATTTTGTTAATTTTTTCAAAGAACCAGCTTTTTGGCTTTGTGAATTCTTTCAATTCTTTTTCTGTTCTCTAATTCATTTAGCTGAGCTCTAATTTTTATTATTTGTTTTCTTCTGGTGCCTGATGGATTCTTTTGTGGCTCACTTTCTATTTGTTCAAGTTGTAGGGACAGTTCTCTGATTTTGGCTCTTTCTTCTTTTTGTATGTGTGCATTTATCGATATAAATTGTCCTCTGAGCACTGCTTTTGCTGTGTCCCAGAGGTTTTGATAGGAAGTGTTTTCATTCTCATTGCATTCGATGAATTTCTTTATTCCCTCCTTAATGTCTTCTATAACCCAGTCTTTTCTGAGCAGGGTATTGTTCAGTTTCCAAGTATTTGATTTCTTTTCCCCGATTTTTCTGTTTTTGATTTCCACTTTTATGGCCTTGCGGTCTGAGAAAATGCTTTGTAATATTTTGATATTTTGGATTCTGCAAAGGTTTCTTTTATGACCTAATATGTGATCTATTCTAAAGAACGATCCATGTGTGCTAGAAAAAAAAATTATACTCTGCAGCTGTTGGGTGGAATGTTCTGTAAAAGTCTATGAGGTCAAGTTGGTTGATTGTAGCAATTAGGTCTTCCATGTCTCTATTGAGCTTCTTACTGGAAGTCCTGTCCTTCTCCGAAAGTGGTGTGTTGAAGTCTCCTACTATAATTGTGGAGGTGTCTATCTCACTTTTCAGTTCTGTTAAAGTTTGTTTTATGTATCTTGCAGCCTTGTCATTGGGTGCATAAATATTTAATATGGTTATTCTTCCTGGTCAATTGTCCCTTTAATCATTATGTAGTGTCCTTCTTTATCCTTTGCGGTGGATTTAAGTTTAAAGTCTATTTTGTCAGAAATTAGTATTGCTACTCCTGGTCTTTTTTGCTTGTTGTTTGCTTGATATAATTTTTCCATTCTTTGAGTTTTAGTTTGTTTGTGTCTCTAAGTCTAAGGTGTTTCTCTTGTAGGCAGCATATAGATGGATCCTGTTTCTTTATCCAGTCTGAGACTCTCTGTCTCTTTATTGGTGCATTTAGTCCATTTACATTCAGCGTAATTATAGATAAGTATGTGTTTAGTGTTGTCATTCTGATGCCTTTTTGTGTGTGTTGTTGACAATTTCATTTTTCCACTTACTTTTTTGTGCTGAGATGTTTTTCTTTGTAAATTGTGTGTTCCTCATTTTCATGGTGGTTGAATTTATGTTTGCTGAGTCGTTATGTTTTTCTTGGTTTTTGTTTTGAGTTATGGAATTGTTAGACCTTTTTGTGGTTATCTTAATATTTACCCCTATTTTTCTAAGTAAAAACCTAACTTGTATTCTCCTATATCGCCTTGTTTTCCTCACCATATGGCAGTTCTATGCCTCCTGTTTTTAGTCCCTCTTTTTGATTATTCTGATCTTTTACATATTGACTTCAATGATTTCCTGTTCTGAGCATTTTTTTCTTTTTAAAATTAATCTTATTTTGTTTTTGTGATTTCCCTATTTGAATTGTTATCAGGATGTTCTGTTCTGTGACCTTTTGTTGTGCTGGTATCTGATATTATTGATTTTCTGACCAAACAATTTCCTTTAGTACTTCTTGTAGCTTTGGTTTGGTTTTTGCAAATTCTCCCAGCTTGTGTTTATCTGTAAATGTTTTAAGTTCACCTTCATATTTTTTTTTTCATATTTGAGAGCGAGTTTTGATGGATATATGATGCTTGGCTGGAAGTTTTTCTCCTTCAGGGCTCTATATATGTCATCCCATTGCCTTCTTGCCTGCATGGTCTCTGCTGAGTAGTCTGAACTTATTCTTATTGATTCTCCTTTGTAGGAGACCTTTCTTTTATCCCCGGCTGCTTTTCAAATTGTCTCTTTATCTTTGGTTTTGGCAAGTTTGATGATAATATGTCTTGGCGATTTTCTTTTTGTATCAATCTTATACTGGGTTTGATGAGCATCTTGAATAGATATCCTTTCGTCTTTCATGATGTCAAGGAAGTTTTCTGCCAACAGATCTTCAACTATTCTCTCTGTTTTTTCTGTTATCCCTCCCTGTTATGGAACTCTAATCACACGCAAGTGATTATTCTTAATAGAGTCCCACATGATTCTTAGGGTTTCTTCATGTTTTTTAATTGTTTTATCTGATTTTTCTTCAACTATGTTGGTGTAAATTGCCTTATCCTCCAACTCCCCCACTCTGCATTCCAATTGCTTGATTCTGCTCCTCTGACTCCCTATTGCGTTTTCTAATTCTGTAATTTTACTGTTAATCTTTTGGATTTCTGAATGTTGTCTCTCTATGGATTCTTGCAGCTTATTAATTTTTCCACTACATTCTTGAATAATCTTTTTGATTTCTTCAACTGCTTTATCAGTGTGTTCCTTGGCTTTTTCTGTAGATTGCCTTATTTCATTTCTGAGGTCATCCCTGATGTCTTGAAGCATTCTGTATATTAGTTTTTTATATTCTGCATCTGGAAATTCCAGGATTGTATCTTCATTTGGGAAAGATTTTGATTCTTTAATTTGGGGAGTTGTAGAAGCAATTATGGTCTGTTTCTTTATGTGGTTTGATATCAACTGGTGTCTCCGAGCCATGTATAAGATATTGTAATGATTTATTTTATATTTGCTCACTGAGTCTTATCTTGTTTTGTTTTCTTTCAATATACATAGATGGGCTACTAGATTGCACTGTCTTGATTATTGTAGCCTTTGAATCACTTATGTCCTATTAGCAGCTGCTTTGGGCTATTACCAGGTACATAAACCTAAAAGCCCATTCAGTATTCCTGAGTAGAATCTGATTTTGGGTCACCAATTTTGTGGTGTAGACTTTCACCTATTCACTTAGAGGAGTAGTGGTGATTGTTGTGTGTACCAGATTCTAGTAGCAGCAGGGGGTCACACTCCGGGGGGGGGGCAGGTTGCTGACTGCCTTCCCCCAAGTGCCAGTGAGGTAGGTGTGTCTTTATTCCTAAAGCACTTTCGTAGGTGGGCTCTGCAGCTGTACCTTAGGCACCCAATGCATTTACCTCTACAGATTGGTAGGTGTCAGTATCCTCAGACCCCTATGGCAGGAGGCTAGGTGGTTTGGGTGGAGCTTCAGGCCTCAGTTCCCTGTTTTGGGTCAGTGAGGGCTCTGTTTAATAGGTAGAGATATCGGATCTGGGAAACTTGTCTTTCCAGTAATCTGCTAGAACAATTACAGTCAGATCCCTATCAGAATTGCCTTTGCATTATAATAGCCACCTTGTTACCTGGAGGGATGAAAGCCCAAGACTGTGGATCTCATATGCTTGGCTGGAGCTGGTTCTGTATTTTTAGTCCAATTTTGGGAAGTCAGGGAAGGATTTTTGGTCCCTGGTTTTTTTGTAGCTGCTTCTCTCAGGCCAGGAGAATGGGTTAGGAAAAGACCAAAAAAAAAAAAAAAAAAAAAAAACCACAGAGCACTTCACTCTCTGGCTCAGGAAATTCCAGTGTTAATGAAGCCACCTGGGAAGGGGAGGGGAGGGATTAGATAGATAGTAGTAGCACCCCGAATATAGACAAAGTTAATTATCTTGCATTGTCATGACTATTTTATCTGAGATTCCCAAGAGGTGTGTAACCTGTGTGCATTGGCTGGTTCGAGATTGCCCCCAAGGGCAGGCCTGCATCATGTGTTTTGCTGTCTCAGAAGCCGTGGTCAGTTCTTCCGCTCCCACTCCAAAGCCCAGCACCAAGCTTCCCCGGCTGTGATGCTGCACTCCAGGCTCCAAAACCAGTCGCTGCCTCCCGGTGACTTCTCTTCCTGTCAGCCACGTCACTGAGCTGCCTGCGTGCACTGCCTGGGCTTCCCCCGAGGTCACTTCTGGGAGCTAGGGCTGCATTCCGTGTTTGCTCCGTCTCAGGATGCCCTGCTCATCTCCCCTGTGCCCAGTCCAAAGCCCGGCGCCAAGGTTTTCTGACTGGGACGCTGGCTCCAGGCTCCGAAAACAGCCATTGCTGCCCCTTGGTTGCTCTTTCTCAGTCTCTGTCACTCTGGTCAACTCTTTAGATCTGTGTTTGATGGTCAGGGTTTGTAGATTGTCATGTATGTGATTGATTCACTTGTTTTTCCGAGTCTTTGTTGCAAGAGGGATCCGAGGTAGCTTCTACCTAGTCAGCCATCTTGGCCCGCCTCCCCAGATTATATTCTTATGTTCAAATGTAATCACACTAGAAATTAAGTATTGAAAGTGAAAGCAAAATCACCTTCAAATTTAACAAATAAGTGACTTTTCTGAAATCTATTGGTATTTTAGATATCTAAATCTTACAGTACTAATTTTAAAATATCATTTTTTTCATAGATGTTAACCCAGATTTCCTGCTCAGATCATTTTTTATGTAGTAGAAGGTTGGCGTCTTAGTCATCTTGCACTGCTGTAGCAGAAATACCACAAGTGGATGGCTTTATCAAAGAGAAATTTATTTCCTCACAGTAAAGTAGGCTAAAAGTCCAAATTCAGGGTGTCAGCTCCAGGGAAAGGCTTTCTGTCTCTGTCGGCTCTGGAAGAAGGTCTTTGTCCTCAATCTTCCCCTCATTGAGGAGCTTCTCAGGCTCAGGGTGCCCAGGTCCAAAGGATGTGCTCTGCTTCTGATGCTGCTTTCTTGGTGGTATAAGGTCCACACTCTCTGCTAGTTTCTCTTTCCTTTTGTCGTTTGAGAGATAAAAGGTGGTGCAGGCCACACCCCTGGGAACTTCTTTTATATTGGATCAGGGATGTGACCCGGTAAGGGTGTTACAATCCCACCCTAATCCTCTCTAACGTAAAATGACAATCACAAAATAGAGGACAACTATACAATAGAGGGAATTATGGCCCAGCCAAATTGATACATACATTTTGGGGGGGATATAATTCAGTCCACAACAGTTAGTACAAGAAAATGGATTCAAGCTTAGTAAGTAGTATAGCCTCATTGACATCCAGTTAATTCTGACTCATGAAAATCCTATGTGAAAGAGTAGAACCACCCCATAGGGTTTCCAAGGAGCAGCTGGTGGATTTGAACTGCTGATCTTTAGGTTAGCAGCCGTAGCTTTTAACCACCATGCCACCAGGGTTAGCCATGATTATATGCTGAGAAAAAATAATGTTTTAGGCAGAAAATTACCTAATAAATATATTAATGATAGAAAGAATTCCTATTTTCCCTTAAATAACCTGTGACTTGCCTTCCAAAGTTGGAGTTGTATATGAAAACTATTCCCAAACAGATAAATTAGAAAAGCTAATTATCAGGTTGCTGTACTACTTTGGCTTGTGTGTTCCTGTGATGATGAAAGCTATGTCACCAGTATTTCAAATACCAGCAGGGTCGCCAATTGTGGGCAGGTTTCAGTTGAGCTTCAGGACTAAGACAGACTAGGAAGAAGGACCTGGTCGTCTACTTCTGAAAAAGTTAGCTGATGAAAACCTTATGAATAGAAGCAGAACATTGTCTGATATAGTTCCGGAAGATGAGCCCCTCAGATTTGGAAGGTGTTCAAAATACTGGGGAAGTAGAGTGGACCTTAATTAGATGGATGGAGTCAAGCTTTTGAGACCTTCATTTGCTGATGTGGCACGACTCAAAATAAGAGGCAACAGGTGCAAACACCCATTATTAATTGGAATGTGGGATGTACGAAGTATGAATCTAGGAAAATTGGAAATGGTTAAGAATGAAATGGAATCCATAAAGATCAATATCTTAGGCATTAGTGATCTGAAATGGACAGGTATTGGCCATTTTGAATCAATCATACGGTGTACTAAGGTAAGAACCACAACTTGAAGAGGAATGGCGTCACTTTCATCATCCAAAAGAACATTTCAAGATCTGTCCTGAAGTTCAAAGCTGTCAGTGATAGGAAAATATCTGTACATTTATTACAGTTAATAAAACTATTATTCAAATTTCAGCACCAACCCGTAATACCAAAGATGAGGAAATTGAATATTTTTACCAACTTCTGAAGTCTGAAATTGATGAAAAATGCAATGAAGATGAAATGACAATTACTGGTGATTGGAACGAGAAAGTTAGAAACAAAGGAGAAGGATTGGTAGCTAGAAAATGTGGTCTTGGTGGTAGATTGCATGCAGGAGAATACACGATGGAATTTGGAAGACCAACAACTTCTTCAGTGCAAATACCTCTTTTCGCCAACATAAACAGCAACTGTACACAGGACCTGGCCAGATAGAATACACAGGAATCTAAGGGAATACACCGTGGAAAGAGATGATAGAGAAGCTCAGTATCATCAGTCAGAACAAGGCCAGAGGCAGACTGTGGATCAGACCATCAGTTGTTCTTATGCAAATTTATGTTGAAGTAGAAGAATATTAGAGCTAGTCCAAGAGAGACAAAGTACAACCTTGAGTATATCCCACCTGAACTTAGAGACCATCTGAAGATTAGATTTGATGGGTTGAACACTAATAACCAAAGGCCAGATGAGTTGTGGTATGACATCAAGGACATAATACATGGAGAAAGCAAGAGGTCATTAAAAAGGCAGGAGAGAAAGAAAGGACCTAAATGGATGTCAGAAGAGACTCTGGAACTTACTCTTAAACTTAGAGTATCTAAATCCAATGGAAGATATGATAAAGCATAAAAGGTGAACAGAAGATTTCAAAGGGTGGCTCAAGAAGGCAAAGCAAAGTATTATAATAACATGTGCAAAGATCTGGAGTTAGAAAACCAAAAGGAAAGAAAATGAGTGGCATTGAAAGAAAAAATTTCATCCTCGAATTGCTATATTGAAGGATGCTATGATGAAAATATTTAACACAAGAAGAATCAAAATAAGATGGAAGGAATACACAGAGTTACTGACCCAAAAAGAATTGATGGACATTCAACCACTTCAGGAGGTAGCATATGATCAAGGACTGATGGTACTGAAGGAATAAGTCCAAGCTGCACTGGAGACACTGGCAAAAAACAAGGTTCTAGGAATTGACATAATACTGGTAGAGATGTTTCAACAAATGTTTGCAGCACTGGAGGTGCTCACTCATTTATGCTAAGAAATTTGGAAGACAGCTACCTGGCCAACCAACTGGAAAAGATCCATTTTTGTACCTATTCTAATTCTAAAGAAAGGTGATCCAATGAAATGTGGAAATCATTGAAAAATGTCATTAATAACATTAATTGTGGTAAAGATATTCAAAAACAGTTGCAACAGTACATCAACAGGCAGCTGCCAAAAATCTCAGCTAGATTGAGAAGAGGACGTGGAATGAGGGATGTAATTGCTGATGTCAGGTGGATCGTGGCTGAAAGTAGCAAATACCAGGAAGATGTTTACCTGTGTTTTACTCACTATGCAAAGGCATTCGGCTGTGTAGATCATAACGAATTATGGGTAACGTTGCAAAGAATGAGAATTCCAGAACACTTAATTGTATTCATGAGGAACCTGTACATAGACCAAGAGAAAGTCGTTTGAACAGAGCAAGTGAATACTGCATGGCTTAAAGTCAAGAAAGGTGTATGTCAGGGTTGTATCATTTCACCATACTTGTCCAACCAGTATGCTGAGCAAACAATCCGAGAACCTAGACTAATAGGAAGAACAAGACATCAGGATTGAAGGAAGACTCATTAAGAACCTGTGATATATAGATGACATGACCTTGCTTGCTGAAAGTGGAGAGGACTTGAAGCACTTACTGATGAAGATCAAAGACTACACCCCTTAATATGGATTACAGCTGAACATAAAGAAAACAAAAACCCTCACAAATGAACCAATAAACAACATCATGAAAAACAGAAAAAAGATTGACATTACTTGAATCCACAATCAATGACCATGGAAGCAGCAGTCAAGAAATCAAAGGATACATTGCATTGGGCAAATCTTCTGCAAAAGATCTCTTTAAAGTGTTAAAAAGCAAACATGTCACTTTATGGACTAAGGGGTGCCTGACCCAATCCCTGGTGTTTTCAATAGCCTCACATGCATGCAAAATCTGGACAATTAATAAGGAGAGACGGACGAAGAACTGATGCCTTTGAATTACGGTATTGGCAAAGAACACTGAATATATCATGGACTGCCAGAAGAAGGAACAAATCTGTCTCAGAAGTACAGCCAGTATGCTCCTTAGAAGCAAGAATGGCAAGACTTTTTTTCACATACTTTGGATATGTTATCACGATAGACCAGTCCCTGGAGAAGGGTGTCATGCTTGGTACAGTTGAGGGTCAGCGAAAAGAGGATGACCCTCAACAAGATGGACTGACACAGTGTCTGCAACAATGACCTCAAACATAACAATGATTGTGAGGATGGCACAGTACCAGGCAGTGTTTTATTCCATCATACATAGGGTCACTATGCATGGGAACCTACTGGACTGTATCTAACAATAACAATTTTAGTATTTCTAGGTCTCTTTTCATTAGCACTACTGGCAGTAATTATTATTTTTATTTTATAAGTGGAAGTTACGTAACCTCAAAATACATAATGCCTCTTTAATTAAAAGCCAAAATAGAAAATATAGGTACAAAGTAGAAACCCTGGTGGGATAGTGGTTAAGAGCTACACTGCTAACCAAAAGGTCAGCAGTTAGAATCCACCAGGCGCAACTTGGAAACTCTAGGGGGCAGTTCTTCTCTGTCCTGTAGGGTTGCTATGAGTCAGAATTGACTCAAAGGCAATGCGTTTTTTGTTTGTTTGTTTTTGCTTATGTACCTAAGTGGTACCATTTTTAGCCAAAACTGGCAAAAATTCTCAGAACCATAAAGATGTCACTTTATTCAAATGTTGGAAATTCTAGTTTAACATTTCCTGGAAACCCACTGGTGTTTCCATCCCAGAATATTTAGGAGAACAATGAAGCTGGAAAGCTTATCTTTTTATAATCTGACTGGGACCTGAAACAGTTCATTAAGAGGGATGGAAAATAAAAAAGTGCAGGCTATAAATTCCTCCATTTAGCTGGAATGGTAACTGTCAGTTACAACAGAAATCATAAGCTAACTGTGGTGTTTTACGACTTTCAATTGTTAGACTTTAGGTTAAAGCCAGATCTCACAAATAATTTTTGCTTTAAGTAGTTATTCTGACTTTAGGATGTGCTGCCACCATGTGGTTGGTGGCTGATAGTGCCAGCTAGATTAAAAAAAAAAAAAAAAAAAAATTCTGTCATGTAGATTTTGACTGAGTGACCCTATAGGCCAGAGTAGAACTGCCCCAAGAGTTTCCAAGGAATGGCTTGTGGATTGAAACCGCTGACCTTTTGGTTAGCAGTTGTAGTTCATAACCACTGCACCACCAGGGTTTGACCAACTAGAGAAAAAAAAAAAAATTTTTTTTTACTAGAGAAAGCAAGTCCAAATTACCTAAAGGATTTTTAGTTTGGTTGATGGAGTAAACATACAATTCATCTAGATGTATAAGTATATATTAAGTACTTTGTTATATATAAAAATATACAACATATATAACAAATATATAAATATATATATATATACATATGGAAACCCTGGTAGCGTAGTGGTTAAGAGCTAGGGACGCTAACCAAAATGTCGGCATTTCGAATCCACCAGGTGCTCCCTGGAAACCGTATGGGACAGTTCTACCCTGTCCTATAGGGTCGCTATGAGTCAGAATCCACTTGACGGCAACAGGTTTGTGTTTTTTTGGTTTATATATACTTTTTTTTTAATATAATATAATATAAAAGAAATACATAATAGAAGACAAATTACTTGTGTGTGTGTATCCAAGATGAACACCCACAATATTTAATAGGCAAGTCAATAAATAGCTATTCTTAAACCACGAGTTTCTTTTACATATAGCAAGAGGAGCCTTTTCACGTTATTGTTGTTCTTAGTTGCCATTGAGCCCATTCCTACTCACGGCAACCTTATATATAACAGAATGAAACATAACCCATTCAGGCACCATCTTCATGATCATTGGTAAGCTGGAGCCCATTATTGTGGCTATTGTGACAGTCCATTTCATTAAAGTTTCCCTTGACTTTGTTGTCCCCGTACTTTACCAAAAATGATGTCCTTCTCCAGGGATTGGTCCCTCATGATGACGTGTCCAAAGTAAGCAAAACAAAGTCTCACCATCCTCACTTCTAAGGAGATTTCTGGCTGTAATTCTTCCAAAACTAATTTGTTAGTTTTTCCAGAAATCTAGTTTATTCAATATTCTTTGCTAATACCACAATTCAAATATGTCAATTCTTCTTCAATCTTTTTCATTGTCCAGCTTTCACATGCATGAGGTGATTGAAAAGTCATGGCTTGGATCACGTACACCTTAGCTGTCAAAGTGTCATCTTTTGCAGTAGATTTCCCCATGGCAATATGTCGTTTGTTTCTTGACAGCTGCTTCCACGGCCATTGACTGTTGATCGGTGTAGAATGAAATACTTTTCCTTATTCATAATTTCAGTGCTTTCCAACCTGAGGGGCTTATCTTGCAGCACTATATCTGATAATATCTCATTGTTATCCATAAGGTTTTTACTGGCTAATTTTTAGAAGCAGATCGCCAGGCCCTTCCTACTTGTATGTCTTAGTCTGGCAGCTTCGCTGAAACCTGTCCACCATGAGTGATATTGCTGGTATTTGAAATGCCAGTGTCCAGCATCATAGCCGCACGCGAGGTACCACAGTAGGACAAACTGACAGATGGGTTGTGAAAGCAAGAAAGTCCTTTTCAGGTTAGGACTGGTGTTATTAAAAAGTTAAAATAATGATACAAGTATATTAAAGGTTTCTACAGATTTCATTAGCAGTATATAAGATTCATCACTGTTGTTTAAAATAATTTAAAATAGTTCAATTATATAAAATTATTGCTTAATATTGGCTGGAGCCTTAAAAGCTTTCGAGCAGCCATCTAAGATAAACTATTGCTCTCTTACATCTGAAGCAAAGGAGAATTAAGAAAACCAAAGAACCAAGAGAGCAATTAGTCCAAAGGACTAATGGATCCCATGAACCACAGTCTACATGACCCCAAGACCAGAAGAACTAGTTGGTGACAGTTATCACTAACAACCTTTCTGAAGGGGATCACAACAGAGGGCCCTGGACAGAATGAGAGAAAAATTGCAGAACAAAAACTCTCAAATTACCAAAAAGGGCCAGACTTAGTTGTCTGACAGAAACTGGAGAAACCCCCAAGACTATTGCCTTAGGACACCCTTTTGAACTGGAACTGAAGCCAGTCCAGGAGACCAGCCTTCAGCCAAACCATAGACAGTCCCATAAAATGAACAACAACACCTGAGAGGAACGTGCACCATAGAGCAATCAATTAAACGAGATCAAAAGGGCAACACTTGCCAAAAAGCAAGGAAGGGAAGGCAGGAAGGGGCAGAGATTCAAAAATGAAAGGACATGGGAAACATAGAATGGAAATGGGAGGAATGCTGCCACACTTTGTGGAAAGAAACAAACATCATGGAACACTTTATGTACAAACTATCTAATGGGAAACTAATTTGCTTTGTAAAACTTCACCTAATTCACAATAAAATTTTTTTTAAAGATTAAGTGAGCCCACATAAAGTACTCTGTAATCTATAAAATACTTTGTAAATGTCAGCTTTCATTATCTTTTAAAAATAATATAAGGAGAAACGGGGTGTGACTGCTATTAGGTCAGGGTTTTTTTCTGGAGCTATAAAAAAAAAGAAATTTTAACTATTTCTATGACAAATTAACAAATCCAACAATAACAATAATAACGATGATAAACATCTGTATACCACTTTATGGTTTTGAAAGCACTTTTGCAAGCAGTTTCTTATTGATAGCTGGAATTATATCTCATGCTCACCAACTGCATACTGCTTATTCCACTGCCTTTTGACTACAACAAGATAGTGATGTTTTACCCCCAGTGACAAAGCCTGGGCAGAAAATACTGTAGATTTTTCTCTACTCTATTTTCATTAGAGTTCCCACCTATCTAGACAGCAGTTTCCAGGGAAAACGTGACTCAGGAACAACAGTTTAAGAAGAAAAATTTTCTTGTCAGAGAATCTAAGATTTCATTATCCTTACATCATCGTAATTTCATGACATTGCTGTTGTTGTTAGTTGCCGTCCAGTTGGTTTCAACTCAGAGATACTACGTACAACTCAGTGAAACACTGCCCAGTCCTGCGCCATCCTCACATCATTGCTATTCTTGAACCCATCATTGCAGCCACTGTGTTAATCCATTTCATTCAGGGTCTTCCTCTTTTTCAATGACCTTCTACTTTACCGAGCATGATGTCCTTCTCCAGGGACTGATCCCTCCTGATGACACGCACAAATTACATGAGATGAAGTTCTCACCATCTTCGCTTTTAAGAAGCATTCTGGATGTATTTCTCCAGGGCACATTTGTTTGTTCTTCTGGCAACCCACGGTATATTCAATATTCAAAGGCATCAATTCTTCTGTTTTACTTATGCATTGTCCAGTTTTCGCATGATATGAAGGGATTGAAAATATGATGGCTTGTGTCAGGCTTACCTTAGACTTCAAAGTGACATCTTTACTTTTCAACACTTGAAAGAGATCTTTTGTAGCAGATTTGCCCAATGCACTATGTCATTTGATGTCTTGACTGTCACTTCATGAGCACTGATTGTGAATCCAAGTAAAATTAAACTTCAATATTTTCTCCATTTATCATGATGTTGTTTATTCATCCAATTGTAAGGATTTTATTATCTTTATGTTGAGGTGTAACCTACACTGAAGGCTGTAATCTTTGATCTTCATCAGCAAGTACTTCAAGTTCTTTTTGCTTTCAGCAAGCAATGTGTCATCTGCATGTAATAGGTTGTTAACAAGTCTTCTTTCAATCCTGATTCCACATTCTTCTTTATATAGTCCAGATTCTTGGATTATTTGTTCAGCATACAGATTGGATAAGAAGATAAAAGAATGCAACCCTGACACATACCTTTCTTGATTTTAAGCCATGCGGTACTCACTTGCTCTGTTCAAACAACTGCCTCTTGGTCTATGTACAGGTTCCTCATGAGCACAATTAAGTATTCTGGAATTCCCATTCTTTGCAATGTTATCCATAATTTGTTGTGATTCACACAGTCAAATGCCTTTGCATAGAAAGTAAAACACAGGTAAATATCTTTCTGGTTTTCTCTGCTTTCAGCCAAGATCCATCTGACATCAGCAATGATATCCCTTGTTCCATATCCTCTTCTGAATCTGGCTTGAATTTCTAGCGGTTCCTTGTTGATGTACGGCTGCAACTCCTTATAAATGGTCTTCAGCAAAATTTTACTTGTGTGTGATATTAATGATATCGTTCAATAATTTCTGCATTCTGTTGAATTGCTTTTCTTTGAAATGGGCACAAATGTGGATCTCTTCCATTCAGATGGCCAGGGAAGTGTCTTTCAAGTTTCTTGGCATAGATAAGTGAGCACCTCCAGCATTCTGTCAAAACATCTCAAATGGTATTCCATAAATTCCCGGAGTCTTGTTTTTCAGCAAGGACTTCAGTGCTGTTTGGACTTCTTCTTTCAGTACTATCAGTTCTTGATCATATGCTGCCTCCTGAAATGATTGACCGTCCACCGATTATTTTTGGTACAATGGGAATCTGTATTCCTTCCATTTGCTTTTGATACTTCTTGTATTGTTCAATATTTTTTCCCACAGAATCCTTCAAAATTGCAACCTGAGGCTTTTTTTCTTCCCTTTTTTCAGCTTGAGAAACTCTGAGCATGTTCTTCCCTTTTAGTTTTCTAACTTCCGATATTTGCACATTTCATTATCATACTTTACTTTGTCTTCTTGAGCTGCACTTTGAAATCTTCTGTTCAGTTATTTTCCTTCATCATTTTTTTATTCATTTTAGCTACTCTAAGTTCAAGAGTAAGTTTCAGAGTCTCTCCTGACATCAATTTTTTTTTTTTTTCTTTCTTTCCTGTCTTTTTAAAGACTTGGTTTTCTTTATGTACGATGTCCTTGATACCTTCCCACAACTCATCTGGTCTTCAGTCATTAGTGTTGAATGTGTCAAATCTATCCTTAAGAATGTCTCCAAATTCAGGTAGGATATACTCAAGGTCGTATTTTGGTTCTTGTGGACTTGTTTTAATTTTCTTCAACTTAAATTTGCATGGCAGCAATTGATGGTCTGTTACAAACAAAAAAAAAAATTTTTTTTTCTTTCTTTTTCCACAGTCTGCTTCTGGCCATATTCTGACTGATGATACGGAGTTTCTCCATCATCTCTTTCTACAGATGTAGCTCACTGGATTCCTACATATTCCATCTGGTGAGGTCCACGTGTATAGTTACCATTTACATTGTTGAAAAAAAGGTATTTGCAATGAAGGAGTCATTGGTCTCGAAAAATTCTATCATGCAATCTCTAGTGTCATTTCTATCACCAAGGCCATATTTTCCAGCTACCAGTCCTTCTTCTTCATTTCCAAATTTTGCCTTCAATCACCAGTAATTATCAATGTATCTTGATTGCATTTTTCATCAATGTCAGACTGCAGAAGTTAGTAAAAATCTTCAATTTCCTCATCTTTGCATTAGTGGCTGGTGTGTAAAATGGTTGTATTAATTGGTCTTCCATGCAGAATATTATCCTATCACTGACAGCATTATACTTCAGGACACATCTTGAAAAGTTCTTTTTGACAATGAACGTGACTCCATTCCTCTTCAATTTGTCATTCCTGGCACAGTAGACCATATGATTGTCCAATTCAAAGTAGCCAATACCAGGCCATCTCAGCTCACTAATGCCTAGCATATTCATCCTTATGCATCCCATTTCATTTTTGACGATTTCCAATTTTCCTAGATTCATACTATGTATATTCTACATTATAATTAATAATGGATTTTTGAAGCTGTTTCTTCTCATTTTGAGTCATGCTACATCAGAAAATGAAGGTCCTGAAAGCTTGACACCATCCACATCATTCAGGTTGACTCTTCTTTGAGGGGACAGCACTTCCCTAGTCGTATTTTGAGCATCTTCCAACATGATGGGCTCATCTTCTGGCACTATATAAGACAATGTTCTGCTGTTATTCATACAGTTTTCACTGGACAGCTTTTTAGAAGTAGACGCAAGGCCTTTCTTCCTAGTTTGTCTTCACGTGGACCAACCACCAAAAACTCATTGCTGTTGAGTTGATTTCAACTCATAGCAACCCTATAGGGCAGAATAGAAGAGCCCCATATGGTTTCCAAGGAGAGTCTGGTGGATCCAAACTGCCAATCTTTTGATTAGCATCCGTAGCTATAGCTCAGCTAAAACTTGTCCACCAAGAATGACCATGCTGGTATTTGAAATACCGGTGGCAATGCTTCCAGCATCACGGCAGTACACAAGCTGCCACAGTACGACAAACTGACAGATGTGTGGTAGAATTTATTTTTAAAACCTGTTTAGTTAGGAGTCTAAATAGATTCAAATTGCAGAAAAACTGATTTGGATATTCCCATATACACATTTAATATGCATCTTATATAATTTTTGAGCTCTGTGAGGAAAATGTTGTTTCACATGAGAACAAACTGAAGCTCTCATGTTGAGGCTGTTGACCGAGATTGTGTGAGTGTGTGTATTTATGTATAATAGAGGTAAGATCTGAACATTGGCCAACTGCCTAAAACATAATGTTCTTTCCATTATGGTTAAGCATTCAGGTGCTAACTGAAAAGTTCTTAGTTCAAAACAACCAGCTACTCCATGGGAGAAAAGACCTGGCAATCTGCTGCCATAAAGATTACAGCCCTATAGGGAAGTTCTACTCTGTCCTATAGATTTACTGTGAGTCAGAATCAGCTTGACAGGATACAATAACATGGTTCAGACAGAACTGAAAGCAAGATTCTCTATTCATACTGGACAGCTACATATATACAGAAATGGGCCTGTGGTGGAAAGTGTGTGTTAGTGTGTATGTGTTGGATAGGACAGCATGGGTTGAATTTGATGGCAGTAATTATAGTTCTCTTGGAAAATATTCTCATAGCAAGTAAGAGTAAGTAGAGCCAGAAATTGAAATAAATCAATCTAATCAAGATTCCACTGTAAAGGGATGCAAAAGGCAATGTCACATGAAAATAGACTAATAAAGAACAAAAACTCCATCATGAATTCTAACACATTTCAAAGTATATTAGTTAAAAGGGTCTTTGGTTATTTTTGGTGCAAAATATAAATTTCTGTTAGCATTTGGCAGATAAAAAAGGCTTGAAACAGACCAGATCCCTCCCCCACCCCCCCCCCCCAAATTAAACCAGTTTCAATGGGCAGCAAATAAAAAGCAAGTACATCAAGGCTTTAAAAAATTTCACCATTAGCATCTGAAACCCTCACTATAGTAATAATTATTTTAATATTATAGTAATAATATGTTTTTCAGTTTCAACTTTGGTTAAAGCTTCTTTAGAAATGCAATCGTAAGTTCAAACTAAACCCTATTATCAAAGCAATAGATTCAGAGAATTGAATACTATGTAATACCTGTCTTAGGCTGGGTTGTCTAGAGAAGCAGAACCACTGAAGCAGATATGTATATGTATACACACACACACACACATATAGAGAGAGAGAAAGATTTATATCACAGAAATTGCTCACACAGTTGTAGAGGCTAAAAATGTCCAAGTACGTCGGTCAGAGATCAGGCTACAGGCTTCTCCTGACTCTTGTAGCTGCAGGGGCTGATGAACCTAAGATCAGTAGGCGAGATGGCAGACTGCTAGTTGATGGTCTTTGGAGGATGATGAATCCTAAATTGGCAAGTAACATGGCAGGCTGCTGGTCCATGTCCCAAAAATTGAAGGTCAGGTAATGTAGAGCCAAAAGCAGAGCCTGGTGCAGAGCAAAAGCCAGCAAGCCAGGCCAGTGAGCTTTGTCCATGTATATTGGATGCAGGCCACGCCACCAAGGAAACTCTGTTCCAGCTGACTGGCTGGTCTTAGCAGATCTCATCATGAAGATGAGTACATTATATCAGATCTCATCATGGAGGTGATCATAATTGCCAAACTACCTCATAACTGCCAAACTACTAAGAATGATGGCTCAGCCAAAATGACACACAACTCTAACTATCACAGTACCATACCTAAATAAAAATAAATTTCTTTAACCAGTTAAAAATTTATGAAACAACAACCACTACTACTACAAAAACAAAACAAAATAAAAGTAGCAAAAGAATAAAAAATACAGAAAAATTTCTACCTAATAATAAGAAATTAGGAAATTCCTTTTAAATCAGAATCAAAATAAAGTTTGTTTTTTTTTAAATTTATCTTCAATTTCTCATTGAACTGAAGGTTTTAATCAGCACAGTAAGATTTAATAAATAAATAAATATATGGAAACCCTGATGTAGTGGTTGAGCTCGGCTGCTAACCAAAAGGTCAGCAGTTCGAATCCAGCAGGCACTCCTTGGAAACCCTATGGGACAGTTCTATTCTGTCCTATAGGGTCACTATGAGTTAGAATCAACTTGTCGGCAACAGGTTTGGTTTTTTTTTTCTTTTTTGGTATATAAACATATGTTTGTAAACACACACATATACATACATGTACAGAAAAATATTCTCTCTAAAACACAAAAGAGTTAACAAATTAAATCAAGAAAAAATTTGGCAAGATGGCTTGTATAAAAACAATATACACAAATAATTTTCATTCTTGCACATTATTGTTGTTAGTTGCTGCTGAGTCAATTCTAACTCATAATAAAATAGAAATGAAATTTTAAAACTTGCTTCCACAAGAACTTACCAAAAAAAAAAAAAAAGATATACTAAGTAATGTACCTAATACTAAGGGAATATTTTTACAGAAATCCTATCCCAATGGGTGATTGTTTGGAACTTAGCAAGCAAATTCTAAAATCTATATTAAGGAAGAATGGTCAACAGTATCGAGGACAAATTTTAAGAACAAATCATGTTTATTTATCTAAGCAGATATCAAAATATGTGATATCAAATAAATAATGGTTAAAACAATGTGATAACAACACAGGGATAGATAAAATAGACAAGTAAAAAAGAATAAAGTACTAAACATATATGCAAAGCAGATACATCATAGCATTTCATATCAATGGAGAGATGGAGAAAATGATGAAGTTTTATGACTGATGCTGAGACCACTGGTTGTCACATAGAAAAATAATAAAAGGGATCCAATTCCAATTTGTTATTTTACAAAACACAACTAATTTCAAGTTCATAACAAAATAAATTTCAAAAGCAAACTTTTGTCTTCTATTGTATATTACCTTGTATTGTATAGAAGATGATATAAAAGAATATCTTTATGACTTCCTGGTAGGAAAGGGCTTAAAAACATGGCAAAAATGGCACAATGCATTCCAAAGTATATTGACAATTTCAAGTAACTTAGAATGTATGTGCGGTTATAATCCTCCTCATCCTTCTCCTTGCCCTCCTCCTCCTCCTCGTCATGATCATCATCATCACAATCATCATCACCATGGAAAAGACAAGCCATAGAATGGATTATATCTAGAATTCATAAATAATTACAAACCAATTAGAAAAATACAAACTTCCTTTTGAAAAAAAAGGATAAAATATTTGAGCAGATAATTCAAAGAGGAAACCTGAATGTCTAATAAACATAAAGAAAAATGGTCAATTTCCCTTGTAATTAGGGGAATGAAGAAAAACCTAAAATTAAAAAAAAAAGATTAAATCTACAATAAAAACTAAACAACTACAATGAAAAAAAATCTACACATTGCAAAAATCGAATAGTCTAACAATATCAAGTGGCAGTAAAAATCTGGGACAAAGGGTCTTCTATCCCCAAATATACCAACCAAACCAAATCCATTGCCATCTAGTCAATTCTGATTTACTGGGACCCGACAGGACAGAGTAGAACTGCCCCATAGGGTTTACAAGGAGCATCAGGTGGATTCTAACTGCCAACCTTTTGGTTAGCAGCCTAACTCTTAACCACGACACCACCAGGGTATCCTCCCAAAATATAGTTGCTTAAAATAACAATTGTTTCTTTAGATAAAGATTCTGTGGGTTGTCAAGTTGGACCGCATGCAACTGGATGGTTCTCCTTATCTCTGTTGTTTTCAGTCATGCATTCATGGTCAGTTGGCAGATGGACTGAGAGCTGTATGGAATAGGAAAGGCTCATCTCTGCTCCACGTAGACTCTCATCCCCCAGTATGCTAACCCAGGCTGGTGACAGGAGCCTCCCAAAAGGAGCAAGAGGGAACATACAAATAGCGCAGTTTCAAGCCTCTGTTTGTATCACATTTGCTGCAAAACTCACAGGCAAGCTCAAATAAAAGAGGGAGGGCATCAATTCCCACTCACGTTAGCAGAAGCTGCAAAATATTGTGACCATTGTTGGAATCTGACACAGGAAGGTTTGAGAGAGAGTAGTTTATTCTGAAGTGATTCTAAGAAACACCAATAGAGGAGTGAGAAAATAGGACAAGGAAGGGAAAGAAGCCAATTAGAGTGATATTTCGAGTCTGTTATTTTTGTAGGGAGTGACAATTTCATCGAATTGGGGAATGCTTAGAGACAGTGTAGAATGTCAAAGTTATACCAACCAAGGCACGAGAAAGCTGAGATACAGATTCCTCTTCTATTATTGGTTGAGGATCACGTCAGATGGCTTTAACTCTCTGTCATTCTTTCTTGCTTAAGGGAGTGTCCAGCATAATTTTGTTGCCATAAAAACAAAACAAGGCACAGTTGGGAGTACTCACAGTAGGTAGCCTGCAAGGTGTACTTGTAATTGCTGCAGGGATATACCCTGACACTGACAGCATTTGCTACAATTCACTGCTTGCATCGCTCAGATTCTTGTTTTTTTTTTTTTTTTTTTCGGTCAGGTTGACTCTTCGTGCACTGACCTGTAAGAGTTACTAATGCTATAAAGAATTTTTTTTTTTTTTTTAATTTACAAGAAAAACCCATTGTTGTCGAGTTCATTCCAACTCATAGCGACGTTATAGAACAGAGCAGAACTGTCCTATAGGGTTTCCAAGGAGTGGCTGGTGAATTCAAACTGCCAACCATGCTCTTTAACCACTGCGCCATCAGGGCCCAACATTTACAAGAAGGGGTCAATAAAACAACTAGTCTCCATTGTTGCATTTGACACTGTGCTATCAATTGATATTCACCATCTTCCTCCTCTACTACTCCTTCATCATTATCCTCACCCCGACCATCAATTCTGATGGTCTAGATTGTTTACCATGTGATGGATCCCCAGGCCCCTATAAAGCATGAGCCCCTGTTTACCATGCTCTTGCCATTCCTTGATTGATGCAATTGCCTGTTTATAGTTACCACCAGTCAGAGAAGAACTAACACATACCCCAGTCAATCTCCTGAATTCCACACATATTCCTCCTGCCCCCAATATGTAGGAGAAACCTATATCCTTATCAGAGTTGGGGTCATTAACCCTGCTACCAGAGTGATTCTTTTTTTTTTTTTTTTTTGCCTGATGATACTGCCAGGAGAAACCCAAATGGAAAGGGGTCATCCATAGGTTGAGTTTTATCAGGAAGCTTAGTATATTTTTTGATAGTTGCATTTTTACCTAGATAATAAGTCCAGCAGAGCTTAAAATTATGAGGATGAGAAGCACAGACTGCACAAGTGAGTCATGGGGAGTTACGGTGAGTGGTCCCACCTCTTGGATCCCAGCTGCATGCAGTACAGCACTCAATGACACAGCTCAGTAGAATGGGCTTCATTTAAATTACACTGAATTGTGGAAGTTATTCAAATGTTCAAATTGTTCTCCCAAAGCTGGTATCTTAGCCACATCTTTAAGAGTTTATTCCAGCATTCAGCCAGAATGGCAATGTCTGATATATGGCAGTACTAGTGATTCTATTTGCATCTCTCCATGCTCATGCCTCCTTGGCCATAAACCAGGTCTTTTAATGCAGAATATCACGACAATAAATCAAGCACTAGGGGAACTCTATGATAGTAGTGCTTGTCAAGGTGCCACAGGGTAAACACTAAAAGCTACAGCCAAAATACACATCATTTCCCAAAAGACTAACTGCCCCTTCCAGGATGGAAGAGGTCCAGTGTAAGCAAAATACTGCCAAATGGCTACTTGGTCTCTGGGGTGTAAGGAATTACTTAATATGGCCCTTCTAGTCATTTCATTTTTTTTTTTCATAGTCTTTGTGACCTACACACTATAAATGAGTGAGACCATGCAAATAAGTTCTTTGGAACCTAACAAAGGGATTGGTCAGTTTTGCTATCCCACTAGGCTTAAAATGAACTATCCTAGAGGCAGGAAGAGAGGATCTTACCATGACCAAGAAAAAAGAGCCAGGAGTGGGTTGTGTCTTTTGGACAAGGGAAAGAGTAGAACTGTCCCATGGAGTATTCTTCTCTATAATCTTTACAGAAGCAGATCACCAGATCTTTCTTCAGCAGAGCTGCTGGGTGGGTTCAAATCTCCATCTTTTCAGTTAGCATCCGAGTACTTAACTGTTTGCACCACCAGGGTTCCTCTACATTCTTGTTGTTGTTGTTACATGCCATGGAGTTGGTTCCAACCCATAGTGACCCTACACAACAGAGCAAAACACTGCCCAGTCCTGTGCCATACTCACAATCCTTGCTATGTTTGTACCCATTGTTACAGCCAGAGGGTTAATCCATCTCATTGAGGGTCTTCCTCTTTTTCACCAACACTGTCCTTTACCAAGCATGATGTCCTTCTCCAGGGACATGTTCAAAGTACTCAAGACAAAGTCTTGCCACCCTTGTTTCTAAAGAGTATTCTGGCTGTACTTCTTGCAAAATAAACTTGTTCTTTCTCCTGGCAGGGCATGGTATATTCAATATTCTTCACCAACACCAAAATTCAAAGGCATAATTCTTCTTTGACCTTTCTTATTCATTGTCTAGATTTCACATGCATATAAAGCTATTGAAAGTGCCATGCCTTAGTTCAGGTTCACCTTATTCCTCAAGGTGATATCTTTGCTTTTTAGCACTTTAAAGAGGCCTTTTGCAGAAGATTTTTTCAGTGCAATATATTGTATGATTTCTTGACTACTGAAGCCTGTAACCTTTTATTTTCATCAGTAAGCACTTCAAGTCCTCCTCACTTTCAGCAAGTAATGTTGTGTCAACTTCATATCACAGGTTGTTTATGAGTCTTCCTCCAATTCTGATGCCATGTTCTTCTTCATACAGAGCAGCTTCTCAGATTATTTGCAGATTGAATATGTATAATAAAAGAATAAAACTCTGACGCACACTTTTCCTGATTTTAAACCATGCGTAATTCCTTGTTCTGTGCAAGTGACTGCCTCTTGGTCAATGCAGAGGTTCCTCATGAGCACAATTGTTAGGACTTTCCATTCTTTGCAATGTTTTCCATAATTTGTTATGATCCACATAATTGAATGCCTTTGCATAGATTTTTTTTTTTTTTTTTTTTTACATAGTCAATAAAGCAATGATATCCCTTGTTCCATGTCCTCTTCTGAATTCAGATTGAATTTCTGACAGTTCCCTATTCACGTACTGCTGGAACCATTTTTGAATTATCTTCTGCAAAATTTTAGTTGTGGTGATATTAATAATGTTATTTAATAATTTCTGCATTCTGTTGAATTACCTTTCTTTGGAACGGGCAAAAATATGGATCTCTTCCTGCCTATTGGCCAGAAAGCTGTCTTGCAATTTTCTTGGCATAGGTAAGTGTCATGGATTGAATTGTGGACCCCAAAAGTACCTGTCAACTTGGCTAGGTCATGATTCCCTTGTATGACTGTATAATTGTCTACTATTTTATCTTCTGATGTAACTTACCTATGATGACATGTACAAGATTAGATAGTGTCTTAAGCCACTCTCTTTGATATATAAAAGAGAAGCCAGCAGAGAGATGGGGGAAACTTATACCATCAAAAAAGCAGTTCCTGGAGCAGAGCAAGTCCTTTGGACGTGAGGTTCTTGCACTGAGACGTTCCCAGACCAAGGGAAGACTGATGGCAAGGACCTTCCTCCAGAGCCGACAAAGTGAGAAAGCCTTCCCCTGGAACTGACTGGTGCCCTGAATTTGGACTTGTAGCCTACTAGACAGTGAGAGAATAAATTTCTTTGTTAAAGCCATCCACTTGTGGTACTTCTGTTATAGCATCACTAGATGACTAAGACAGAATTTGGTACCAAGAGTGTGGGGTGCTGCTCTAAAAGACACCTAAAATGTGGAAATGGTTTTGAAATTGTAAATGGATAGAAGGCTCAAAAGGAAGTGAAGAGAACTATTAACACTGCAGAAGGCACAGGTGGTGAGAAACAGCAGCAGGGGACTGACAGCAGCAGAACCAGGAGACCAGTGTCAGACAGTGCTGGAGCTGACCCATGGAGCAAAAGGGCTGAGTACCTGTGCGCAGGAGGTTTCCTGGTGGAGTGGAGTGCCTCTGGGCACTTATGGGTAGAGCTGGGCTTGCTGGCCAATGGAGCAAGAGAGCTGAGTGCCTTCTGGCCAAAGTTTACTGTCTGAGTGAAGTGCCTCCAGGTACTTACCAGTGGAGCTACAGAGCTTTGGAACACTTGCCTCTGCAGGGCTGATGCGGGTGTGAGGCCCGATGAGCCAAGAGGCCAAGAAACAAGGAAGCAGAAGCTGAAGAGACAAGGAACACAAGAAGCCTAGCTGCCTCAGTCTCAAAAGGCATGACCATGACCTCTGGGGTTTCAAAAGGTGGAGCCACAACCTCTGGTGTTTCTAAGGGTGGAGTTACTACTCAGATGGACTAGGAGAATGGTGCACCTAAAACTGATGGAGCAGAGTTGCTGTTCCAGTAGGCCTGGAAGGTGGAGCTGAAGCCCAGAGCTGAGGGGCCTCCACTCAGAATCCAGAGAGTGTGGCCAATACCTAGAGACTGGAGGGCAGGACGATTGTGTAAATTGTCTCAGAGAACAGAGAATTATTTTCAAAGCCTTGAGGGCTATCATAATGTGTCCTGCTACTTCCTTGGTGCCTGTTATGCCTTCTTTCTCTCTGATTTCTTCCATTTGTGATGGAAATATGTAGCTTGTGCCTGTTCTGCCATTGTACTTTGGAAGCAGATAACTTGTATTCTGGATTTCACAGATGAAGAGGAATTTTTGGATTTTGGACTTGGAGTTGATTTAAGACTTTTGCTATATGATGGATTGAATATATTTTACATGTGGCAGAAAAGTGAATTTTGGGAGGCCAAAGGTGTGGAATGTCATAGATTGAATTGTGTCCCCCCAAAATATCTGTCAACTTGGCTAGGTCATGATTCCCTTGTATGATTGAATGGTTGTCTACCATTTTATCTTCTGATGTTGATTTCCCTATGCATTGTAAATCCTATCACTATGATGAAATGAGATGGATTAGTGGCGGTTATATTGATGAGATTTACAAGATTAGGTAGTGACTTAAGCCAATCTCTTTGAGATATAAAAGAGAGAAGCAAACAGAGAGATAGGAGAATCTCACACCACCAAGAAAACAGTGCCTGGAGAGTCCTTTGGACCTGATGTTCCTGTGCTGAGATGCTCCCGGCCAAGGGAAGACTGATGACAAGAACCTTCCTCCAGAGCCATCAGAGAGAGAAAGGATTCCCTTGGAGCTGACACCCTGAATTTGGACTTGCAAGACTGCAAGTGAGAGAATAAATTTCTCTTTGTTAAAGCCATCCACTTGCGGTATTTCTGTTACAGCAGCACTAGATGACTAAGACAACAAGTGAGCACATCCAGTGCTGCACTGGTCTGTTGAAAGATCTCAATTGCCATTCTGTCAATTCCTGGAGCCTTGTTTTTTGCCATTTCCTTCAGAGCAGCTTGGACTTCTTCCTTCAGTTCCATTGGTTTTTGATCATATGCTAACTCCTGAAATGGTTGAAGGTTGACCAGTTCTTTTGGTATAGTGACTGTGTATTCCTCCGGTCTTCTTTGGATGCTTCTTATGTTATTCAATATTTTCCCCATAGAATTCTTCAAAATTTCAACTCAAAGCTTGAATTTTTTCTTCAGTTCTTCTACTTAAGAAATGCTGAATGTGTTCTTTCTGTTTGGTTTTCTAACTCCACGTCTTTGCACATTTCATTATAATACTTTACTTTGTCTTCTAGATCTGCCCTTCAAAATCTTCTGTTCAGCTCTTTTACTTCATCATTTCTCCCATTTGCTTTAGCTACTCGACATTCAAGTAGAAGTTTCAGAGTCTCTTCTGATATTCATTTTGGTCTTTGCTTTCTTTCCTGTCTTTTTAAGGACCTCTTGCTTTCTTCATGTATGATGTTCTTGATGTCTTTCCACAACTCCTCTGGTCTTCCATCATTAGTGTTCAAAGCCACAAATCTATTCTTGAGATGGTCTCTAAATTCTGATGGAATATACTCAAGGTCGTACTTTGGCTTTCACGGACTTGTTCTAATTTTCCTGTTTCAACTTGAACTTTCATATGGGCAATTGATGGTCTGTTCCGCAGTCGGCCCCTGGCCTTGTTCTGACTGATGATATTGAGCTTTTCCATCATCTCTTTGCACAGATGTAGTTGATTTGAGTCCTGTGTATTCCATCTGGTGAAGTTCATGTATATATAAAAAAAAAAAAAAGCTGCCATTTATGTTGTTGAAAAATTGTATTTGCAATGAAGAAGTCATTGGTCTTCCAAATTCTATCACACGTTCTCCTGCTGCTTTTTTTTTTTAATCACCAAGGCCATATTTTCCAACTACCAATTCTTCTTCGTTTCCGACCTTCACATTCCAATCACCAGTACTTATCGATTTATCTTGCTTGCATCTTTAATCAGTTTCAGACTACTAGAAATTAGTAAAAACTTCAATTCCCTCATCTTTGATGTTAGTGGTTAATGCTTTAATTTGAATAACAGTTGTATCGAGTGGTCTCCCTTATACACGTATGGATATTATCCTATCACTGACAGCTTTGCACTTCAGGATAGAACTTGAAATGTTCTTTTTGACCATGAATGTGGCACCATTTCTCTTCAATTTGTCGTTTCTAGCAAGGTAGACCGTATGATTGTCTGATTAAAATGGCCAATGCAAGTCCATTTCAGCTCACTGGTGCCTTAGATATCAATCTTTATGTGTTTCATTTCATTTTTGAAGACATCCAATATTTATAGATTCATACTTCACATGTCCCATGTTCCAATTATTAATGAATGTTTGCAGCTATCTCTTCTCATTTTGAGTTGCTTCACCTCAGAAAATGAAGGTACAGAAAACTTAATCCACGCCATTAAGGCCCACTCTACTTTGAGGAGGCAGCTCTTCCCCAGTAGTATTTTGAGTACCTTCCAACCTGAGGGGCTCATTTTCTGGCTTTATATCAGGCAATGATCCATTACTATTAATAAGGTTTTCACTGACCAATTTTTTCAGAAGAAGATTGCCAGAATCTTCTTCCTAATCTGTCTTAGTCTGGAAACTCCACTGAAAACTGTCAGCAATGGGTACCCTGTGGTGTTTGAAATATTAGTGGCATAGCTTCCAGCATCACAGCTGGAATCATTACCCAAACCAAAACCAAACCCAGTGCCATCAAGTCATTACTATGTGTTATTTCATATACCCCCAGCCATCCTAGCTTGGAAGTTGGTGGTGGAAAGACCGTGATAGCAAAACAGTATTCAATGCTAATAGTTGCTAGGAGAACCAGTAGAATACACCGTTAACAAAAAATTAATCTACTTCATAACGTAATGGGTGGAGAACGTGAAAAGTAAACAAACCTGTACAATCTTTTCTTCACTTAAGATCATATTCCTCCTCACATTACACTTATGCAACTAGGATTTATTTGAGTTCATCTTATTCCTAATGGCAAAGGAGAACTACTAAAGTTCCACCTGGAAGTTTCAGGTAAGAAATTTGAAAGCTTGCATGACAAGCAATATATAATGTACATGTGTACGTATTTTATATTTTAAAAGAAATACCAATAATTATAAGACTGTAGGTTAACTTTTAGTTTATTTCTTCGCTTCCCCTTGAAAAGGTTTTCAGTTTCATTTTCAAATAATCTGAGTTTTTTTCAGATTTTTGCACTTCATAATAATTACATATAAATGGAGAAAACTGTATTATAGAGCAGTAAATTGAGAGTTTTACCAAAATGTGAACTTAATGGCCTCTTTAAAAGTAAATGGCGAACCAGTGCAGAGTTTATTTGTTTCTTCTTTAGGCTACACAGAAGATAACAGGTTAGAAATTTTATATAAGTATGATGAGGGCAAGAATGATTTTCAAAAGAATTATCTTTACGATAGCATGTGTATTGGGATGAAAAATGTCATCCTTTGGTGGGTCTCTTATTTTCTTAATATTGTGTACTGTGTTTTTAAATATTTTTTATTTTATTTGTTTACAAACCCACATATTCATATATATTCATATATAGGTATATGTGTACATATATGTATGTGTATATATACACATGTGTATGTGTGCATATAAATGTATATGCATGTGTGTATATATATAATATATATATGCATATATACATGGCAAAAGAAGTTAAAATCACTCTAAAATTTTCTTAAAATTATCTTATACAAAATCCTATTTTAAAACTAGTAATTGGTCTGGTGATGTAAATGCCATGTTGGCTCCCTTTTTGTACAATCAGGCAAAGTACATTTTTTATTATCATGTCTGATAAAAAATATTTGTTTTAGCTTGGCTTCAAATGTATTAGCTTTTTCTCTGAACTCATCTGATTTTACAAATATATATAAATCATATATTTGGCTATAGTTCTGTTCAAAAATTTTATGAAAATAATAGATTTGCTTTTCAGTGATCTTAAGATCAGAATAATTAAAATCAAGAGTTTAGACCCTCATTTTTAGCAAACTACATTTTTACAACCTTTTTAAACCAACATGTCAATAGAATTTCTTCATTTTATGTTTCTATTACAATCTAGACTATAAAGCAATGTAAAATTTAACTGACTAGTTTGATCTAGAAGGTGAGATTTCTTAATACTGGTCACGTTTCTGAAAATGTGTCCTGAAGGAATGTTAAAAAAAAAAAGTCCAAGAGTTTATTTATATGTAACATTGGTTGCCTTTGGGCACACTGCCCCCTCATCACTTATGTCTTTGTAGTCCATACTCTAGGATGAGTATAAAATACACAGCCCTCATGCAGACTTTCCTATTCACAACCCCCATCTCACCCCCAAAGAAATTCTGGAAGCAATCTCTACTCTCTAGAATTTGGAAAGCATTTACCTGTATCATTTATCTAAAGACACTTGTTATTTTCTCAGGTTAAGAGAAGGAGAAGGGATTAAATGATAGAGACAATAGATTTTGAGTGTCTCTTTTACTCCAGGAACTATATTTCTTGCTTAAAAACATCATTCTGTTCATTTAAATATATATTTTTATATATATTATTACATAATAATGTATAGTATTGATTGTACAATTATTCATTTATTATATCTTATCAAATATTTATTTTTGTTTTATTATTTTATAATCACAAATCCTCTTAAGTTATTTTTTATTTCCATTTTAAAAATGTGGAAACTAAGTCTCATAAATATTAAGCAGCATAACCAAGGTTATAAACCATTGGTGCTAGGATTCTTTGGTTTACTTTATTCTAAAATCTAAATTTTTTCTATAGTATCATGCTGAATCTAACACCCTATGCTTATTTTTGTTATCTTTCCTGGTAAACAGTGAAGCAGTTGTAAGAACTGTCCTTTTGATTTGTCTTCCACTTAGTAAGTTGTGTTATGCATAGTAGGTACCTAATAAACACATATTAACTCAATGAAAGACTATATTTTTTCTAAAATTGAATTTGATCCCCTGCTAATAAATAAAATTAAAAAAATCATAAAAAAAAAATAAAATGACCAATTGTTCATCCTAGTGTTTCATGATAACTAACTATTTTAAAGTCTCCTGCAAAATAACTATGGACCAGCCTGGCACCAACAGGTAGTAATTTTGTGTACACCTCAAAATCTTACTGCAGAAGGCATAGAATTGAACCCACTGACATCAAAGAAGAAGAAACTGCTGCTTAGAAAGGTTGAGTAATTTGCCAATTTCATACAGCAAAATAAGGAAGGAGTTTGGTGTGGCAATTTCATGGTTCTATGGCTCCCTCCCACCTGAAATGTATGATTCACTCTGCTGAGTTTGAGCAGTACTGTTTTAAGGAAACAGTCACCATTTTATGAGAGATTATCTTTGGTGACAGAAGAACTCAGAGGAAAACATTTTTAAGACATAACTAAAGAATATGGGATTTCTAATTTCAACAGATACTTTAACACAAGAAGAGTCAGCCCTCTTTATGCACAATATTTAAGGAAATAATTTTACTTGGATGACTTGATCCTACATTGTCCAGTGTGTGTTACACAGATTTATATTGTGTATTTTATATTGCACCCGCATACTTTGGGCAGTCTGTTTTTTATATAGATGCATTGTACTTGATAAAGAGCCATGATATACTCTGGTGGGGCAATCTACCCTAGTGCTTATACAATAGTCCATGGGAGCCAGAGAGCCATAAAGTTGCCACCCCTAGTTCTTTTCTTATTTTACTATATGAAATTGGCAAATTACACAACCTTTTTTTTTTTTAAGTAGTGGCTCCTTTTTTCTTTGATGTTGGGATAATTATAGTACTTACCTCATTGGACTTCTTTTCAAAAATGAGAAATAAATGAGATTAGTACAGGTAAAACATTTTGTACAATCTCTGACACATAGCAAGGACTCAATAAATGTTTGCAATTATTAAGGGCTGATCCTAGAGATAGAGATAAAGCAGCTGCTTAAAAAAAAAAAAATTTTTTTTTTTTATTCACACAGACTAGTTACCTTTTGAGCAGCTCTTTTGGCAGAAGTACGCTTGAATTAACCATTCTCTTCAAATAGCTTTTATTTACTAGTAACATTACTCATAATCTTGTGAATAAATCACACGTGTACTTTTTATATATTTTATTCATTGACTTGTTATTTTTTTCTTAATTATTCATTAACATAAATATATTTTTCTCAACATATCTTAAAGTAGTAATAAATTTACACTTCCTATATTCGTTTGCACTTCATTTTTTAATACATATTATTGTGATAATTTCATCTCTTTCAATAACTATTTTAATAACATTTAATTGCTGCTAATAGCATTATATAAAATATAGGAAATGTTGAAAAATCCCTTAACATTAGCATCACCACATTCTGAGTGAGTTTTGGCCCTGGCTTTCAGGATAGATGCCTGGGTGTAGCAGTGAGATATTTAATAGCTTCAAACAATTTAATGGTAAGAATTCAACTTCACAAGGTACAATGAAATCTGAAAAGCAAAGAAAGTATCGAGGTCAGGCTCAAGAGAAAGATCAGAGAGTAAGAATTGTAAACAAAGCTAAAGTGGTAGGTTGTGAAGACACAGGTGACCCCTAATCTTGTAAATACCTTAAAATATGGAGCTACTAGAACTAATACCATTTGGTAGAGAGAAAGCTTTTAAGGATATCAATGGTTTGAATCAAAACTGAGAAATTTTTTTGCCTTTTTTTAATTTAAAGGCGGAAGAATTCATTTGTTTCACATATCGAGTCTTCTACTTCAAGCCACATCATGTTAAACAAGATCATTCTGCTCCTGTCTCTTCAGATAAGTCTCCTAGGAACCACTCATGGTGGGAATGTTCTGATATGGCCAATGGAAGGTAGTCATTGGCTAAATATTAAGATAATTATAGATGAGCTGATTAAAAGAGAGCATAATGTTACTGTCCTAGTTGCCTCTGGTGCACTCTTCATCACACCAACTTCTGAAACATCTCTGACATTTGAAAGATATAAGGTGCCCTTTGACAGTGAAAGAATTCAAAAAGTGATCACAAGCTTTGTTCTGACATGGCTAGAACATAGACCATCTCCTTCTACCATTTGGACATTCTATCAGGAAATGGCCAAAGTCATAAAAGACTTCCACATGGTGTCTAGGGCAATCTGTGATAGTGTTCTACAAAACCAGAAGCTGATGGAAAAACTGAATAAAAGCAAGTTTGAGGTCCTGGTATCAGATCCAGTATTTCCTTGTGGTGACATAGTAGCTTTGAAACTGGGAATTCCATTTATCTTCTCCTTGAGATTTTCTCCAGCATCAACAGTGGAAAAGCATTGTGGGAAGGTACCATATCCTCCTTCCTATGTTCCTGCTATTTTATCAGAACTCACGGACCAGATGTCTTTCACTGAGAGAATAAGAAATTTCATCTCCTACCATCTACAGGACTACATATTTGATACTCTATGGAAATCGTGGGATTCCTACTATAGTAAAGCTTTGGGTATGTAACAATTTTTGTTTTATTATTTGAAGCTGAACAGAGAACTTTGTGCCAGTTCTTTATTTCCCTATGACTATTCTTTTTCAGTCCTACATATCAATGTACATCGTACTATTACTTTTTAGTGGAAAAAAGATAAAAGGCAATATATTTTGGAATCACAGTGTGATGTTTACTAATTTTCTGGATGTGAAGATAACAACTAAGATTTTTTTATGGATAAGATTTACTGACAAATACCTTAGTTTAAAAATAGGATTAGATTCTCATTTAGATATTGTATTGAAAACAAAAATTGCTTAGAAATTACAGTTATGTATGAGAAAAGCCAGAAGATAAGATTTTCTACAAGCCCATTGTTAACATAAGACATGTGTGTGTTTAAGCATGTTTTATATATATATATAAAAAACCCAAAACCAAACCCATTGGTGTCAAGTCTATCCCAACTTAGGGCAACTGTATAGGACAGAGTAGAACTGCCCCATAGTGTTTCCAAGGAGTGGCTGGTGGATTTGAACTGCCAACGTTTAGATTAGCAGTCAATCTCTTAGCCACCATGTCACCAAGGCTCTCTCTCTCTATATATACATATGTATATATATATATATACATATATATCAATGATCATTGTTCTGTAAAAAGCAATGCTAGAAAAACATTTTTTTCCAGTTCATTTACACATTAAGCCTTTATCATGTTTATTTATAAGTGGATTTAGAAGAAAGCACAACATCATTGGTCAAGATAATTTATCAATTTGAATATTATTTGTATAACTTAAGCATGATATAGTGTTTATATATAGTGGGTCAGTGAAAGAGAGGGATACCCTCAACAAGATAGGTTGACACAGCATCTGCAACTATGGGTTCAAATAGAGCAACGATTGTGAGGATGGCGCAGGACTGGGCAGTGTTTTGTTCTGTGGTACATAGGGTCACTATGGCACCTAACAACAACAACCAATGATTATTAGCATCAAAACATCCATATTTAACATGTTGATGTTTATGCACATACTAGTCTAAATATGAAATAGGCTTTGCCCCTCATTGAATGTGTTTTGAATTTTATTATGCATTATTCACTAATTCTGAAGGTTCTGCTATTTACCAGGCTGTCCTTAGATGAGATTATAATAAAGGCTAAGATGAAGTCCTTGTCTTCAATAATTTCATGGTCAAGCAGAGAAGTCAGACATAAAAGATAATATTTAAAATGTAAGTGAGATAATAGAAATATGTAACAGAGATAGTATAGAGAGAGTCATGCGACAGGGATAGAGTGGTATTGTGGAGAACTTCAGAGTTGAGGTGATTCACAAGGATATATCAAAACAGTGGATATGAGCTTTTCTGCAAACTACGTGTGGGGAAAGAAAAGTATGCCCCAAGTTACAAAGACTCTTAATGGCACAGGGGTGCTAGCTCTTACTGGTGATTCAATATTTCTTACCGTCCAAATGTTGGGGGCGTGGGAGGCAGACACGGAAAACAACCCTGGAAATACAGGGATTGCAAGAATGAATTAATTCAATAAACATTTATCAAAGCATCTTGTAATATCATACTAAGCACTTTGTGTTTTATCTAATAAGCAATTGAGAACCATTTAAAGGAATGTTTTTTTTTTAGGATGGCTACGGGAACCATGGTGGCACAGTGGTTAAAGAGCACAGCTGCTACCAAAAGGTCAGGGGTTGGAACCCATTACCCGCTCCACAGGAGAAGGATGTGGCAATCTGTTTCTATAAAGATGTACAGCTTTGGAAACCTTATGGGGCAGTTCTCCTCCGTCCTGTAGGTCTCTGTGAGTCAGATTCAACTCACAGGCAACAAGCTTTTTTTTGGCTTATAATGGCTGCCATATTTTAGGCAAATAACCCACGCCTTCTAAGTTTGTTTGCCAATAACAATCCCAGACCCCGGGAGGTATTTTTATTAGCACCCCCATGCCATTTTTTGTTATGTTGCTGTAAGAAAATTAGCATAGTACCCTTATGAGAATATCTCTCGGGGGGAGGGGTTGGAGCAGTTGGCAAACAAATATAGAAGGCACACATTATTTGGTACATTTGTGTTTTTATAAAACATCTTAATGGATGTGGGAATGGAGTGGAGGGAGGCGAGAATATAGGCTACTATGTCTCTTCAGGAAAAGGTATGGTAAGAGTATGTACTCGGAAAGTAGCTCATGATGGAGAAAAATGGTACGGTTTGAGAAATATTTATGAGCCTAATCAGTAACACAATCAGGCGAGCAGGGTCTTGATATACAATTTCCACTTATTAGCATGTGACCTGGAGAAGTAATTGTCTCTGCATCTGCACTTCACTTTTTCTCATTTCTAACAGGATTGCTGAAAGAACTGAATTAGTTAATATCTGAAAGAATTTTAGTATAGCATCTAGGATATAGTAAGCATTCAATAAGCATTTGCTGTTTATCAGGTAGAATTAGTAGAAGCTGATTGTCAAGGAACAGAAAGAGAGATGAGGAAGAGTAAGACAGTGTCAAGATTTTTTACTTCAGTAAGCAGAAAATCGGCACAACCAATGGAGTTAGTGAATATGAGAGAGAGCAGATTTTGGGGTGGGAACGATGTACTCAAATTTAGACATGAGTGTATGAGCTCCTTTGGGGA
Source organism: Elephas maximus indicus (assembly GCF_024166365.1). Taxonomy (NCBI): domain Eukaryota; kingdom Metazoa; phylum Chordata; class Mammalia; order Proboscidea; family Elephantidae; genus Elephas; species Elephas maximus. The sequence continues at coordinate 88,717,002 of NC_064823.1, forward strand.
ATATCTGGTGACAAAGTAGTTAGATGATATATGTGGTAAGGTCTCAAACAGGGTGTCATGGATTAGAACTAGAGATGTAAGTGTTGTCTATATAGGGATGCTATATATACGTGTATATATATATATATAATTGCGCCCCTCTGACAGTAACTTTTTTCTAAGTTTTTTTTGTTTTTCTCTTACATGCCATTCTTTTGCTTTCATCCATAATGTATTCCTGAAATTGTAAAAAAATCAAGCCATCAACTGGCATTTTGTGAACGTGATTATACTCTCAAACAACTAAAATTATTTCACAATACATAATTAGAATTCATAGTTTGTACATAGTCTTAGAAATTATTTCTTCAATATTGTAATTTGCTTTCATGATAAACCTCACAAGCACAGACTTAAACCCATTGGTAATCCAATAGAGGTGGAACATTTCCTGCTTTTGACGTGCTGTATTTCTGATTGGTATTATGCTTTGGGACTTTAATGATTCATCATTAGTATCAACAAATTGATTTTTGCCTTTTCGCTCATTTTTAACAAAATAGAAAAGCCAAGATTCAAAGAATATGTAAAGAATTGCACATCGTTGTGCACATGCTTCAGGGCTTGTAATGCTGGCTCCTATGCAGAACTTGTGAGGCCTAGAAATGGTTATCAACTGATGAATGAAAGTCCTAAATGGCATTAGAAACTATTTAAAGATGACAAAGTACAATGCATGAATTGTGAAAAGAAAAAAAATTGAGGCTTCTCTGTAGTGATAGCTATTGACACACTGCCTTCGTTTCTCAGATGTCTGTTTGAAAATAATTATAAAATATAATATCAATAAAATAGATATGATAGGTTACTGTGTGGCTGAGAGTGTGAGTTATTATATGTGGATGAGTATGACCAAAAGCGGGTGAGCCAATTGTAACTAACACTGATGCTCTGCAAAAGAAATCATCTCCTCAGAATTGGTTAAAGAGTTACCCCAAAAATTCGAAAATAAATGTTTATCTCTTGGGATGTGAAGGAAGACCTACTAGCTCTGTCATCCAGAGAGAACAAACATCTCCCTGAGGATTACAGATCAGCCTGTGGGGGTTCTCTGAACGTATAAGTGAACAGGTAACATCATAAAGTTAAAACTGACTCTTACTAAAGAATGGAGAAAAAGGAAGAAGAAACGGCAATTTTATGAAGCAGGGAAGCAGTCAAGATCTGTAAAAACTCATTTCATCTCCCCATGCACATACTAAACTAACAGCATAACTGAATATGTGTAGCATCCCAGTAACTGCCATAGTGAAATGTCCATAGAAGGGTTCCTTCATCACAATATATGTTTATATTTTTATCCCCTTATTTGTGCTTTTAGCAAGTACTTGTTCTCAGCCTTGGAATAATAATTCTCAGGATTAAAATGCTCCTTATTCATACTGGTAAGGTTACCCTCCATTTCACTTTGCCCATCAAGCTGGCGTAGCGGTCTCTGAATCACGTATCCCGTTGTATTGTGTCTGTAAGTTGATGCTGGTAATAAAAGCACATTATTCCCCTGTCTTAAAACTAATCTTTCCTAACATGATTACTTTCATGGGAAAGTAATCAAGATTTCTAAGGATGTTATTACCTTCTAATTCTAATAATATCATGTTTCTAATTAACTGACACTCTTCCAACTTAGAATGAGTATTTAAGTTTGTCTTTACTAAAACTGAATATTCTTTCTGATGTCCAGGGACACGAACACTCTTATTCAAAAGACCAGGTAAGAAGCAAATGTATCGACATAACAGAGTAATTCACAATTCTACAAGTCTTTTTTAGATTTGGAATGATAAATGGGTATGGTAAAGGGAATTCACTTAAAAAATAACTTTTTTACAATTTGTGATTTGAATTTATCTTGTACTACTTTTGCTTAAATGCTGTAATCAAAGACATTGCAACCAACCCATATAAGCTTTCCCCTCAGGTCTCAAATTGTCACACCTGAGTAAATAAATAGGACAACTTTCTATAAGATTACTTCTCTGCAGTGGAATTCGATAAGAACCTCACAGTGAGTCTTTAATCTCTGCTAATTGCTAGGAATTGGATATTGTCCAAATTACTTACTTCATTTCAGGTCATGAGTTCAAGCTCATGAATATCATAATAGTAACAGCAATTATTATTTATCGATCTCATCTATGTGCTAGACACTGTAATACGTGCTTCACATATATAATCTTTCTTAATCCTTGCAGTGAACTTGTGAAGAAAAACCTACTATCATGATTTTGTGGATAAGGATATTGAGGTTTGGAAATATCAAAAATTATGTATTAAAACAAAATTGTATAACTATTAGTTTGAGAAACTAGTTCGCAAACTAAGTCTCTCTGATATCAAAGTTTATATGCTGTATTTCCTAGTTCTAGGGGGAAAAAAAGGCTCCTTTTAAATTACAATTGAGAATTCAGTAGTTAGAATATTTTAGGTTTAAACTTTCTGGGGTTCTTCTTTTCAATGTATACAGCCTTACAATCTGCTGTTACACTTCTCACCTTTTTTTTTTCTTTAATTTACTGAATGGCATTTAATTGGGCTGTACCATCACTAGGTAACCTGCTATTCCTTAAGGTACAGGTCGCCATGTGACTCTGTTATCTTGAGCAGGTTGCCTGAGGATTTCTTTCTGGCCCTAACATCAGAGGACTACATGAGCAGCCTCCAACAGAAAAAATAAGAAAATGCTTCTGTAGATATCAAACATGTTTGTTTAAAATTGAAGCAGGTAACTTTAATTCTTATATTCATATTAAGAAAAAAAAAAAAAAGCCACCAAAGTTATGGGCATATTTAAGGACAGGATACAGGATACTGTAGCATTTTAATGTCAGTAAAAATATTTGTAATGCATAAACATTGCATATTGTTACCAACAGTGTCTCACACTTTGGCTACATTAAAAACAAACAGGCAGATAATCTCTAGGGACTAATGCCATCTAGAATAAGAATAACCTATCTTGCAAATATAATATATTAATATATTAAAGAGGAAAAACAGCATATCTTTAAAAAGAATGACCACAATATTCAGTCCTTTGCATGAACTACATACTAACTAAGCACTGGTAAATAATTTATTATAAAGAGCTAGAAATGAAGCACGTTTGAGTGTGTATATCTGCACAGATTTTATCTTTAGTGAAAAAGAAAATTTTTAGTAGTCATTTTAAAAGACCAAAAAAAAAAAAAAGAAAACTAAAAGTATTACATATAGTCCTTTCCTTGGAGAATAATAAATTTTGGTTAGAATCTTTTTCTTTCTTTTTTTGCTTCATAGCTTTTCTCTTGCTTCCCTCTCTTCTTCCTCTGTTTCTTCCTATTTTTTTTTAATTTAAATTAATCTCAATTGTTAGAATCTTTCAAACGGCCTTCTGGTAGCATTCTTTTTTGCCACAGTGACACATACATCAAATGACAGCCACAGGTATGACATCAGTGGGATGCCTCTGAGATTCTTTTGGCTGTGAGATATGCACAGTTCTCAAGATTTCTCACTTCTGCAAATTTGCTTCTTAATTTCCATCCTTAATTCCTGTTTTCTATCTTTTTAATTACTTTATTTGTTATCCGCAATTTTTACTAGCAGCCCCTAATAATTTTAACTTCTAAATACCATCTTTATATAGTCACTCTTGTTCAGTTTGGAATTCACCAAGAACCCCAACTGATATCATTAAATTCGTGTCTTGCCAGCCATTCTGTAGATAGTACACTGATTTACTGATCAATCATTCAGCTAATTTACCAAGCCACTAACATTACTAAACACTTGCTTTAAACCAAGCAGTTTGCAAAGAAGCTTTACATATATTATTGCTAATCCACAAGTTATTATAACAAATTATCTTCATCATCTCCTTTACAGGTGAGAAAACTGAGGCCAAGAGAGTCTAGGTAACTCCTCAAGGTTACAAAATTTGTAAAAGATCAGTCAGTGACTCTGAGACTATTGAAATCCAGAGTCCACCTAACCTAGCCCACTACTCAACTCTGAATAAAAATTTCCTGGTTCCTTTATCTCTTTGATTTGTGTCAGAAGACGGCATACTGGAGAGATTGAAATAATTCCGTATCAAGGAATAGGAGACAATGATCATTTTGTCTTATCAGGGTAGAGAAATATCTTCTATCAAATGTTCACTGTACAGCCCAATTGATCTAAGTCATATAAATGAAGATTTTTGTTATTATTTTTTTTCTTCCTAATATGAACCGCAAGAAAATTATAGTAATGCTGATGCTTGTGAGTTATCAAAGTTCCTAAAACTTACAGAGATGAGGTTTCATACTACAGAAATCCAGCATCAAGTTTTAAAAACCATATAGTTTTGTGGTTATGATCCCAATTCTACTGCTTTGCCATATATTTTTTGGGTATGCAACTCAACATTAATTTCATTATCCATGAAATGGAGGAAATACCTTCTGTTTCACTATATTGTTAAAAGGATTGAATAAGACAATAAACATAAAAATGCCTGGTGAGCGAAGACATCAAACTTGAAGGTACTATAAGTTTTGACAAAGTAGCTTTAGCAGAAAAGAATTGCTATGTTTATGTTAATTTTATGTTGAGAAAGATATATTAAACTGAAGACACATTTTATAAATGATGGTCATTATTGCAGAGTACATAAATATTGGGGTTATAACTAGCCCACTTCTTTTTCTTTTAAAGTAAGATCAGATTTCATTTCTGTTGTTGCGATAAAAATATTAATGCACCTAAGAATTTGAATTATTTTGTTTTTCTTTTAATCTTGAGATCAGTTGACCTGTGAATGAGTATAACCATCACATTAAACACATATTTATTTGAAAAATGATAATCTGCCTATGTCCACTTTCAAAGTTTCTTTTCGTCTTAAAAGATTTACAGTAGGATGGTTTCCATCTTGAATATCACCATGCCTAAGAAGTTTTTCCAGCTACTGCTTTATAATTTGATAATGATTGAAATAGTTCTTAGTGGAAATGTGCTAATTTGGCCTGCGGATGGTAGCCACTGGTTAAATATTAAGATAATTCTAGAAGAGTTGACTCAAAGAAATCACAGTGTTACTGTACTGGCTTCATCAGCAACTCTATTCATCAACTCCAATCCGGACTCTCCCGTGAATTTTGAAGTGATACCTGTTTCCTACAAGAAGAGCAATATCGATGACTTAATTGAACATATGATAATGCTGTGGATAGACCACAGACCAACTCCTTTAACACTCTGGACTTTCTACAAAGAACTAGGGAAACTCCTAGAAACCTTCTTTCGAATTAATTTACAAATCTGTGAGGGAGTATTAAACAACTCCAAATTAATGGCAAGACTTCAGAAAAGTGGATTTGATGTGTTAGTAGCAGACCCAGTAACAATCTGTGGTGATCTCATTGCTCTGAAATTAGGAATTCCATTTATGTATACGTTGAGGTTCTCTCCAGCCTCAACAGTAGAAAGACACTGTGGAAAAATTCCAGCACCTGCCTCCTACGTACCAGCAGCCTTATCAGAGCTCACTGACCAGATGAACTTTGGTGAAAGGGTTAAAAACACCTTATCTTATCCTCTGCAAGATTATATATTTCAATCCTACTGGGGAGAATGGAATTCATACTACAGCAAAGTTCTAGGTAAGTCTCCACAATTTTTTTCTTATTAATGACTCAGGGTAGCTGGTATTTATTGTTATAGTTAATATAACAAAGTATTTTCATTCTACTACATACACCAAGTTGAAGTAATTGTACTTATTTTATTTTTGTACAATTCCTTGATCATTGTCCTTTGATAAATTTGTAAAAAAAAAGAAATGGTTGTATTAATATGTAGGCTATAGTCTCTTAACACAAATGATCTTGTACCTATAGAGATAATTGCATTTCAGTTTGTAAATTAATCTTTAAATAGAAATGAAATTACCTTTAAAGGGATACATTGTGATAGCTCACTCTCCCCCTCCCCCAAATAAATCATGCACATGAGTGTGCACGTGTGAACCCAAAAATTGGCAGCCCCTGGCAAATACGTTGAGGTGATATGAGCCTTACCATCTTCCCCCTCTTTGTTCTTCACCCTTTTCTTTTTCTACAGGAAATATTCAAAGGCATAGTAGTGGGCACTAGAAAACCTGAACTTCTACCGTACCGTGCCTCTTATCTCTTCATCTTTAGGGTTCTGTGGGTCCTTGGGCTGGCACTGTATCTCACTCTCCTTCAGTTTACTTTCTTTGTATCCTTTGACAAGACTTCATTTCCTTACCTCACAAATTCTGTATGAGGATCAAACAAAATAATGTGAACTTTCAAGGCCAATTCTGGTTGATTGTTTATATTATTTCCCTTTCTACTCTTCTGAGTTTCCCTTCATTCCTCCCTTCATTCCTTCCTTCCTTTCTTCCTTCCCTCTTTCTTTCTGTCTTGCTTTATTTGTTCGAAAAGTATTTATTGAACACCTCCCGGTGCCTGACACTTTCCTCTGTACTAGGAACACAGCAGTAAGAAAACAGATCAAAATATCTACCTTATCCTCATGAAACTTGCACTCTCATGAAACATTCAATAAATAAATCTGAAAATGCATAGGATGTTTGATGGTGATGTATGCTATGTAGTAAAATAAGAGGAATAGAGAGTTCTGGAGGAACGGTTACATGTTTAAACAGGGTTGCCAAGCAAGATCTCAATAGAAAAGGTGATATTGAGTGAAGACTTGAGAGGAGTGAGGGTTAGAACCAACATGACCTCAGGAGGAAAAGCATGTCAGGTAGAGGGAAAAACAAGTTAGTGCAAAGGCCTGTGGGCCTTAATGGACAAATATCCTTACTGTCACTTGATATTAATCTTACCTTCCATAAGTAGAATTTGTGTAACACTTTTCTTTCCATCATGTTGGAATGTTCTTCCAATTTTCCATCACTTAAACTCTTAACCTTTTTCATATATTTGATCTAGAGAGAAGATGTTGAACCTAGCATGTATTTAAATAAAATACATGCAAAAAACCAGGACCAAACCCTTTGTCGTTGAGTCGATTCTGACTCATAATGATCCTATAGGACAGAGTAGAACTGCCTCATAGGGTTTACAAGGAGCAGCTGGTGGATTCAAACAGCTGACCTTAGATTAGCAGACAGGCTCTTAACCACTATGCCACCAGGGCTCCAAAATGTATGCAAGGAAATTAAAATTTCCACGTAGCCTTGAGAGTATGGTAATTAGAATTTTGAAAACAATACTCTGTGTTTTTTATATTCTTATAATGTGACTCAACTCTATTTTCTTTTTTCACTATTTCAAATTTTACAATCCTCAAAAACACACTTTTCTTTAAATTTTTATATTATTCACGTGATTCTTTCTCAAGACATTTCCAAATATGTTCTATGATAATAACCATTGTTCATATATATTTTGCACACTGACTATTGCATGTACTGAATAAGATAACAGTCTATATTCCTTAAATACGGGGATTACAAAAAGTACAGAGGTGATGGATGTCAGAAAACACATAAGATTCTTGATTCAAATGCCACTTGCTAGTAGTGTGCTCTCAGGAAATAATGGAAATTCTTTGGGTCACAATTCTTCTGCCTCTTTAAAATGAAGTTAATAATTTTGCTAAACTTTTTTGGAGGGCTGTTAACATTATAATTGACTATATGCTTTGTGAAGTATAAAGAATTATACTTATGCTAAATATTATTTACACCAAAATGTCCAGAAACTCTGCAATGACAAAGCAAATTATACTCCCATGGAGCTCTGTATATATATATATATATATATAAGTGCTAAATGAATATCTGCAGGAAATAAATGGTCCTTGGCGTTTACTGAATCTTCCTTCTTAAAAGAGGTCGTAATAGATTACATAATGTGTGAAATAGCTTCTGTGAAACAGAAAGTTCCCAACTTCTAGTCATTACAGGATAACTATCTAGTTACAGAAATTCTACCCTTTGAGAAATTAAGTATTTGATTTACTTCAATCCTTTATGCTCCTCATATTACATATTTGAACAAGAAATAGCTGCCATGAATATTTTCTTTCAAATTGAGGTATAGTGTCAAGATAAAGTTGCAAAATCCAATTTGTCTTTTGTTTGCAATTACATTCTTAAAGTATTATCAGTACTCAACTGTAAACTGATACTAAAGGGGGGCAGGTGACTTACATGCTATATTATTGTTTTTGAACACTGGAGGTTTTATAATTCATGTTGAATTTCTGTAGAGTTTTCATTGCAATAGTTGTTCTTCAGTTCTGTATAGGAAAAATAAACAAGAAAAATAACATGTTGAACTGTAGTAAAGAAAAACCCTAAAATGCTAATATTTTAAAGGACATAATCGACTCGACGGCATGGGGGGTTTTTAGAAGTAGCAAGATAAAATCTACCTAACCAAACCAAAACCAAACCCAGTGCCATCAAGTCGATTCCGACTCATAGCGACCCTATAGGGCAGAGTAGAACTGCCCCATAGAGTTTCCAAGGAGTGCCTGGCAGATTGGAACTGCCGACCCTTTGGTTAGCAGCTGTAGCACTTAATCACTACGCCACCAGGGTTTCCAAAATCTACCCACACTGGTTAAAAAGCCAGTTTTCTGCATCAGTAAAACCATTTGCCAAGAAGTAGATTCCAACTCATTGCAACCCCATGTGTGTTAGCTTACAATTGTGCTCCATAGGATTTTCAGTGCCTGATTTTTTGGAAGTATATCTCCAGGCCTTTCTTCAGAGGTGCCTGGGTGGCTAGCAGTTTCAGTTAGCATTCAAGTGCATTAACTATTTACACCACCCAGGGGCCTCTCTATATTAGTAAAGAAATCTTATGTGTTGCGTATGCAGTTAATAAACACAATTGCCAATTTATGTATAACTATATATATATAGTTATATATATATGTATATATATATACGTGCTTCACTGGTTTTGCTCCTCTAGAGAGCCCAGAAGAAGACAATTTGTTACTAAATGCATTAAAAGTAACACTTCAGATATTCATAATCTTAATTCTTCTGGGGTTGATTTTTATGAAGGAACTAATTTCATTGATTTTCATATGTATAACAAGCTCTTTGTCTAGCAACTTTTTGCAAGTCCATTTATTGAAGATTTCCCCACATATTTGACATGTCAAAAAGATTTTATACAATCATGACTTTGTGGCTTTCTACTCCGTTCCATTTAATAGTGTGTTTAACCTGTACCAATATCACATTGCCTTAATTACTATTAATTACTACAATCCAGTCATCTGATTGAGCTAGTTGTTTCTCCAATTCAGTACTAAATGGAAGTTGGCACTCTAGCCGCAACCTCATATGTATACATATATACGTGTATATATACTATTTATTTATTTATTATTATTTAAGAAGCATTTTGCAGGTTTGGGTCCTTTGATCTTTCAATTATATTTTAGAGGTAGCTGTAAAAGTTTCCAGAAGATCTGTATCAATCTTGAATGGCATTTCATTGACTATTTCAAATTGGAAAGAATTGGCTTTTCTATAATATTAATTTTTCCTGACATGAATATCTTTCCATTTATTTATGTCTTAATTAGCATCATAATGTTTTGCAAGTCTTTGTACAAACCTTCCATGACTTTTGTTAGATCAGTTCCTGAATGCTTTACAAAACATGCAAATATTTTCTATCAGAAATTCTCCATGGATCTCTTCAGAACCACTTTCTATCCTGCGTCAGGGATTCTGAAGACTAGCTTTAGGCTTGACGATTTACTGGAATTCACAGAACTCAGAAATGGTCATATGTATATGGCTACAGTTTATTACAGCAAAAGGGTACAGAATAAAACCAACAAAGCAAAAAAGAGTATGGGGTGAAGTTCAAGAGAAGCCAGAAGAAGCAAGCTTCACGGTGTCCCCTCCTAGTGGAGTTGCAGGGGAAGTACTAACTCCTTGCTGCAGCAATGTGTAACAACATTGTGTGAAGTGTTGACAACTAGAGAAGCTCACCCATGCCTTGATGTCCAGCGTTTTTATTGGAGCTCAATCATGAAGGCATGCAGTGCCTATGCATGTGATTGACATCTAGCTACTCATACTCCAGACCCCCAGAACAAAAACAGGTGTTCACCCTAAATCATATCATTAGCATAAGCTATCTGGACAAAGCCTTAGACATACAAACATATTCTTTTCAGGCAGAACATTCAAAGGGCTCAAAGCAAAGACCCAGTTAGGAGCAAGTCGTGAAAAAGGGTCTCTGAGAAACCCAGGGTTACTGAGTTAACCCTTTCCTGCACACTTTCTGAATGAACCTTGCTCAGAGCCCCAGAAGGCTCTTTTGTCGACTGCATCTACGGGCTTCCTTGCTCTCTAGCATCAGTTTGGGTTCACCCAAATAGTCCTCTCTGGAGACTTTTGAAAGCAGCAGGAAATTGAAATTGACAGTAGTTGTTGGCTGTCGATTGCTTTCATTTTCAATACAGACACAGCATTTGAAAGTAATGGCAATCTTATGTCCTTCTTTCCAATCCTTAGGCGTTTAATATATTTCCCTAGTTTTATTGTTCAATATTAAATAGAAGTGGCATCCTAGGACATTCTCACCTTATATTTGATTTTAATGGATATGCTTCTAATTTTTCGCTCCTATTTAAAACGTTAAATATATGATCATTCATATCAGACTAAAGAAACCCTCTTCTCTAATTTTTAAGAAATGTTTTTTACCAAAACTTGAAGGTAAGCTTTACTACATTTTTTAAAATTACCTAATGAAGGGCTAGCAAGTTTTTTTTCTCTTTTAATCCGTTAAATTTGTGTGCGACATTTACAAATTTTCTATAACGCCCTCCTTTTACCGTTGAGTTAGTATCAATGTGATACTGATACTTCATGTTTTCTTCATCATCATTGATTCCATTTTGCTCCTATTTGACAAAGATACTTGCACTTATATTTATGAGAAATCATGGACCTTGGATATGTTTCTTCTTTTATCATTTTTTGATGAAGTTGCATTGACATTTTGGATTGATCTAAGTATTTCCCCCTTTTTTTTATTTTCATTTAAGGTTCATTACCTTAAATTTTGCTGGAATTTACCTGTAAAACCATATGTGTCTAGTAATTTTCTTGTGCAAATGAACTTAACAACTGTCTCAATTCTGTTAAGAGACAAATTTTGGGAGGGTAGCACATTCCATGGGACATGGAGCTTCACATCTGGCACCCTTGCAGACCTTATCCTACACATCTAGCCATTTTTATTCTATTTGGTTATAATAAATCTGTAGTTGTAAGTATGGTATACTCTCTTTGAGTTCTGTGAGTCATTCCAGAAAATTATCAAACCCAAACGAGTAGTGGGAGCAAGGAGGTCAGACAGTAAGCGTGTCATGTGGACTCCCAAGCTTGTAGTTGACATCCAGAAGAGAAGTGGTAAACCAGCTCCTAATTTATGGTCAGAAAATCAGATGGCTGTGCTGTCTTATGAACTCCCTAAACTTGCAGCTGGCATCTGCCTATTTTGCAGTCTGAAGGACAGTATCCTTTTAACTTGTGGACTTTGATCTAGCTCTGGGTGGCTAGGATCAGAGAGAGAGACAGCACAAGCACATGCAACTGGCAACAAGGATGGAAAAGTGGGAATGTGAAAACTGAATTAAAATCCACATTTGGGGGGCTGGATACTTGCTGATCCTTACTGCACAGGGCTGATGTTTGCTAGAATTCTGAGGGAAGGACTTCCAGCCAACATGGCACCTTAGACAGAAGCGCTACACCGTCCCTCCACAGCAAAGACCTGAAACGCTGAGTAAAACAGAGACAAATGTCACTCCGGGAGCCTGAAGTGTCAGATGAAGAGATAAAGAACTCAGCCAAGCACTGAATGGAATAAGAAGCTGACAGAGGACAGAGAGAAAGGAGAGATACGTGCAGAGGGCCCCATCAGCTAAGGCAGTACGGATCCACCATCTTGGACTCCTGACGGGGAGCTTGGGAAAGCAGCTTCGCAGAACTCCCAGCAGCAGACAGAACACCCGGTAACCAGCGATACAAGCTTTCCCACCTCTCATTCTCTCTCCCCTGCTCTACCTCCGAGCTTCCTGGTTGGCTGCGGTGGCTCCGCTGGGCGAGCAGTGCAGCATCTGTGCTGCTTGGATTCGCCCCGCTCACGTCGGAGATCTGCGGACAGGGAGTACAGGAGAGCAGCTTTAAAAATTCCCAGCAGGAGACAGAAAACCTGGTAACAAATGCTACATGCTTTCTTAACCCTCTCTTCACCCCTCCTTTTGCCTCCTCTGCTTTCCGCCAGCCACGGTCTCTTGGACGGGAGGCAATTGCTTTGGCCTTAGGCTGCTTGGATTCGCCCTGCTCACACAGGCCAGGCCCCTGAGATGGTTTTAGTTCTTTTCCTCTCTTCTGGTTTCTTCTGTGCCTCCTACCACCTCCCCCTCCTTTCTCTGGAACACTTGGCTCCATAGGCCATCTTTGCTTCTTCTTGAAAGGCTGTGAAGCCACGCTCAACAGGAACCACTCCCCCAGCCTGTGACACCACTCTGATGGGATCCCTGGGACTTTTTTTTCTTTTTCTTGTTTTGCTTTGTTCTGTTTTGTTTGTTTTTCTTTGTTCTGTTTTGTTTGTTTTTCTTATTCTTTTTGCCTCTTGGGGGTCCCTTATAGTCAGGCTGCACTGCAAAGTTTAGGAGTCACTCCCTCAATCTGCACAGCCACATAGGTGGGATCCCTGGGGACATTTCTTTTTTCTTCTTTCTTTTCTTTTCTCTCTCATATTCCCTTTCTGTCTTTCTTCATTTCTCAGTTCTCATCTCTCTACATTTATCTTATTTTCCTGTCTCCTGAATACGTGTGTGACACCTATGTCCCCTCTAGCCAGCCTGTATGTACTGTGCAGTCTGGAAGCCATTTCCCTAGTCTTAGCAGCCCCACCGGTGGGAATCTGGGACTCCTGGGAGCTTTTCTTTTTTTTCATTTCCAAATTGTCATCTTGTTATTTTTTTCTTTCTTTTTCCCTTTTTCTTTTTGCTTTTCTCCATTTCTCAGTGTCTCATCACTCCACTCCAATGGTAACCTCCCTTAGCACCCTTTTTGTTTGTTTTTGGCTCCTATTGCTCTCCTCTTTCCCATACCCCTGTTAGCTCCACACATCACAACCTGCCCCCTCTTTCCTGCCTACTTGTACTATGACCTGAACATCGCACCCCCGAGCAGCACGGGCATGGCCTACTGGAACCTGCCCAGGACTGATCCCTGGCCTGCCCTGTTGGCACTAGTATGTGCCGCAAACAACCCAGCTGTACCTGCCCTGCTGCACCACAGCTGAATGACTGGCCCTGCCCATTGGACAAGGAAATGAAAAGATAGCAAACAACAAAGAATGCACAGCCTATCTGCTCAGACATAACCAAATAAAACAAAAAAGCAGGATGAAACAGATAAATCTACAATCAGGAAACAAAGAAAATACTGACTGTCCCGAAGATAGCAAACAATATGAAAACATATAAAAACACAGGACAGATTGATTCCAGTAGATGCCCGAAATAAAACACCAGATGACTTTCCAGTAGAACAAAAGGCACTAGAACCACCTGACAGGGAATTCAAACCTTTAATATTCAAAGCAATCCAAGAGTTGAAACAAAAACAGACAAAAATGAGGAAAATATAGACAATTTTTTGGAAAAAGCAGACAAATTCATGGAAAATACAGACCAAAAAATCAAACAATTCAGGAAAGTAATACAGGAAGAAAACACCAAAATAAATTCACAGCTAGAAATCATACAAAAACAACAATTAGAAATTCAAAAGATAAACAACAAGATTTCAGAAACGGACAGTGTCATAAAAGGGCTGAGGAGCAGGTTTGAAATCACGGAAGATGGAATCTGTGAAATTGAAGACAAACATTTGAGAACACTCTGTTTGAGAAAATATCAGAAAAAAGAAAGAAGAAAAATTAGGAACCCCTGAGAATTATGTGGGATATAATAAAAAGCAAAAATTTGTGAATGATTGGAGTTCTAGAACAGGGAGAGAAAATGGAAAACACAGAGGATCATTGAAGAACTGCTGACAGAAAACTGCCCTAATATCATGAATGATAAAAAGCTGACCATCCAAGAATCTCAACGAACCCCATATAGGATAGACCTCAAAAGAAAAACACCAAGGCATATCCTAATCACACTCACTAAAACCAAAGGTAAAGAAAAAACCCTGACAGCAGCTTGAAAAAAACAAAGTCACGTACAGAGGAGAAACAATAAGACTGAGCTCTGATTATTCAGCAGAAACCATGCAGGCAAGAAGGCAAAGGGATGACATATATAAAATCTTGAAAGAAGAAAATTGCCAATCAGGAATAATATATCCTGCAAAACTTTCATTCATATATGATGGTGATATTAGGACATTTCTAGATAAACATAAATTAAGGGAATATGTAAAAACCAAACCAAACTTATAAGAATTATTAAGTGGAGGCCTTTGATCTGAGAACAAACAACATCAGAGCACAGCCTGAATCTAGGCCACAAGATTGTACCAGCCAGATACCAACCTAGGAAATGAACTCTCAAGGACTATCCAAAACCAAAACAATTGCAACAGGGAACCAGAGAGGTTAATCTCTGAATGTCAACAGCATCAGAACAAAAAAAATAGGGAAGAAATGCTATAGATATAGAACTCCCTAATGGAGAAGAAAGCAAGGTGATACCAAGTAATAATAATAATAGACTGGTAAATTTCAAAGTAACCACAAAGAAAGTTAACAAACCTACTCATCAAAATAAAAAAGAAAAACTGTCTCAATAAAAACAAAATCTAAAAAAAGAAATGGAAAATCCACAAACAAGAAGAATGCAGCAAAGGAGAGAAAGAGGTACAGAGAAAATGTTAGCACCACAAAAAAAGCACTGCAAAATGACAACAACAAACTCACACCTATCAATAATTACACTGAATGCAAATGGCCTAAGTCCACCCATAAAGAGACACAGAGTGACAGAATGCATAAAAAAAAAAAAAACAGGATCCATCAATATGTTGCCTACAAGAGACACACCTTAGAAACAAAGACATAAATTTCCTAAAAATTAAAGGATGGAAAAAAATATATCAAGCAAATAACTACCAAAAAAAGCAGGAGTGGCAATACTAATCTCGGATAAAACAGACTTTAAAACAAAATCCACCATAACAGAAAAAGAAGGGCACTATATAATGGTTAAAGGGACAATTCATCATGAAGACTTAACCATAATAAACATCTACACACCCGATAACAGGGCTCCATCCAAAATACATAAAACAAACTCTAACAGCACTGAAAAGAGAAATTGACAGTTCCACATTAATAGTGGGAGACTTCAACACACCACTCTCAGAAAAGGACAGAACATCTAGAGAGAAACTCAACAAATACACAGAAGAGCTAAATATACAATCAGCCAACTTGACCTCATAGACATATATAGAACACTCCACCCAACAGCTGCAAAGTACACATTCTTTTTCAATGCACATGGAGTATTCTCCAGAATAGACCACATCTTAGGCCACAGAACAACCCTCAACAAAATTCAAAACATTAAGATAATACAAAGTATTTTCTCTGACAACAGTACTATCAAAGCAGAAATTAACAGCAGGAAGAGTAAGGAAAAAAAAATCAGTTACATGGAAACAGAATAACATCCTGTTTAAAAACCAATGGGTAACAGAAGAAATCAAAGATGGAATCAAAAATTTACTGGAATCAAATGAGAATGAAAATACATCACACCAAAACCACTGGGACACAGCAAAGGCTGTCCTCGGAGGTCAATTTATAGCAATGGATGCACACATCAAAAAAGAAGAAAGGGACAAAATCAAAACATTAATTACTCAACTTGAACAAATAGAGAACAGCAAAAGGAGCCCATAGCTGCCAGAAGAAAGGAAATAATAAAGATCAAAGCAGACATCAATGAAATAGAGAATAGAAAAGCAATAGGAAGAATCAACAAAAACCAAAAGTTGGTTCTTTGCAAGGATCAACAAAATGACAAACCACCAGCCAAACTGAGGGAAAAAAAAAAAAAAACAGGAGAGAACCCAAATAACCCAAATAAGGATCGTAACAGAGTGTTATAAAAGACTATAGTCTGACAAATTTGAAAACCTAGAAGAAACAGACAAATTTCTAGAGACACACTACCCACCCAAAATAACACAAAATAATGTTGAAAATCTGAACTGACCCATAACAAGAGAAGAGACTGAAAAGTAATTAAAACAAAACAAAACAAAAAACTCCCAACAAAAAAAGCCCTGGCCCAGATGGCTTCACTGGAGAATTCTACCCAACATTCAGGGAAGAGCTTATACCAGTACCACTCAAACTATTTCAGAACATAGAGAAGGAAGTGATACTTGCAAATTCATTCTATGAAGCCAGCATAAGCCTGATACCAAAACCAGGCAAAGACACCACAAAAAAATTACAGACCAATATCTCACATGAATATAGATGCAAAAATTTTCAACAAAATTCTAACCAATGGAATTCAGCATCATATCAAAAAAATAATACACCATGAGGAAGTAGGATTCATACCAGGTATGCAAGGATGGTTCAACACTAGAGAATCAATCAACGTAATCTACCACATAAATAAAAGAATCACATGATCATTTCTGTAGACGCAGAAAAGGCATTGGACAAAGTCCAACACCCATTCCTGATAAAAACTCTCCATAAAATAGGTATAGAAGAACATTTCTCAACATAATAAAGGGCATCTGTGCAAAACCAACAGCCAACATCGTTCTCAATGGACAGAGGCTGAAAACATTCCACTTGAGAACAGGTACAAGATAAGGATGCCTTTTGCCACCACTCCTATTTAACATTGTGTTGGAAGTCTTAGCTAGAGCAATAAGCCAAGAAACGGAAACAAAGGGCATCCAAATTGATAATGAAGAAGTTAAGCTGTCCCTTTTTGCGGATGATATGATACTAAGAGAATCCAAAAGACTCCATGAGAAAACTACTGGAACTAATAGAAAGATTCAGCAGATTAGCAGGATACAAGATAAACATACAAAAATCAGTGGGATTCCTAAACACCAATAAAGAGAATGAGGAAAAAGAAATCAGGAAATCTATACTGTTAGTAATAGCCCCTAGAATCAAAATGCTCATCGGACCAAATAGCTATCTCCAGAGATGTGTCCAATCACTGCAAGTTAAAAAAAAAAAAAAGGAAATCTGTCCATTGCTGCTCCTCCTTTTGTGTTTCATGTCTTAGCTACAGTTATTATCATGCTCTGGTTACTCAAACTAGAAACTAAAACACTTCCTTTGTTTTTTTAACTATTTAACATCTCTGATTTCTCATCAGTCATAAGAATTTTTATTCTGCATTTTTCATTCAGGAACCAACATTGTATTCTTGCTGATACTCTTGTCAAATCCTCCCTTCCTAATATACATTTTTAACTCATTGCCCTACTTTTACTCTCTTTTCTCTACAATTCAATTCTGATTTAGACACCAGCTTAGTTTTACTAAAGGACAAATATGATCATCTTCTGAGCATAGTTTGAAACCTTGTATGGATATCTATTTATGGAGATTAAAATTGAACAGAGAACCCATTCAAGGTTCTCCAAAGCTTCCTATTTTAACTAATATTTTTCTTTTATGTGCTGTTCCTGTGTCTATGCTACATACATATTGAACTGATAACTGCCCACTTACATGACTGTGGTCTCCTCTCACCATTCTTTTTCTCATGTTCTTACATTTACCTTCAGTACCCTCCTGCTGTTGCTTTTGCTTTTAGACTCAGCTCAAATGCTGCCTTCACTCAAGGATAGTTTTCTAATTCCCATCACTTGGGAGTGTAACAGCTTTCTTTTGTCCTAAAACACTATTTTTTTTGTATGATACCTAGAATATTCATCCTATTTTCATGTGAAGCACATGTCATTAATATACCGCTGTGTAAACAATCTGATGGTAAGAACTATACATTTATCTTTTACCAAATTATCAATCACTGTATACATTAAGATAAAAAATATATCATACTATTTACTGACTTAATTAACTTCAGTGGTTTCATCTACGTATGTAGAAATTGTCAAATTAAAAATATCTTTTTAAAAACATACTTAAACCAGAACTCCTGGAATGTAGGAACCATTTCCCTCATAATTTAAAAATATTTATTCACACTTCCCAACAAATATCACATAATTCTATGCCCAGTCAACAACAGTGACAAAGGTCTTTGTGAAAAAATGTGTTTTCTTATCTCTGAAAATTAATGTTTAACTTGTTCTTTGTTTAACTTGCCATTTTTACTCCATGCCTGGCAAACACTCAAACCACTGCAGAGCAGTGTGTGAGGCAGGTGCTGTCATGGTGTCTGAGAAGTGGGTTTCGGCACTTCTGCTGCTGCAGCTGTGCTGGGCTGGCTGTGGAAACTGCGGGAAGGTCCTGGTGTGGCCCTGTGACATGAGTCATTGGCTCAACATAAAGATTATTCTGGAGGAACTCACAGAGAAGGGGCATGATGTGATGGTGTTGGCTTCTTCAAACTTTTTTTTCATTGATTACATGAAACCTTCTACAATGAACTTCGAAGTGGTCCCTGTTGCAACAGACAAAGAAGATGCTATTGATCCTCTAAATGACTTTTTGGAATTAGCTGTTAATGTCATGCCAAACTTGCCATACTGGCAATCAGCAATAAAAATGCAGGAATTTTTTCTTCAATCAACTACATATATGAAACTTCTGTGTCAGAGTGTGATCTACAATGAGACACTCATGAAGAAGCTCGAGGAGGCCAAATACGATGTAGTGCTTATAGATCCAGTGCTGCCCTGTGGAGAGCTGGTAGCTCAGTTGCTTGCAGTCCCTTTCGTGTATACACTAAGGCTTTCGGTGGGTGGCTCAATGGAGAAATTTTGTGCAAAACTTCCATCTCCACTTTCCTATGTACCTGTTCCCATGCTGGGACTAACAGACAGAATGACCTTTCTGGAAAGGTTGAAAAATGTAATGTTCTCATTTCTGTTTGACTTCTGGCTCCAGCAGTATGACACTCGGTTTTGGGACGAGTTTTATAGTGAAGCTCTAGGTAAGAGAGTCTGCTTTTTACACTCAACTAGTTTTCAAAAGGATCATAGAAGGTTTAAAAAAAAGTCTAGGTAAATGACATTTTTTAAAATCTTTCTTCTATACAAAACTCTACAAGTTATAGTAATTAACTGGTTATCAGTAACTATTTGGGAGACAGCAAGAAAATTTTTGCCATAGTTAATCTTTATGTACAGTCATCTATTTCTGCCTGGTGCCCTGATACTTAAAAATTGCTATCAAAATAAAACAAAATGTAAAACTACCAATATGTGTCAATCCAATGAAATATGTATTGTCTTGTCAGATAGGTGGTTGTTGTTGTTGTTGTTCGGTGCCATTGAGTCAGTTCCAACTCATAGCTACCCCATACACAACAGAACGAAACACTGCCCAGTCCTGCGCTGTTCTTAAAATCATTGTTATGCTTGAGACCATTGTTGCAGCTACTGTGTCAATCCACCTCGTTGAGGATCTTCCTCTTTTCCGCTGGCCCTCTAATTTACCAAGCACGATGTTCTTCTCCAGGGACTGATCCCTCCTGACAACATGCCCAAAGTATGTAAGATGAAGCTTTGCCATCCTTGCTTCTAAGGGCCATTCTGGCTGTACTTCTTCCAAGACAGATTTGTTCGTTCTTTTGGCAGCCCATGGTATAGTCAATATTCTTCGCCAACACCACTATTCGAAGGCATCAATTCTTCTTCCGTCTCTTTTATTCACTGTCCAACTTTCACATACATATGATGCAACTGAAAATAACATGGCTTGGGTCAGGTGCACCTTAGTCTTCAAGGTGACATCTTGCTTTTCAACACTTTTTTTTTTTTAATTTTTATTGTTTTTTAAGCGAAAGTTTACAAGTCAAGTCAGGCTCTCAGACAAAAACTTATATACACCTTGCTACATACTCCTGCTCTTCCCTTAATGAGACAGCCCACTACCTCCCTCCACTCTCCCTTTTCATGTCCATTTTGCCAGCTTCTAATACCCTTTACCCTCTCATCCCCCCTCCAGGTAGGAGATGCCAACATAGTCTCAAGTGTCTCCCTGATCCAAGAAGCTCACTCCTCACCACCAACCCTCTCCATCCCATTGTCCAGTCCAATCCCTGTCTGAAGAGTTGGCTTTGGGAATGGTTCCTGTCCTGGGCCAACAGAAGGTCTGGGGACCATGACTACTGGGGTCCTTCTAGTCTCGGTCAGACCATAAAATCTGGTCTTTTGACAAGAATTTGGGGTCTGCATCCCACTGCTCTCCTGCTCCCTCAGGGATACTCCGTTGTGTTCCCTGTCAGGGCAGTCATCGGTTGTAGCCAGGCACCATCTAGTTCTTCTGGTCTCAGGATGATGTAGTCTCTGGTTTATGTGGCCCTTTCTGTCTTTTGTGCTCGTAATTACCTTGGATCCTTGGTATTCTTCATGCTCCTTTGGTCCAGGTGAGTTGAGACCAATTGATGCATCTTAGATGGCCGCTTGCTAGTGTTTAAGACCAAGACACCACTCTCCAAAGTAGGATACAAAATGTTTTCTTAATAGATTTTATTATGCCAATTGACTGAGATGTCCCCTGAAATGATGGCCCTCAAACCCCCGCCCCTGCCACACTGGCCTTCAAAGCATTCAGTTTATTCAGGAAACTTATTTTCTTTTGGTTTAGTCCAGTTGTGATGACCTAGCTTGTATTGTGTGTTGTCTTTCCTGTCACCTAAAGTAGTTCTTATCTATTATCTAATTAGTGAATACTCCCCTCTCATCCTCCCTCCCTCCACCTCTCGGAACCATCAAAGAATATTTTCTTATCTGTTTAAACTATTTTTCGAGTTCTTATAATAGTGGTCTTATACAATATTTGGCCTTTTGCAACTGACTAATTTCACTCAGCATAATGCCTTCCAGATTCGTCCATGTTATGAAATGTTTCACAGATTCATCACTGTTCTTTATCGATGCACAGAATTCCATTGTGTGAATATACCATGATGTATTTATCCACTCATCTGTTGATGGGCACCTTGGTTGCTTCCATCTTTTTTCTATCGTAAACAGTGCTGCAATAAACATGGGTGTGCATATATCTGTTTGTGTACAGGCTCTTATTTCTCTAGGGTATATTCCAAGGAGTGTGATTACTGGATGGTATGGTAGTTCTATTTCTAGCTTTTTAAGGAAGCATCAAACCGATTTCCAAAGTGGTAGTACCATTTTACATCCTCACCAGCACTGTATAAGTGTTCCAATCTCTCCACAACCTCTCCAACATTTATTATTTTGGGTTTTTTTGAATTAATGCCAGCCTTGTTGGAGTGAGATGGAATCTCACTGTAGTTTTTATTTACATTTCGACAGCACTGGGTTAGCACTGGGTAATGGCTAATGATTGTGAGCATTTCCTCATGTATCTGAATGCTATCCTAATGTCTTCTTTAGTGAAGTGTCTGTTCGTATCTTTTGCCCATTTTTTAATTGGGTTATTTGTCTTTTTGTAGTTGAGTTTTTGCAGTATCACATAGATTTTAGAGATCAGGCACTGTTCAGAACTGTCATAGCTAAAAACTTTTTCTCAGTCTGCAGGTAATCTTTTGACTCTTTTGGTAAAGTCTTTGGATGAGCATAGGTGTTTGATTTTTAGGAGCTCCCAGTTATTTAGTTTTTCTTCTACATTCTTTATAATGTTTTGTATACTGTTTATGACATGTATTAGGGCTCCTAATGTCCCTATGTTCTTCCATGATCTTTATTGTTTTAGATTTTATATTTAGGTCTTTGATCCATTTTGAGTTTGTTTTTGTGCATGGTGTGAGGCATGAGGCTTGTTTCATTTTTTTGCAGATGGATATCCAGTTATGCCAGCACCCTTTGTTAAAAAGACTGTCTTTTCCCCCATTTAACTGCTTTGGGGCCTTTGTCAAACATCAGCTGCTCATATGTGAATGGATTTCTGTCTGGATTCTCAATTCTGTTCCATTGGTCTATGTTTCTGTTGTTGTACCAGTACCAGGCTGTTTTAACTACTATGGTGCTGTAATAGGTTCTAAAATCAGGTAGAGTAAGGCCTCCCACTTTGTTCTTCTTTTTAAGTAATGCTTTACTTATCCAGGGCCTCTTTCCCTTCCATACGAAGTTGGTGATTTCTTTCTCCACCTCATTAAAAAATGTCATTGGAATTTGCATTGGAATTACATCAAATCTATTGATTGCTTTTGGTAGAATAGACATTTTTATAATGTTAAGTCTTCGTATCCATGAGCAAGGTATGTTTTTCCACTTATGTAGGTCTTTTTTCATTCCTTGCAGAAGTTGTTTGAAGTTTCCTTTGTATTTTACATCTCTGGTAATATTTATTCGTAAGTATTTTATCTTCTTGGGAGCTACTGTAAATGGTATTGATTTGGTGATTTCCTCTTTGATGTTCTTTTTGTTGGAGTAGAGTAATCCAACTGATTTTTTATTTTTATCTTGCATCCTGATACTCTTCTGAACTCTTCTATTAGTTTCAGTAATTTTCTTGAGGATTCCTTAGGGTTTTCTGTGTATAATAAGATCATGTCATCTGCAAATAGAGATACTTTTACTTTTTCCTTATCAATCTGAATACCCTTTATTTCTTCATCTAGCCTAATTGCTCTGGATAGGACCTCCAGAACAATGTTGAATAAGAGTGGTGATAAAGAGCATCATTTTCTGGTTCCTGATCTCAAGGGGAATGCTTTCAGGCTCTTTCCATTTAGGATGATGTTGCCTATTGGTTTTGTATAAATGTTCTTTTTTATGTTGAGGAATTTTCCTTCTATTCCTATTTTGCTGAGAGTTTTTATTATGAATCGATGTTGAACTTTGTCAAATGCCTTTTCTGCATCAATTGATAAAATCAGGTGATTCTTGTTTTTTGTTTTATTTATATGATGTATTACATTATTGTTTTTCTAATGTCGAACCATCCCTGCATACCTGGTATGAATCCCACTTGGTCATGGAGAATTATTTTTTTGATATGTTGTTGAAATCTATTGGCTAGAATTTTGTTGAAGATTTTTGCATCCAAGTTGATGAGGGACACAGGTTCGTAATTTTTTTTTTTTTTTAATTGTGGTATCTTTACGTGGTTTTGGTATCAGGGATATGCTGGCTTCATAAAATGCTTTTGGGAGTGTTCCGTCCTTTTCTATGCTCTGAAATATCTTTAGTAGAAGTGGTGTTAAATCTTCTCTGAAAGTTTGGTAGAACTCTGCACTGAAACTGTCTGGGCCAGGGCTTTTTTTGTTGGGAGTTTTTTGATTACCTTTTCAATCTCTTCTTTGTTATGGTTTATTTAGTTGTTCTACCCCTGTTTGTGTTAGTTTAGTTAGGTATTGTGTTTCCAGGAATTCATTCATTTCTTCTAGGTTCTCAAATTGGTTAGAGTACAATTTTTCATAGTAATATGATTCTTTTAATTTCAGTTTGGTCTCTTATAATAGCGCCCATCTCATTTCTTATTCGGGTTATTTGCTTCCTCTCCTGTGTTTCTTTTGTCAGTTTGGCCGATGGTTTATCAGTTTTGTTGGTTTTTTCAAAGAACCAGCTTTTGGTCTTGTAAATTCTTTCAATTGTTTTTCTGTTTTCCGATTTTTGTTATTTGTTTTCTTCTGTTGCCTGAGGGTTTCTTTTTTTGCTCTCTTTGTATTTGTTCAAGTTGTAGGGATAATTCTTTGATTTTGGCCCTTTCTTCTTCTTGGATGTGTGCATTTAATGATATAAATAGACCTCTGAGCACTGCTTTCACTGCATCCCAAAGGTTCTGATAGTAAGTGTTTTTATTCTCATTGGATTCTATGAATTTCTTTATTCCATCCTTAATGGCTCCTATAATACAGTCTTTTTTGAGCAGGATATTGTTCAGTTTCCAAGTGTTTGATTTCTTTTCCCTGCTTTTCCTGTAATTGATTTCCACTTTTATGGCCTTATGGTCAGAGATGATGCTTTGTAATATTTCAATGTTTTGGATTCTGCTAAGGCTACTTTATGACCTAATATGTGGTCTATTCTAGAGAACGTTCCATGTGCACTAGAAAAGAAAGTATACTTGGCTACTGTTGGGTGGAGTGTTCTGTATATGTCTATGAAGTCAAGTTGGTTTATTGTGGCATTTAGTTTTTTATTGAGTTTCTTTCTGGATGTCCTGTCCTTCACCGAAAGTGGTGTGTTGAAGTCACTATTATTGTGGAGCTCTCTATCTCACTTTTCCAAGCTGATAGTTTTTGTTTTTTTTTTTAATGTATCTTGCAGCTCTATCATTTGGTGCATAAATTTTTTATATAGTTATATCTTCTTGGTATATTGTCCCTTTAATCATTATATAGTGTCCTTCTTTATTCTTTATGATAGATTTAACTTTAAGGACTATTTTGTCACAAATTAATATTGTCACTCCTGCTGTTTTTTGATTGTTGTATGCTTGATGTATTTTTTCCTATCCTTTGAGTTTTAGTTTGTTTTTGTCTCTAAGTCTAAGGTGCGTGTCTTGTAGACAGCATATAGATGGATCATGTTTTTTAATCGATTCTGCCACTCTCTGTCTCTTTATTTGTGCATTTAATCCATTTACATTCAGCATAATTATGGATAAGTATGAATTCAGTGCTGCCATTTTGATGTCTATTTTTGTGTGTTGTTGACAGTTTCTTTTTCCCACTTAATGTGCTGAGTAGATAATATTTTGTAATTTCCTCATATTTGTTGTTGTCGATTTTGTTTCTGCAGAGTCTCTAGTTTTTTCTTGTATTTTATTTTGATGTGTAGAATAGTTTATCTCCTTTGAGGTTACCTAATTATTTATCCCTGTGTTTTTAAGTTTAAACCTAACTTTTATTTCTTTGTATCATCTTATGTTCCTCTCGATTGGAAGATGTATAACTACATTCCTTAGTCCCTCTTTATTGTTTTAACGTTGTCTTCTTTTACACAATAACATTGCTGTTTCCCTCTTTTGAGTGTTTTTTTTATCTTGATGTATTTTTCTGATTTCCTTCTCTGGCTTGACTTCTGATTGCTCTGCCCAGTGTTCTAGTCTTGGGTTGATACTTGTTATTATTGATTTTCTAACCAGAGAACTCCCTTTAGTAATTCTTGTAATTTTTTTTTTTTTTTTACGAATTCCCTAAACTTCTGTTTATCTGGAAATGTCCTAATTTCACCTTCACATTTTAGAGACAGTTTTGCTGTATATATGATTCTTGGCTGGCAATTTTTTTCCTTCAATTTTTTATATAAGTCATGCCATTTCATTCTTATCTGCATGGTTTCTGCTGAGTAATCTGAGTTTATTTTTATTGACTTTCCTTTGTAGGTGACTTTTCGTTTATCCCTAAAAAAAAAAAAAAATCCCTAGCTCCTCTTAAAATCTCTCTTTATCTTTGACTTTGGCAAATTTGATTATAATATGTCTTGGTGACTTTCTTTTAAAATCTACCTCATGTGGGGTTTGATGAGAATCTTGGATAGATATCTTCTCATCTTTCACAATATCAGGGAAATTTTCTGCCAACAAATCTTCAACAATTCTGTCTGTATTTTCTGTTATCCCTCCCTGTCCTGGTACTCCAGTCACTCGTAGGTTATTTCTCTTGATAGAGTCCCACGTGATTCTTAAGATTTCTTCACTCTTTTTTATCCTTTTATCTGATTTTTCTTCAAATATATTAGTGCCAAGTGCTTCATCTTCAAGTTCAGAAAGGCTGCCTTCCACTCACTCAATTTTGCTCCTCTGACTTTCTATTGAGTTGTCTACTTCTGTATTTTTATTGTTAATCTTCCTAATTTCTGATTGCTGTCTATGGATTTTTCCAGCTTATTAAATTTTTCATTATGTTCCTGAATAATCTTTTTAATTTCTTCTATTGCTTAATTTATGTGTTCCTTGGATTGTTCTGCATATTGACTCATTTCCTTCCAGATATCTTGAAGGGTTCTGTATATTAAACTTTTGTATTCTGCCTCTGGTAGTTCCAGGAAGGCACTTTCATCTAGAAGATCCCTTGATTCTTTGTTTTGAATGCTTGTTGAGGCAATCATAGTCTGTTTTTTTATGTGACTTAATATTGACTGTTGTCTCTGATCCATCTATAAATTATTGTATTATTTTATTATATGTTTGCTTACTGTGTTGTAGCTTCTTGCTTTGTTTTGTTCTGATACGCCAAAATGGGTTGCTTGAGTGAGCTAGCTTGATAATTTTAGCCTTTGGATCTCTGTTGTCCTGTCCCCAGATGGCTAGAGATATTATCAGATATATCAGCCTAGGAGTCCATTCACTTTTCTTGTTTGAATTCAGCTCAGGTGTCCAGGTAGCCGACCATCAAGTGTGTGGTACATGCTCTGTCCTATAGTCTTAGAGGGGCAGGGGTGATTGGTGTAGGTACCAGTATCTGCTTGCAGCACAGGGTCACACTCTGAACAAGGCAAGGGACTGAGAATCATCCCCCATGGGTCTCTGAGGAAAGCAAGTCCCTGTTCCCTAGAGGGTACAGGTGGGTGGGCTCTTCAGATGGACCATGGCACCCAATGTCTTAGGCTGTAAGGACTGGGAGGTACCAGTTATCCTTGGACCCCTGTAACTGTTGGTTGGGTGACCTAAGTGGAGCCATCAGTCCTTATGCCCCGATGTAGGTAGGTGAGGACCCTGTTTAATAGGCAAAGCAATGTCAAACATCAAACACTCACCTCTCTGCCACAAAGCTGAAATGGTCGGAGTCTGCCAGTAAGGGTCTATTCTCTGAAATAGGCCCACACAGGTCCATGGAGAAGGGCAAGGTACTCAAAGTCTACAGACCATCTATGCCTGGACAGGAGCCGCTTCTGTTCTGAGCTCCCCCAGTTAGTGGAGCTGGCAAATTATCTTTTCCACCAGTTCCAAATTTCTTGGCATAGATGAATGAGCAGTTCCAGCACTGCACCCATTTGTTGAAAGGAAACATCTCAATTGATATTCTATCAATTTCTGGAGACTTTTTTTTTTTTTTTTTTTTTTGCTAATGCCTTCAGCGCAGCTTGGACTTCTTCCTTCATTACCATCAAGTCTTGATCATATGCCACCTCTTAAAATGGTTGAACATAGACTAATTCTTTTTGGCATAATGACTCTGTGTATTCCTTCCATCTTCTTTTGAAGCTTCCCACATTTTCCTGCCAGATATATCACAAATAAGCCAGTACCTGGGTTTTAATAAGGTTACTATGAGTCGGAATCGAGTTGATGGCACTGGGTTTGGTTTGGTGTTTTGGGTTTTTATTTGGTAAGTAGAGTGTATTGTTTGTTTTAAGGGTAAAATAATTTGCCTGGCACCAGTAATAAGCTAAAATAAAATGTGGTTTAACAATGAGGTTGAATTTGGTACATTATTTACTTTACCTGAAAGTTGCTCCACAAATTTTGAGAACCACTGTTTATTACTCTCAATTTTATATCATTCCTATTGAATTTGGCATCTTTCTGCTTTCATAACTCTACAATGAAAGTTAAAAAAAAATCCTATATGGGCTCTGCATATAGCTAGTCACTGAAAAAGTTGCTAGGACAGTTGACACTTCTTGGGAGAGTATTATATAGAAACTAGAAAAGCTAAGTAGAAAATGTTAAAGTGAGTAATTAAAATATTAGCTTTTTTTATTTCAGTGACTTATACATATTCCACCTGTTTTACTTGCTTGAATTTTCTGCTAAAGAGTGGTGTAGTTTTGCAAATTTTACATACCTCACTGACATCTGAATCTGTCAAGTCGGCTTCCATGCTGCCTGTCTTTGGAAACTATCCAGAAATATAAATTAACAAGCAAAACATCATATTAGGCACTAAAAATATTGACTGAGTTGTTTTCCTGTAGATGGATTATTTTACAGAACAAATGTTCACAGGAACTCATTTAAAAAATTCTTAGTTTTAGTTCTGTGAAGCAATGCTTCTATTGGAAAACCTCAGTATCTATCTGGCATACACAGCAACATCAAGATAAATGGAGAAAAAAGTTGAAGTTTTCAAGGATTTCATTTTACTTGGATCCAAAATCAATGCCCATGGAAATAGCAGTTAAGAAATTAAAGGACATATTGTATTGGGCAAATCTGCTGCAAAAGACCTCTTTAAAATGTTAAAAAGTGAAGATGTCACCTTGAAGACTAATGTTCACCTGACCGAAGCCATAATGTTTTCAATCACCTCGTATGCATGTGAAAGCTGGACAACGAATAGGGAAGACCAAAGAAGAATAGACGCCTTTGAATTATGGTGTTGGCGAAGAATATCGAATACACCATTGACTGCCAAAAGAATGCACAAATCTGTTTTGAAAGATTTGCAACCGGAATACTCCTTACAGAAGCGAGGATGGCAAGACTTCGTTTCACATACGTTGGACATGTTGTCAGGAAGGATCAGTCCCTGGAGGACATCATGCTTGATAAAGTAGAAGGTCAGCGAAAAAGAGGAAGACCCTCAATGAGATGGATTGACACAGTGGCAGCAACAATAGGCTCAAGCATAACAATGATTGTGAGGGTGGTATAGGACTGGACAGTGCTTTGTTCTGTTGTACATAGGGCTGCTATGAATTGGAACTTACTGGACAGCACCTAACAACAACACTGCACTTAAAATATTTTATACAACTTTGAAAAATTCATATCTATAGAAAGTATATAAAAAATAAGTGTACAGTTGAAAGAAGTAACAAAATGAACATCTGCATGCCCTCTAACTTATGAGTAGTTGTGTGTCTTAGAAGAAAGTTTCCTCCATTGAAAACAAGAATCTTGATTTTGGTGCTAATGGTCCCGTATTTATTTTTATCGTTCCTCTATCTGTATGTGATTCCCTTCACATACTATTGTTTACCATATTTTTAGGCAAATAACATGAACCTTCTATGTTTGTTTGCCAACTGTGCCCTCCCCTAGGGAGGTATTTGCATAAGCAGCACTATGCCAATTTATTTTTACATGTTGCTGTAAATCATAAGCACTGCTAAAAATTGTCATAGAAGCTCTTAACGATTTACAGCAACATGTAAAAATAAATTGGCATAGCAGCACTTACAAAAATACCTCATGGGGGAGGGCTTGGTTGGCAAACAAACATAGAAGGCACAAGTTATTTGCATAAAAATATGGTACTTTTTGAATTTCATGATACAATTACAAACTTAACTTAGCACTTTTTCTAAGCTGAATTATATATTTTTAAATTAACTTTTCTGGTTGTTGCTAGTGTATAGAAATTGTGATTGCTGTTTTATATTGCTTTTGTAGCCAACAAAATTATCAAACTCTTTTATTCATTCTAATGACTAACCTGTATATTTTAGGAAGCGTGCTATATGACAGTCACATCATGTGCCAATTAAAAAACATATATATATATATACATATATATTCAAGATCACATTTGTGCAGATCTTTTTTTTTTTCCCTTGTTTAACTGCAATGGTTGAAAGCACTGTTGAATTAAGGTTGCCATTAATACATATCATTGACTTGTGCTTAATGCAGATACTCTCAATATTTCAACATAAAGCGTGGTGCTTGATGAAGGCTTTTGGTAGGTGCCTTTCATCAGACTAAGAGAGTTATTGTCTATTCCTAATTGGCTAATAAAACGCATTGCCATGGAGTCGATTCCAACTCATAGTGACCCTACAGGGCAGAGTAGAACTGTCCTATAGGGTTTCCAAGGATTCAAACTGCAGACCTTATGGTTATCAGACAAATTATGAATAAAAATGAGTTTTTTGATTGCTTGAGATGAACCTTTTTTTTTCTTCTTTACCTAATAATAATAAGGTATACTTATTGATTTATTGATTTATAGATTTTACATGACCATTTCTTTCCCACAATGAACGACATGTGTCCACAATATCTTCTTTTAATATATTTTTACTTCTGGAATAAAGTAGTATTTCATAATTTTTTTTTGTTGGAAGGATATCTATAGATAACACAGAACACAGTAATGTACTCATTTTTCTTTAATTTACTGATGAGTGGTCATTTGGCCTTTCCTAGGAACATTCTCTCACCCAACTTGCCTGAGGATACTGCTGTGACAGCCTTTCAACTTGAACCAGCTGGAGTTTCTTGCATGTTAGGGATCTTTTGACAATTTTGGTGCAAACATAACCTGTTTTATCGTGTGTGTCATGGAGAAATGCATGGTCCTGGAGTTTGTGTAACTTTATCTTGGTTGGTCCAGAGCTGCATCCTCAGGCAGGACTTGGAAGGTATTGGTGCTTCTTGGCTATAATGCCTGCTTGCTTATTTTCCCATATTAATTTTAAACTAACCTTAATTATCTCTGGAGGAGGAAAAGAACAATTGTAATTTTTATTGGGATAGAATTAAACTCTAATATTAATTTAAGAAAAATGACATTTTAATTATATTGAGTTCCCCTTTCAGGAGAATGATATTTCCTCTATCTCCTTGCCAGCTTTTGAATATTCAGCCTCTATCAATTTGGGAGTATTGTGTTAGAAATCTGCCATTTTAATGTTCATCTTCTATGACTTGTTTTGTGAAAGTTGTTAACCTGTGATAACGCCTGAGTATTAATATTTGCAATACATTCATGTGCTTTGGAATTGTGTCTTTAATATTAAAAAGTAGCCTTAATTTTCTCTTTTAATGGTTTTGACCTGGATTACACCTTGTCAGGTTTCAAGTCCCCTATTTTCTTTATTTTTTTAATTTCTGTCGTATGCATTTGTCCATACCATCATTTTGAACTTTTTTCAAGTAATTATGTTTTCAGTTATTCGATGTTTATAGTATAGTGTTGAATTTTTCATTGTTAGTTAATCTGAAAAGCTTTTTATCCTATACTGTCCTGTAAACTTTTGATTTTCTTTTCCATGCCATCAGTTTTTATGGATAATCTTTAGCAAGACAATTGTAGCTTTAGAAATTAATGTAAGACCCAGGTTATCAACAGCTAAACATGGAATGCTAAAAGCTATTGTATCATTCAAGTGACTTTGGGAGCCCTGGTGGCACCAGTGGTTAAGCGTTTGGCTGCTAACCAAAAGGTTGGCCATTTAAATCTACCAGCCACTCCTTGGAAATCCTGTGGGGCAGCTCCACTCTGTCCTGTAGTGTCACCGTGAGTCAGAATCGACTCCAGCAAGGGGTTTGGTTTTGGTTTTTTTTTCAAGTGATTTCAATTTACCAGAGCTAGGATTTCTTATCTTGTCATATTTAGAAATTAAGAAAGTGACTACTGTAGTTCGTTATAGGCCACGTAATCATGGTGATTATAACAACAATTAACATTTTTTAGAGTTATTACTAAATCGTTCTTGTTGGTTGCCCTCAAGTTGGCTATGACTCATGGCAACCTTACATATAACAGAAGGAAACTTTGCCTGGTCTTGTACCATTTTCATGATCTTTTGTACTTTTAAGTTCATTGTTGTAGCTATTGTGTAGTGCCTTCCAACCTAGGGGACCCATCTTATAGCACTATATTGAATAATATTTATAGTGGTTCATAGGGCTGTTAAATAATGATAATACTTGAATATAGTCTATAAAATAAAATTATTTTTTATGAACACATACTGATGTAAATAAAAAATATTTGAATATACAAATAAGTAATTCTTTAAGAGTATTCCAATTAATAAATATAGAAGGAACAATGAAATTTTAAAAATCATCCAGTTTTCCCTAATACTTTACACAAGCATAACATAATTACCAAAACTAGAAAATATTATTAAAATTTTGTCAATAATCCTACTAAAGTTCTTTATCCTATCTAGTGTACAATTCAGGCTTCCTGATTGTATCTCATAGTCCCAGTCTCCTTACTTTCCTCCGATCTGTGACAGTTCTCACAGTCTTTCATTTTTGAAGCTTACTGGTTGGTTATTTTTTAGAATATTCTTCATTTTGAGTTTGTATGATGTTTTCTCATGATTAGAATGAGGTTATTCATTGTTGATAAGAATATTATAAAATGATCATATGCCTTCTCAGTTTAGCATATCAGGAGGTAGATAATATCCATAGCTTATTACTTTTTGTTGTTGTTGGTTACCATCAAATCAATTTCAGCTCATGGTGACCCTATGTATGTCAGAGTAAAACTGTGCTCCATAAAATTTTCAACGGCTGATTTTTTTGGAAGTAAATCCTCAGGCCCTTTTTCCAAGGCACGTCTGGGTGGACTCAACCCTCCTACCTTTCAGTTAACAGCTGAGAGAGTTAACCAAAGTTACTATTTGCCCCTTTATAATTAATAAGTAGGATCCCAGGTGGCTCAATGGTTAAGTGCTCAGCTTCTAAATGAAAGGTTGACAATTCAAATATACCAACTTCTCTGCAGGAGAAAAGACCTGGAGATCTGCTTCTGTAAAAATTACAGCCTAGGAAACTCTATGGGGCAGTTCTACTCTGTCATGTAGAGTTGCTATGAGTCAGATTCGATTCGATGGCACCTAACAAGAACGACAATTAGTAAGTATCATGTAGGGAAATGTTTTGAAACTAGACAAATCATACTAATCATACATTTCCTCGTACTTTTACAGTCTCTAATGGTTGATTTGAAATTTTTAAGAGTAGGCAGAATAATGAAAAGTAAAAATTACCTTTAGGCAAACACCATAGTTACAATTGCAGAGGGATACAAAAGAAATCTCTATACTTCATGTGCAAAGTTTTTGTAATCTAAAATTATTGTTATTAAAAAATAAAATAAGTATTGGGATACTTGGATAAAGAAACATCAACATAGGGCTTAATTGTGTGGTATGGATGCACAATGAAGGGGAAGCTTAAATGTAAGAAAAAAGAATTGAGGGAGGAGGCCAAAAGTAGGAAAAAAACAACAACTGGATTGATGGACAGCTTATTCTCGTCTTTGTGGCTCTTAACCATTATATTTCCTATCCTTTTTTTTTTTTTCCTCAGAGCTTAATTCTAAATTACATCTTTAGATTTCTCTTCTGGATCACTACTTCTTTATACAGTGCTGTCTTACCTCCTCTTTAATCCATTGATTTATTTTTTTTATTAACTTTTATTGAGCTTCAAGTGAACGTTTACAAATCAAGTCAAACTGTCACATATAAGTTTATATACACCTTACTCTGTACTCCCACTTGCTCTCCCCCTAATGAGTCAGCCCTTCCAGTCTCTCCTTTCGTGACAATTTTGCCAGCTTCCAACCCTCTCTATCCTCCCATCCCCCCTCCAGACAGGAGATGCCAACACAGTCTCAAGTGTCCACCTGATACAAATAGCTCACTCTTCATCAGCATCTCTCTCCTACCCACTGTCCAGTCCCTTTCATGTCTGATGAGTTGTCTTCGGGAATGGTTCCTGTCCTGGGCCAACAGAAGGTTTGGGGACCATGACCGCCGGGATTCCTCTAGTCTCAGTCAGACCATTAAGTATGGTCTTTTTGTGAGACTTTGGGGTCTGCATCCCACTGATCTCCTGCTTCCTCAGGGGTTCTCTGTTGTGCTCCCTGTCAGGGCAGTCATCGGTTGTGGCCGGGTACCAACTAGTTCTTCTGGTCTCAGGATGATGTAGGTTTCTGGTTCATGTGGCCCTTTCTGTCTCTTGGGCTCTTAGTTATCGTGTGACCTTGGTGTTCTTCATTCTCCTTTGATCCAGGTGGGTTGAGAACAATTGATGCATCTTAGATGGCCGCTGGTTAGCATTTAAGACCCCAGACGCCACATTTCAAAGTGGGATGCAGAATGTTTTCATAATAGAATTATTTTGCCAATTGACTTAGAAGTCCCTTTAAACCATGGTCCCCAAACCCCCGCCCTTGCTCCGCTGACCTTTGAAGCATTCAGTTTATCCTGGAAACTTCTTTCCTTTTGGTCCAGTCCTGTTGAGCTGACCTTCCATGTATTGAGTATTGTCCTTCCCTTCACCTAAAGCAGTTCTTATCTACTAACTAATCAGTAAAAAACCCTCTCCCACCCTCCCCCCCTCGTAACCACAAAAGTATGTGTTCTTCTCAGTTTATACTATTTCTCAAGATCTTATAATAGTGGTCTTATACAATATTTGTCCTTTTGCCTCTGACTAATTTCACTCAGCATAATGCCTTCCAGGTTCCTCTATGTTATGAAATGTTTCAGAGATTCCTCACTGTTCTTTATAGATGCGTAGTATTCCACTGTGTGAATATACCACAATTTATTTACCCATTCTTCAGTTGATGGACACCTTGGTTGCTTCCAGCTTTTTGCTATTGTAAACAGAGCTGCAATAAACATGGGTATGCATATATCTGTTCGTGTAAAGGCTCTTATTTCTCTAGGGTATATTCTGAGGAGTGAGATTTCTGGGTTGTATGGTAGTTCTATTTCTAACTGTTTAAGATAACGCCAGATAGATTTCCAAAGTGGTTGTACCATTTTACATTCCCACCAGCAGTGTATAAGAGTTCCAATCTCTCCGCAGCCTCTCCAGCATTTATTATTTTGTGTTTTTTGGGTTAATGCCAGCCTTGTTGGTGTGAGATGGAATCTCATCGTAGTTTTAATCTGCATTTCTCTAATGGCTAATGATCGAGAGCATTTTCTCATGTATCTGTTAGCTGCCTGAATATCTTCTTTAGTGAAGTGTGTGTTCATATCCTTTGCCCACTTCTTGATTGGGTTGTTTGTCTTTTTGTGGTTGAGTTTTGACAGAATCATATAGATTTTAGAGATCAGGCGCTGGTTGGAGATGTCATAGCTGAAAATTCTTTCCCAGTCTGTAGGTGGTCTTTTTACTCTTTTGGAGAAGTCTTTAGATGAGCATAGGTGTTTGATTTTTAGGAGCTCCCAGTTATCTGGTTTCTGTTCGTCATTTTTGGCAATGTTTTGTATTCTGTTTATGCCTTGTATTAGGGCTCCTAACGTCGTCCCTATTTTTTCTTCCACGATCTTTATCGTTTTAGTCTTTATGTTTAGGTCTTTGATCCACTTGGAGTTAGTTTTTGTGCATGGTGTGAGGTATGGGTCCTGTTTCATTTTTTTGCAAGTGGATATCCAGTTATGCCAGCACCATTTGTTAAAAAGACTATCTTTTCCCCAATTAACTGACACTGGGCCTTTGTCAAATATCAGCTGCTCATATGTGGATGGATTTATATCTCGGTTTTCAATTCTGTTCCATTGGTCTATGTGCCTGTTGTTGTACCAGTACCAGGCTGTTTTGACTACTGTGGCTGTATAATAGGTTCTGAAATCAGGTAGAGTGAGGCCTCCCACTTTCTTCTTCTTTTTCAGTAATGCTTTGCTTATCTGAGGCTTCTTTCCCTTCCATATGAAGTTGGTGATTTGTTTCTCCATCACATTTAAAAATGACATTGGAATTTGGATCGGAAGTGTATTGTATGTATAGATGGGTTTTGGTAGAATAGACATTTTTACTATGTTAAGTCTTCCTATCCATGAACAAGGTATGTTTTTCCGCTTATGTAGGTCCCTTTTAGTTTCTTGCACTAGTACTTTGTAGTTTTCTTTGTATAGGTCTTTTACATCTTTGGTAGGATTTATTCCTAAGTATTTTATCTTCTTGGTGGCTACTGTGAATGGTATTGATTTGGTTATTTCCTCTTCGATGTTCTTTTTGTTGATGTAGAGGAATCCAAGTGATTTTTGTATGTTTATCTTATAACCTGAGACTCTGCCAAACTCTTCTATTAGTTTCAGCAGTTTTCTGGAGGATACCTTAGGGTTTTCTGTGTATAAGATCATGTCATCTGCAAATGGAGATAATTTTACTTCCTCCTTGCCAATCCGGATGCCCTTTATTTCTTTGTCTAGCCCAATTGCTCTGGCTAGGACCTCTAACACAATGTTGAATAAGAGCGGTGATAAAGGGCATCCTTGTCTGGTTCCCGTTCTCAAGGGAAATGGTTTCAGGCTCTCTCCATTTAG
Source organism: Elephas maximus indicus (assembly GCF_024166365.1). Classification (NCBI taxonomy): domain Eukaryota; kingdom Metazoa; phylum Chordata; class Mammalia; order Proboscidea; family Elephantidae; genus Elephas; species Elephas maximus. Next base: position 88,753,105 of record NC_064823.1, read on the forward strand.
AGTGATGTTGGCTGTAGGCTTTGTATAGATGCCCTTTATTATGTTGAGGAATTTTCCTTCAATTCCTATTTTGGTAAGACTTTTTATCATAAATGGGTGTTGGACTTTGTCAAATGCCTTTTCTGCATCAGTTGATAAGATCATGTGGTTTTTGTCTTTTGTTTTATTTATATGGTGGATTACATTAATGGTTTTTCTAATATTAAACCAGCCTTGCATACCTGGTATAAATCCCACTTGGTCATGGTGGATTAAATTTTTGATATGTTGTTGAAATCTATTGGCTAGAATTTTGTTGAGGATTTTTGCATCTATGTTCATGAGGGATATAGGTCTATAATTTTCTTTTTTGTGTGTTATCTTTACCTGGTTTTGATATCAGGGAAATGGTGGCTTCATAGAATGAGTTAGGTAGTATTCCGTCATTTTCTATGCTTTGAAATACCTTTAGTAGTAGTGGTGTTAAGTTTTCTCTGAAAGTTTGGTAGAACTCTGCAGTAAAGCCATCTGGGCCAGGGCTTTTTTTTGTTGGGAGTTTTTTGATTACCGTTTCAATCTCTTTTTTTGTTATGGGTCTATTTAGTTGTTCTACTTCTGATTGTGTTAGATTAGGTAGGTAGTGTTTTTCCAGGAATTCATCCATTTCTTGTAGGTTTGCAAATTTGTTAGAGTACAATTTTTCGTAATAATCTGATATGATTCTTTTAATTTCAGTTGGGTCTGTTATGATGTGGCCCATCTTGTTTCTTATTTGGGTTATTTGTTTCCTTTCCTGTATTTCTTTAGTCAGTCTGGCCAATGGTTTATCAATTTTGTTAATTTTTTCAAAGAAGCAGCTTTTGGCTTTGTTAATTCTTTCAATTGTTTTTCTGTTCTCTAATTCATTTAGTTCAGCTCTAATTTTTATTATTTGTTTTCTTCTAGAGCCTGATGGATTCTTTTGTTGCTCACTTTCTATTTCTTCAAGTTGTAGGGACAGTTCTCTGATTTTGGCTCTTTCTTCTTTCTGTATGTGTGCATTTATCGATATAAATTGGCCTCTGAGCACTGCTTTTGCTGTGTCCCAGAGGTTTTGATAGGAAGTATTTTCATTCTCGTTGCATTCTATGAATTTCCCTATTCCCTCCTTAATGTCTTCTATAACCCAGTTTTTTTTTTTGAACAGGGTATTGTTCATTTTCCAAGTATTTGATTTCTTTTTCCTAGTTTTTCTGTTATTGATTTCCACTTTTATGGCCTTGTGGTCTGAGAAGATGCTTTGTAATATTTCGATGTTTTGGATTCTGCAAAGTTTGTTTCATGACCTAATATGTGGTCTATTCTACAGAATGTTCCGTGTGCAGTAGAAAAAAAGTATACTTTGCAGCAGCTGGGTGGAGAGTTCTGTATAAGTCAATGCGGTCAAGTTGGTTAGTTGCTGTAATTAGGTCTTCCGTGTCTCTATTGAGCTTCTTACTGGATGTCCTGTCCTTCTCCGAAAGTGGTGTGTTGAAGTCTCCTACTATAATTGTGGAGGTGTCTATCTCACTTTTCAGTTCTGTTAAAATTTGATTTATGTATCTTGGAGCCCTGTCATTGGGTGCATAAATATTTAATATGGTTATATCTTCCTGGTCAATTGTCCCTTTTATCATTATGTAGTGTCCTTCTTTATCCTTTGTGGTGGATTTAACTTTAAAGTCTATTTTGTCAGAAATTAATATTGCTACTCCTCTTCTTTTTTGCTTATTGTTTGCTCGATATATTTTTTTCCATCCTTTGAGTTTTAGTTTGTTTGTGTCTCTAAGTCTAAGGTGTGTCTCTTGTAGGCAGCATATAGACGGATCATGTTTCTTTATCCAGTCTGAGACTCTCTGTCTCTTTATTGGTGCATTTAGTCCATTTACATTCAGCATAATTATAGATAAGTATGTGTTTAGTGTTGTCATTTTGATGCCTTTTTATCTGTGTTGTTGACAATTTCATTCTTCCACTTACTTTTTTGTGCCGAGACATTTTTCTTTGTAAATTATGTGTTCCTCATTTTCATAGTATTTGACTTTATGTTTGCTGAGTAGTTATGTTTTTCTTGTTTTTTCTCTTGAGTTATGGAGTTGTTAAACCTCTTTGTGGTTACCTTAATATTTACCCCTATTTTTCTAAGTAAAAACCTAACTTGTATTGTCCTATATCACCTTGTATCCCTCTCCATATGGCAGTTCTATGCCACCGGTGTTTAGTCCCTTTTTTTGATTATTGTGATCTTTTACATATTGCCTTCAATGATTCCCTGTTTTGAGCATTTTTTTTTTAATTAATCATAATTTGTTTTTGTGATTTCCCTATTTGAGTTGATATCAGGATGTTCTGTTCTGTGACCTTGTGTTGTGCTGGTATCTGATATTATTAGTTTTCTGACCAAACAATTTCCTTTAGTATTTCTTGTAGCTTTGGTTTGGTTTTTGCAAATTCTCTAAGCTTGTGTTTATCTGTAAATATCTTAATTTCACCTTCATATTTGAGAGAGAGTTTTGCTGGATATATGATCCTTGGCTGGCAGTTTTTCTCCTTCAGTGCTCTGTATATGTCATTCCAGTGCCTTCTTGCCTGCATGGTTTCTGCTGAGTAGTCTGAACTTATTCTTATTGATTCTCCCTTGTAGGAGACCTTTCTTTTCTCCCTGGCTGCTTTTAAAATTTTCTCTTTATCTTTGGTTTTGGCGAGTTTGATGATAATATGTCTTGGTGTTTTTCTTTTTGGATCAATCTTAAATGGGGTTCGATGAGCATCTTGGTTAGATATCCTTTCGTCTTTCATGATATCAGGGAAGTTTTCTGTCAGCAGATCTTCAACTATTCTCTCTGTGTTTTCTGTCCTCCCTCCCTGTTCTGGGACTCCAATCACATGCAAGTTATCCTTCTTGATAGAGTCCCACATGATTCTTAGGGTTTCTTCATTTTTTTAATTCTTTTATCTGATTTTTTTTCAGCTATGTTGGTGTTAATTCCATGGTCCTCCAGATTTCCCACTCTGCATTCTAATTGCTCGAGTCTGCTCCTCTGACTTCCTATTGCGTTGTCTAATTCTGTAATTTTATTGTTAATCTTTTGGATTTCTACATGTTGTCTCTCTATGGATTCTTGCAACTTATTAATTTTTCCACTATGTTCTTGAATAATTTTTTTGAGTTCTTCAACAGTTTTATCGGTGTGTTCCTTGGCTTTTTCTGCAGTTATCCTAATTTCATTTGTGATATCTTTAAGCATTCTGTAAATTAGTTTTTTATATTCTGTATCTGATAATTCCAGGATTGTATCTTCATTTGGGAAAGATTTTGATTCTTTTGTTTGCGGGGTTGTAGAAGCTGTCATGGTCTGCTTCTTTATGTGGTTTGATATCGACTGCTGTCTCCGAGCTATCACTAAGATATTGTAATGATTTATTCTATATTTGCTCACTGAGTCTTGTTTTGTTTTCTTTCAATATATGTGGATGGGCTACTAGATTGTGCTGTCTTGATTGTTGTAGCCCTTGACTTACTTTTGACCTATTACCAGCTGGTTTGGGCTATTACCAGATATATATGCCTGAGTCCATTCACTATTCTTGAGTAGAATCTGATTTTACATCATCAAGTGTGTGATGCACCCTATCACCTATCCACCTTGAGAAGTAGTGGTGATAGTTGTGTGCACCAGATTCTAGTAGCAGCTGGGGTTCACACTCCGGGGGGGGGGCAGGATGCTGACAGGCTTCCCCCAAGTGTCAGTGAGGTAGGTGTGTCTCTCTTCCTAAAGCACCTTGGTGGGTGGGCTCTGCAGCTCTACCTTAGGCTCCCAATGCAAGTACCTCTACAGATTGGTAGATGTCACCCACCTTAGACCCCTAAGGCAGGAGGCTATGTGGTCTGGGGGGAGCTTCAGCCCTCAGTTCCCTGTTGTGAGTCAGTGAGGGCTCTGTTGAATAAGCAGAGATATCAGACCTGGGAAGCTTGTCTTTCCAGTAAATCCACTAAAAAAAAAATGCAGTCAGATCCCTTTGCATTATAATAGCCACCTTGTTCCCTGTAGGGATGAAAGCCGGAGACTGTGGATCACATATGCTTGGCTGGAGCTGGTTCTGTGTTTTTACTCCAATTAGGGAAGGATTTTTGGTCCCTGGGTTTTTTGTGGTTGCTTCTCTCAGGCCGGAAGAATGGGTTAGGAAAAGACCAAAAAAAAAGGGAAAAGAAAAACCGCGGAGCAGTTCTCCCTCTGGCTCAGGAAATTCCAATGTTAATGAAGCTGCCTGGGAAGGGGAGGGGAGGGTTCAGAAAAACAGGAAAGAGTAGCACCCCGGAATATAGACAAAGTTACTTATCTTGCTTGGGATGACCATTTTATCTGAGATTCCCGAGGGGCATGTTACCTATGTGTGCTGGCTGGTTAGAGATTGCCCCCAAGGGTCAGGCCAGCAGAAGCCGCGGTCAGTTCCTCCGCTGCCAGTCCAAAGCCCAGCGTCAAGGTTTCCTGGCTGGGATGCTACACTCCCGGCTCCAAAGCCAGTCGCTGCCTCCCGGGGACTTCTCCTCCTGCCAGCCGCTTCACCGTGCCACTCACGCTGACCGGCTGAGCCCCCCCCGGTGTCCTTTCGGGGGGGTAGGGCTGCGCTCTGTGTTTGCACCGTCACAGGATGTGATGTTCAGCTCCCCTGAACCCAGTCCAAAGCCCAGTGTCAAGGTTCCCCGTCTGGGATGCTGCACTCCCAGCTCCAAAACCAGTCGCTGCCTCCCGGAGACTTCTCCTCCTGCCAGCTGCGTCGCCGCTCCACCCACCCTGACCAGATGGGCCCCCTCCCTAGGTCAGTTCAAGTGGGTAGGGGTGCACCCCGTGTTTGCGCCGTGACAGGATGTTGTGTTCAGCTCTCCTGCACTCAGTCCTAAGCCCGGCGCCAAGGTTACCTGACTGGAACTCTGGCTCCAGGCTCCGAAAACAGTCTCTGCTTCCCCATAGTTGCTAGTTTTCCGTCTCTGTCACTCAAGTCAACTCTTTAAATCTGTGTTTGACGGTCAGGGTTCGTAGATTGTCATGTATGTGATCGATTCACTTGTTTTTCCGAGTCTTTGTTGCAAGAGGGATCCAAGGTAGCGTGTACCTAGTCAGCCATCTTGGCCTCCTCCACCATTGATTTTTTAAAAATAATTTTTTATTGTGTTTTCAGTGAAATTTTACACAGCAAATTAGGTTTCGGCGGAGCCAAGATGGCGGACTAGGCAGACGCTACCTTGGATCCCTCTTACAACAAAGACATGGAAAAACAAGTGAATCGATCACATACATAACAATCTACGAACCCTGAACAACAAACACAGATTTAGAGAAGGAGAACGAACTAATACAGGGAAGCAGCGATTGTTTCCAGAGCCTGGAGCCAGCATACCAGTCAGGTACAGCACAAGCACAGAGAGCTGCTCCACCCCCCTGAACTAACCCCGGGAGGGGGACCAGCCGGTTCTGCGGGCGGCGTGGGACGCAGCCGGTAGGAGAAGTCCCCGGGAGGCAGTGACTGGTCTTGGAGCAGGAAGAGCAGCGTCCCAGCCGGAGAACTGTCCCGCTGGGATTTGGACTGGATGCAGGTACAGCATAAACACGGAGAGCTGCTCCACCCCCCTGAACTAACCCTGGGAAGGGGCCCAGCCGGGTCGCATGGGCGGCGTGGGACGCAGCCGATAGGAGAAGTCCCCGGGAGGCAGCGACTGGTATTGGAGCGGGGAGAACAGCATCCCAGCCGGGACACTCGGTCACGGCACAAGCACGGGGAGCTGCTCCACCCATCTGAACTAACCCCGGGAGGAGGCCCAACTGGTTCTCGGAGGCGGCACGGCCACGCGGCTGGAGGGACGAGAAGTCCCTGGGAGGCAGCGACTGATTTTGGAGTCGAGAGTGCACCGTCCCAGTAGGGGAGCCTTGACGCTGGGCGTGGGGCTGGAAGCGGAGGATCTGACCGTGACTCCAGCGGGCCAGACCCCCCGGGGGCAATCTCCACACAGCCAGCACACATAGGCGACGCGCCCCGCGGGAATCTCAGATATAATAGTCATTCCAAGCAAGACAAGCAACTCTGGGTATATTCTGAGGTGCTACTCTCCTATCTCTCTGTTCCCTCCCCCACCCTCCCCATTAACATCCGAATAGCCTGAGCCAGAGGGAGAACTCTGATAGGGATCGGACTGCATTTTTTTTAGCGGATTTTCTGGAAAAACTAGTTTCCCAGTGATGGCTCGGAGGCAGCAATCCATATCAAACCACTTAAAGAAGCAGACCATGACAGCTTCTCCAACCCCCCAAACAAAAGAATCAAAATCTTTCCCAAATGAAGATACAATCCTGGAATTATCAGATACAGAATATAAAAAACTAATTTACAGAATGCTTAAAGATATCACAAATGAAATTAGGATAACTGCAGAAAAAGCCAAGGAACACACCGATAAAACTGTTGAAGAACTCAAAAAAATTATTCAAGAACATAGTGGAAAAATTAATAAGTTGCAAGAATCCATAGAGAGACAACATGTAGAAATCCAAAAGATTAACAATAAAATTACAGAATTAGACAACGCAATAGGAAGTCAGAGGAGCAGACTCGAGCAATTAGAATGCAGAGTGGGAAATCTGGAGGACCATGGAATTAACACCAACATAGCTGAAAAAAAATCAGATAAAAGAATTAAAAAAAATGAAGAAACCCTAAGAATTATGTGGGACTCTATCAAGAAGGATAACCTGCGGGTGATTGGAGTCCCAGAACAGGGAGGGGAGACAGAAAACACAGAGAAAATAGTTGAAGAACTCCTAACAGAAAACTTCCTGACATCATGAAAAACGAAAGGATATCTATCCAAGATGCTCATCGAACCCCATTTAAGATTGATCCAAAAAGAAAAACACCAAGACATATTATCATCAAACTCACCAAAACCGAAGATAAACAGAAAATTTTAAAAGCAGCCAGGGAGAAAAGAAAGGTTTCCTTCAAGGGAGAATCAATAAGAATAAGTTCAGACTACTCAGCAGAAACCATGCAGGCAAGAAGGGAATGGGACGACATATACAGAACACTGAAGGAGAAAAACTGCCAGCCAAGGATCATATATCCAGCAAAACTCTCTCTGAAATATGAAGGCGAAATTAAGATATTTACAGACAAACACAAATTTAGAGAATTTACAAAAACCAAACCAAAGCTACAAGAAATACTAAAGGATATTGTTTGGTCAGAAAACCAATAATATCAGATATCAGCACAACACAAGGTCACAGAACAGAACGTCCTGATATCAACTCAAATACGGAAATCACAAAAACAAACAAATTAAGATTAATTAAAAAAAAATACACATAACAGGGAATCATGGAAGTCAATAGGTAAAAGATCACAATAATCAAAAAGAGGGACTAAATACAGGAGGCATTGAACTGCCATATGGAGAGTGATACAAGGCGATATAGAACAATACAAGTTAGGTTTTTACTTAGAAAAATAGGGGTAAATAATAAGGTAACCACAAAAAGGTATAACAACTCTATAACTCAAGATAAAAGCCAAGAAAAGCGTGACGACTCAACTAACATAAAGTCAAACACTATGAAAATGAGGATCTCACAATTTACTAAGAAAAACGTCTCAGCACAAAAAAGTATGTGGAAAAATGAAATTGTCAACAACACACATAAAAAGGGATCAAAATGACAGCACTAAAAACTTATTTATCTATAATTACCCTGAATGTAAATGGACTAAATGCACCAATAAAGAGACAGAGAGTCACAGACTGGATAAAGAAACACGATCCATCTATATGCTGCCTACAAGAGACACACCTTAGACTTAGAGACACAAACAAACTAAAACTCAAAGGATGGAAAAAAGTATATCAAGCAAACAATAAGCAAAAAAGAAGAGGAGTAGCAATATTAATTTCTGACAAAATAGACTTTAGACTTAAATCCACCACAAAGGATAAAGAAGGACACTATATAATGATAAAAGGGACAATTGATCAGGAAGACATAACCATATTAAATATATATGCACCCAATGACAGGGCTGCAAGATACATAAATCAAATTTTAACAGAATTGAAAAGTGAGATAGATACCTCCACAATTATAGTAGGAGACTTCAACACACCACTTTCGGAGAAGGACAGGACATCCAGTAAGAAGCTCAACAGAGACACAGAAGATCTAATTACAACAATCAACCAACTTGACCTCATTGACTTATACAGAACCCTCCACCCAACTGCTGCATAATATACTTTTTTTCCTAGCGCACATGGAACATTCTCTAGAATAGACCACATATTAGTTCATAAAACAAACCTTTACAGAGTCCAAAACATCGAAATATTACAAAGCGTCTTCTCAGACCACAAGGCAATAAAACTAGAGATCAATAACAGGAAAACTAGGGAAAAGAAAGCAAATACTTGGAAAATGAACAATACCCTCCTGAAAAAAGACTGAGTTATAGAAGACATCAAGGAGGGAATAAGGAAATTCTTAGAAAGCAACGAGAATGAAAATACTTCCTATCAAAACCTCTGGGACAGAGCAAAAGCAGTGCTCAGAGGCCAATTTATATCGATAAATGCACACATACAAAAAGAAGAAAGAGCCAAAATCAGACAACTGTCCCTACAACCTGAACAAATAGAAAGTGAGCAACAAAAGAATCCATCAGGCACCAGAAGAAAACAAATAATAAAAATTAGAGCTGAACTAAATGAATTAGAGAACAGAAAAACAATTCAAAGAATTAACAAAGCCAAAAGCTGGTTCTTTGAAAAAATTAACAAAATTGATAAACCACTGGCTAGACTGACTAAAGAAAAACAGGAAAGGAAACAAATAACCCGAATAAGAAACGAGAAGGACCACATCACAACAGAACCAAATGAAATCAAAAGAATCATATCAGATTACTACATAAAATTGTACTCTAACAAATTTGAAAACCTAGGAGAAATGGATGAATTCCTGGAAAAACACTACCTACCTAAACTAACACATTCAGAAGTAGAACAACTAAATAGACCCATAACAAAAAAAGAGATTGAAACGGTAATCAAAAAACTCCCAACAAAAAACAGTCCTGGCCCAGACGGCTTCACTGCAGAGTTCTACCAAACTTTCAGAGAAGAGTTAATACCACTACTTCTGAAGGTATTCCAAAGCATAGAAAATGACGGAATACTACCCAACTCATTCTATGAAGCCACCATCTCCCTGATACCAAAACCAGGTAAAGACATTACAAAAAAAGAAAATTATGGACCTATATCCCTCATGAACATAGATGCAAAAATCCTCAACAAAATTCTAGCCAATAGAATCCAACAACACATCAAAAAAATAATTCACCCTGATCAAGTGGGATTTATACCAGGTATGCAAGGCTGGTTTAATATCAGAAAAACCATTAATGTAATCCATCACATAAATAAAACAAAAGACAAAAACCACATGATCTTATCAATTGATGCAGAAAAGGCATTTGACAAAGTCCAACACCCATTTATGATAAAAACTCTTACCAAAATAGGAATTGAAGGAAAATTCCTCAACATAATAAAGGGCATCTATGCAAAGCCAACAGCCAATATCACTCTAAATGGAGAGAACCTGAAAGCATTTCCCTTGAGAACGGGAACCAGACAAGGATGCCCTTTATCACTGCTCTTATTCAACATCGTGTTGGAAGTCCTAGCCAGGGCAATTAGGCTAGACAAAGAAATAAAAGTTATCCAGATTGGCAAGGAAGAAGTAAAGTTATCACTATTTGCAGATGACATGATTATATACACAGAAAACCCTAAGGAATCCTCCAGAAAACGACTGAAACTAATAGAAGAGTTTGGCAGAGTCTCGGGTTATAAAATAAACATACAAAAATCACTTGGATTCCTCTACATCAACAAAAAGGACACCGAAGAGGAAATAACCAAATCAATACCATTCACAGTAGCCCCCAAGAAGATAAGATACTTAGGAATAAATCTTACCAAGGATGTAAAAGACCTATACAAAGAAAACTACAAAGCTCTACTACAAGAAATTCAAAAGGACATACTTAAGTGGAAAAACATACCCTGCTCATGGATAGGAAGACTTAACATAGTAAAAATGTCCATTCTACCAAAAGCCATCTATACATTTAACGCACTTCCGATCCAAATTCCAATGTCATATTTTAAGGGAATAGAGAAACAAATCACCAATTTCATATGGAAGGGAAAGAAGCCCCGGATAAGCAAAGCACTGCTGAAAAAGAAGAAGAAAGTGGGAGGCCTCACTTTACCTGACTTCAGAACCTATTATACAGCCACAGTAGTCAAAACAGCCTGGTACTGGTACAACAACAGGCACATAGACCAATGGAAGAGAATTGAGAACCCAGACATAGATCCATCCACGTATGAGCAGCTGATATTTGACAAAGGACCAGTGTCAATTAATTGGGGAAAAGATAGCCTTTTTAACAAATGGTGCTGGCATAACTGGATATCCATTTGCAAAAAAATGAAACAGGACCCATACCTCACACCGTGCACAAAAACTAACTCCAAGTGGATCAAAGACCTAAACATAAAGACTAAAACGATAAAGATCATGGAAGAAAAAAATTGGGACAACCCTAGGAGCCCTAATACAAGGTATAAACAGAATACAAAACATTACCAAAAATGATGAAGAGAAACCCGATAACTGGGAGCTCCTAAAAATCAAACACCTATGCTCATCTAAAGACTTCTCCAAAAGAGTAAAAAGACCACCTACAGATTGGGAAAGAATTTTCAGCTATGACATCTCCGACCAGTGCCTGATCTCTAAAATCTATATGATTCTGTCAAAACTCAACCACAAAAAGACAAGCAACCCAATCAAGAAGTGGGCAAAGGATATGAACACACATTTCACTAAAGAAGGTATTCAGGCAGCCAACAGATACATGAGAAAGTGCTCTCGATCATTAGCCATTAGAGAAATGCAGATTAAAACTACGATGAGATTTCATCTCACACCAGCAAGGCTGGCATTAATCCAAAAAACACAAAATAATAAATGTTGGAGAGGCTGTGGAGAGATTGGAACGCTTATACACTGCTGGTGGGAATGTGAAATGGTACAACCACTTTGGAAATCTATCTGGCGTTATCTTAAACAGTTAGAAATAGAACTACCATACAACCCAGAAATCCCACTCCTGGGAATATACCCTAAAGATACAAGAGCCTTCATACAAACAGATATATGCACACCCATGTTTATTGCAGCTCTGTTTACAATAGCAAAAAGTTGGAAGCAACCAAGGTGTCCATCAACGGATGAATGGGTAAATAAATTGTGGTATATTCACACAATGGAATACTACGCATCGATAAAGAACAGTGACGAATCTCTGAAACATTTCATAACATGGAGGAACCTGGAAGGCATTATGCTGAGCGAAATTAGTCAGAGGCAAAAGGACAAATATTGTATAAGACCACTATTATAAAATCTTGAGAAATAGTAAACCTGAGAAGAACACATACTTTTGTGGTTACGAGGGGGGGAGGGAGGGAGGGTGGGAGAGGGTTTTTTATTGATTAATCAGTAGATAAGAACTGCTTTAGGTGAAGGGAAAGACAACACTCAATACATGGAAGGTCAGCTCAACTGGACTGGTCCAAAAGCAAAGAAGTTTCCAGGATAAAATGAATGCTTCAAAGGTCAGCGGAGCAAGGGCGGGGGTCTGGGGAACATGGTTTGTGGGGACTTCTAAGTCAATTGGCAAAATAATTCTATTATGAAATCATTCTGCATCCCACTTTGAAATGTGGCGTCTGGGGTCTTAAATGCTAACAAGCGGCCATCTAAGATGCATCAATTGGTCTCAACCCACCTGGAGCAAAGGAAAATGAAGAACACCAAGGCCACACAACAACTAAGAGCCCAAGAGACAGAAAGGGCCACATGAACCAGAGACCTACATCATCCTGAGACCAGAAGAACTAGTTGGTGCCCGGCCACAATCGATGACTGCCCTGACAGGGAGCACAGCAGAGGACCCCTGAGGGAGCAGGAGATCAGTGGGATGCAGACCCCAAATTCTCATAAAAAGACCAAACTTAATGGTCTGACTGAGACTAGAGGAATCCCGGCGGCCATGGTCCCCAGATCTTCTGTTGGCACAGGACAGGAACCATCCCCGAAGACAACTCATCAGACATGAAAGGGACTGGACAGTGGGTGGGAGAGAGATGCTGATGAAGAGTGAGCTAATTATATCAGGTGGACACTTGAGATTGTGTTGGCAACTCTTGTCTGGAGGGGGGATGGGAGGATAGAGAGAGAGGGAAGCCGGCAAAATTGTCAAGAAAGGAGAGACTGAAAGGGCTGACTCAAGAAGGGGAGAGCAAGTTGGAGTAGGGAGTGAGATGTATGTAAACTTATATGTGACAGACTGATTGGATTTTTAAATGTTCACTTGAAGCTTAATAAAAGTTATAAAAAAAAAATTAGGTTTCCATTTAAGGATTTATATACAAATTGTTCAGTGATACTGGTAACATTTTTAACAATTTGTCAACATTGTCATTATATTCACTCCAGTTGTTCCGTTTCCAGTAATCTATTTTCACTGCCCCGTTACCTTCGCATCTTTGCTTTACAGTAATTGTTGACATTTGGTCTCACATAGATGATTTTTTAAAGGAGTACAGTACTTATGGGTAATATTCATTATTTTATGAGTCAGTCTGTTATTTAGCTAAAAGGTGCCCTCAGGGTATAGTGTCAGTTCAAAGTTTAAAGAGTACCTCAGGGCAATTGTCTCAACTGGATTGGTAGGTATGGACTTTTTAAGAATTTGAGCCTTGTTCCACATTTTTCTCCCATTCTATTGGGATTCATATATTGTGGCACTGATTAGATAGGTCAATAGTGGTAGTTGGGCATTGTCTGCTTCTTCTGGTCTCAGAGTAGATCAGGCTGTGACTACTTATTATTCCTGTAGATTACTTTCTTCACTGAGTCTTTGGTTTCCTTCTTTCTCTTTTGCTCCAGACAAGTAGAGTCCAATAATTGTATGTGAGATGGCCACTTTCAAGCTTTTAGGACCATAGACAATTCACATCAAAGTAGGGTGTAGAACATAAACTTTATGAACTGTGTTATGCCAATTGATCAAGTTGTCCCACAAGACTGTGGTCCTAAGGAGTATCCATAAATGTGCACTCTATATGCTTTATTATATATGTGAATATACATGCATACACACATGTACAGGTATATATATGCCCAAAAACCCCTTGGCGTCAAGTCAATTCCAACTCATAGTGACCCTATAGGACAGAATAGAACTTCTTCATAGGGTTTCCAAGGAGCAGCTGGTGGATTCAAATGGACAACTTTTTGATTAGTAGCTGAGCTCTTAAACACTGTGCCACTAGGGCTTCTAAAAAACTGTTGCTGTTTAGTCGATTCCAACTCATGCTAACACTATAGAACAGGGTATAACTACTCTATAGGGTTTCAAAGAAGCAACTGGTAGATTTGAACTGCCAACCTTTTGGTTAGCAGCCAAATTCAAACACTGTGCCTCCAGGACTCCACAAATATACAAACCCATAGCCATCAGGTCAATTCTGACTCATAGCGGCCTATACTTATGGGTGCATCTATACATGCACATGTGTATACATATCTGTATGCATATATACATACATACATATATGGAGGGAAATTGTCATTGCTATTGTTGGACAATTACCAAATACGTCCTTTTTTTCCTATATACTTGTTAGTGACATAATTTACCTTGGTCAAGCTGTTTACACTTCACCCACATTTAGTGTTACCTTTCCCATCATGAAAATAATATGTGTCGGGAGCCAACATGGCACTATAGACAAAAGCATCATGCCGTCTCTCTGCAGCAAAGACCAAAACATCAATCCTAGAACTTAAGTGTCAAACGAAGAGATAAAGAACTCGGTCAAGCACCGAATGGAATAAGAAACTAACAGAGTGTGACAAATGAGAACTGTGGGGTGGAGGTCCCCTACTAGCTAATGTAGCACAGATTTGCCATCTTGGACCAAGTCACCAAGAAACGCAAAGAGGGATTATGGGAAGGCACCTTCATGGAGCTGCCAAAAGGAGGCAGAGCACCCAGTAACCAGGGATATGCGATTTCCCATCCCACACCATTCTTCTCCCATCCTTCCTTTCCTTACGCCTACCCAGCTAGACCTGTGCTTTGTCTCACCACTTCTCAATGGGCTCTGCCACACTGCTCAGCTAGAGAGCCAGTGGCATGGCCTCCCTGGGTCCTTGCCACTCCCACCAGCCAGCACCTTCAGTACCATATTTTCTTGTTTGTTATTTTTTTTTCTTCTCTCTCCCTTCCTTTCTCCCACCCACCTAGCCTCTTGTACCATTCTCATCCCTTCTTGGTAGGCCATGCTGCACCACTTGGCTAGAAAGCCACTGGAACATGGGCTCCTAAGGTCTGTAATACCCCCACTAGCCAACTCCCACAGTGCCATATTTTTTAAGTTTGTTAGCTTTGTTCTTTTTTTTTTCTGTTTCTTCTCTCTCTCCCTACATTCCTTTCCTTTCTACATCCCACCTTACCCTGTGTCCTACTGCTATCCCTTCTCAAAGGGCCATACTGCACCACTTGGCTAGACAGCTACTGGCACACTCAAATAAGAAATGAAATGGGAGACATTACAACAGACCAAAACTAAATAAAAAGGATCATAAGAGAATACTATGAAAAACTATTCCAATAAATCTGAAAACCTAGATGAAATGGACAAATTTCTAGAAACACACTATTTACCTAGACTAACACAAACTGAGGTAGAAAATCCAAAGAGATCCATAACAAGAGATGAGATTCAAAATGTAAGTAAAAAAATTCCAAACAACAACAACAAAAAGTCCTGACCCGGCTGGCTTCACTGGAGAATTCTACCAAACATTCAGAGAACAGCACATACAAGTACTACTCAAACTATTTGAAAGCATAGAAAAGGAAGGGATACTTCCAAATTCATTCTATGAAGCCAGCATAACCCTGATACCAAAACCAGGAAAAGACACTGCAAAAAAAAAATTATAGACCAATATCTCTCATGAATATAGGTGCAAAAATTATCAACATAATTCTAGCCAATAGAATTTAGCATCATATATAAAAAATACTACACCCCTAGCACATGGGATTCATACCAGGTAGGCAGGGATGATTCAACACTAGAAAATCAATCAATGTATTCCACAACATAAATAAAACCAAAGAAAAGAGTCACATGATCATCTCAATTGATACAGAAAAGGCATTTAACAAAGTCTGACACCTATTCCTGATAAAAACTCTCAGTAAAATAGGTATTGGAGGGAAATTCGTCAACATAATAAAGGGTAGCAGTACAAAACCAACATCAGTCTCAACGAAGAGGGTGAAAACACTCCCTTTGAGAACAGGAACAAGACATGGATGCCCTTTATCACCACTCCTATTTAACATTGTGCCGAAAGTCCTAGCCAAAATAATAAGACAAGAAAATGAAATAAAGGGCATCCAAATTGGTGAGGAAGAAGTAAAACTATCCCTATTTGTTGATGATAGATACTATACATACCCAGTACCCAGTGCCATCAAGTCGATTCCGAATCATAGCAACCTCATAGAATAGAGCAGAACTGCCCCATAGAGTTTCCGGGGAGCGCCTGGTAGATTTTGAACTGCCAACCCTTTGGTTAGCAGCAGTAGCACTTAACCACTATGCCACCAGGGTTTCCTGATACTATACATAGAGAACCCAAAAGACTCCATGAGAAAACTACTGGAATTAATAAAATATTCAGCAGAATAGCAAGATGCAAGATAAACATACAAAAATCAATTGCATTCCTATACACCAATAAAGAGAACTGTGAAAGGGGAATCAGGAAATAATACCATTTATGATGGCCCCTAAAAAAAAAAATGCTTAGGAATAAATCTAACCAGGTACCTAAATGACCTATACGAAGAAAATTACAGACCATTACTGGAAGAAACCAAAAGAGACCTACATAAATGGAAAAAACATACCATGCTTATGGGTAGTGTAGACTCAACATTGTGAAAATGTCAACCATACCCAAAGCAATCTACAAATACAATGCAATTCCAATCCTAATACCAATGGCATTCTTTAATGAAATGGAAAAACTAATCATTAACTTTTTATGGAAAAAAAAGCAGTCCTGGATAAGTAAAGCACTATTGAAAAAGATGAATAAACTTGGAGGCCTCATGTTTCCCCATCTCAGAACCTGCTATATAGCTATGGTAGTGGAAACAGCCTGGTATTGGTACAATGACATACACATTGACCAGTGGAACAGAATTGAGAACCCAGATGTAAATCCATCCTCCTACAGTAATCTGATCTTCTATAAGGGTCCAAAGGCTATCAAATGGGGAAAAGAGAGTCTTTTTAACAAATGGTGCTGGCAAAACTGAATGTACACCTGCACCCAAAAAAACAACAAAAAAAATGAAACAGGACCCATACTTCACACCATACACAAAAACTAATTCAAAATGGATCAAACGCCTAAATATAAAATCCAAACCTGCAAAGATTATAGAAGAAAAAAATAGAATCAATGCTAGAGGCCCTAATACACGGCATTAACAGGATAAAAACCATAAGTAACAACACAAAAACTCCAGAAAATAAGCTAGAGAACCGGGATCTTTCAAAAATGAAACACTTATGCTCGTTGAAAGACTTTACCGAAAGAGCAAAAATCTCTAAAATCCTTACAAAAATCCAACATCTCTACAACAGTCCAATTAAAAAATGAGCAAAGGACACTTCACCAAAGAAGACAATTAGGCAGCTAACAGACACATGACGAAATGCTCTTGATCACTAGCCATCAGAGAAATACAAATCAAAACTACAATGAGATACTATCTTACCCTGACATTTAATAAAACAGAAAATAGCATATGTTGGAGAGGCTGTGGGGAGATTGGAATTCTTATGTGCTGCTGTGGGGATGTAAAATGATACAACCATTTTGGAAAACGACATTTACTTAAAAAGCTAGAAATAGAAATGCCATATGGTACAGCAATTCCACTCCTAGGAATATATCCTAGAGAAATAAACCTGTTACATGAATAGACATATACACACCCATGTTCATTGCAGCATTGTTCACAGTAGCAAAAAGATGAAAACAACCTAAGTGCCCAACAATAGATGAATGAGTAAACAAACTATGGTACATACACACAGTAGAATACTAAACAGTGATAAGGAACAGTGATGAACCTGTGAAACATTGCAAATATGGATGAATCTGGCTGGTATTATGCTGAGTGAAATAAGTCAGTCACAAAGGACAACTACTATATGAGACCACTATTATAAAAACTCATGAAAAGGTTTACACACAGAAAGAAACAACTGTTGATGGTTACTAGAGAAGAAAGGGTTGATAAGGTAAAAATACTAACTAAGCAATAGACAAGTGTTAACTTCGGTGTAGGGTAGTACAGTACAAAATACTGGGGAAGTCAGCAGATCTTTACCACGGCAAGGTCATGGAAACTTCATAGACACACACAAACTCCCTGAGGGACCAAATTATTTGGCTGGAGGCTAGGGACCATGGTCTCTGGGGACATCTAGCTCAATTGGCATAACATAGTTTATGATGAATATGTTCTACACCCTACTTTGTTGAGTAGCATTTGAGGTCTTAAAAACTTGTGAGCAGTCATCTAAGATGCTCCACTAGTTCTACCCCATCTGGAGCAAGGGAGGATGAAGAAAACCAAAAACACAAGGGAAAGGTTAGTCCAAAAGACTAATGGACCACAACAGCCACAGACTCCACCAGACTGGGTCCAGCACTACTAGGTGATGCCGGGCTAGCAAAATTGACTACTCTGACAGTGATCACAACAGATGGTCCCAGACAGAGTTGGAGAAAAATGTAGAACAAAATTCTAACTCACAAAGAAGACCAGACTCACTGGTCTGACAGAGACTAGAAAAATCCCAAAAATATGGCCCCTGGACACACTATTAACTCAGAAATGAGGTCACTTCTGAGGTTCACCCTTCAGCCAAAGATTAGATAGGCCCATAAAACAAACAATAATACATGTAGCTCAACCACGTGTATAAGTCTAAACGGCGCACCAGCCCAGCAACAAGGACGAGAAGGCAAGAGGAGACAGAAAAGCTGGAGGAAATGAAATGGGGAACCCAAGTTCAAAAAGGGGAGAGTGTTGACACATCATGGGGCTGGCAACCAATGTCACAAAACAATATGCATATTAATTGTTTAATAAGAAATTAATTTGCTCTGTAAATCATCTAAATCACAATTTTAAAAAGCAGTTAGAAAAAGAAAAAATGAAGCAAGCCACAAATGAGAGCCACGTATGTAATTCTAATTTTCTAGTAGCCGTAGTAGAGCAGTAGTTAAAAGCTTGGATGCTAACCAAAAAGTCAGCAGTTCAAATCCACCAACCACTCCTTGGAAACCATATGGGACAGTTCTACTGTGTCATACAGGGTCCCTATGCGTCAGAATCAACTGGACATCAATGGATATTGTTTTGATTTCGTAGCCACATTAAAAAATTAAAAATAATCAGGTAAAATTTACTGTAGTCAGTTCAAATCCGCCAGGTGCTCCTTGGAAACTCTATGGGGCAGTTCTACTCTGTCCTTTAGGGTCTCTATGAGTCGGCATTGACTCGACGGCACTGGTTTTTTTTTTTTTAATATATTTTATTTAGCCCAATGTAGTAAAAATATTATCATTTCGTTATATAATCGATGTAAAAAAATTTAAAAAATAATAATAAATGTCTACTATCTAGAGTGATTGCTCCTCTTGCCCCTCACCCATCTCTGGCAACCACCCATGAAGGTTGGCTTCTGCGTATATACCTATTTTTGTATTTTTATAAAAGTGAGATCATACAGTATTTGCCCTTTTGATATTGACTTATTTTACTCAGCATAATGCCCTTCAGGTTCATCCATGTTATTGTTCAAGGATTTCTCATTATTCTTTATAGCTGCATAGTATTCCATTGTATGTATGTACCACATTTTGTTTATCCATTCCTCTGCTGTTGAGCACTTAAGATGTTTCCATCTTTTTGTTATTGTAAATACTGCTGCAATGAACATCTATGTACATACATCTGTTTGTGTTACTTCTATTCGATCTCCAGAGTATATACCTAGTAGTTGGATTGACACATAGAGACCCAATAGGACAGAGCAGAACTGCCCCACAGTGTTTGCAAGGAGTGCCTAATGGATTTGAACTGCTGACTTTTTGGTTAGCAGCTGTAGCTCTTAATGACTATGCCACCAGGGATTCCTACTGGATCATAGGTAGTTCCATTTCTAGTGCACCAAATCTGCTGCAAAAGACCTCTTTAAAGTGTTAAAAAGCAAAGATGTCACTTTGAGGACTAAGGTATGCCTGACCTAAGCACTGTGGTTTTCAATTGGCTCATATGCTTGAAAAAGCTGGGCAAAGAATAAGGAAGACCAAAGAAGAATTAATGGTTTTGAATTATGGTGTTGGTGAAGAATATTGAATATACCATGGACTATAGAGAGAGAGAGAGAGAGAGAGAGAGAGAGAGAGAGATTTATATCATTGAAATGGCTCATGAGGTTTTTAGAAGCTGTAATGTCCCAAGTCAGTGGGGTAAGAAAGAGGATTCTCCTGACTCACATAGCAAACCCAAGATCTGTGGGCTGGACAGCAGGGCTGTAGCAGGCTGTGAAGATTGATGAATCTCAAAATAGAAAGC
Organism: Elephas maximus indicus; assembly: GCF_024166365.1. Taxonomy (NCBI): domain Eukaryota; kingdom Metazoa; phylum Chordata; class Mammalia; order Proboscidea; family Elephantidae; genus Elephas; species Elephas maximus. Next base: position 88,772,977 of record NC_064823.1, read on the forward strand.
AGGCTACTAGATCAAGTCCCAAGAACCAGAGGTCAGATGAACAGGAGCCAGCTACAGGATCTAGAACAAACAAAAGCAAAGTAAGCAGGAAGAGCCAGGGCAACAGAGGGTGGCGGGATGAAGGCTGAGGGGGCAGTGAACTGCCACAGACCCCACCCCCACTGGTACCATTCGGTAGATTCTATCATGGGGGTGATTGTGTATCAAATTTCAACAAGGAACTGATCACATTATATGACTGCCAAAATACTGAGAATCATGGCCCACCCAAGTTGACACATAATCTTAACTATCACAGACTGCAAAAAGAATGAACAAATTTGTCTTGGAAAAAGTACAGCCAGAATGCTCCTTAGAAGCAAGGATGGTGAGACTTTGTCTCACATATTTTGGACATGTTATCAGGAGGGATCAGTCCCTGGAGAAAGACATCATGCTTGTGAAAATGTAGTGTCAGTGAAAAAGAGGAAGACACTCAACAAGATGGATTGACACAGTGGCTACAACAATGGCCTCAAACATAACAATGATTGTGAGGATGGCACAGTATCAAATAGTGTTTTGTTCTGTTGTACATAGGGTGGCTATGAGTCAGAACCAACTCGAAGGTATCTAACAACAGTGGAGTCCCACATAACCCATAGGCTTTCTTCATTTTTCTTCAATCTTTTTTTTTTCCTTGTTCCTCATACAGAATAATATCAAGGGTTTTATCCTCTATTTCGCTTATTCTCCCTTTCATTGTTTCAATGCTACTTTATGACATTCCATTGAGTTGTTTATTTTTGTTATTTTATTGTTAAGCTTTTGAATTTCTAGTTGTTATTTTAAGGATTCTATTTCTTCATTGAGTTTGCTGTTTTGTTCTTGTATTTTAGTCCTGAATTCTTCTAGGGTTTTTTTCTGGGTTTTGCTTGATTTCTTTGAGAAGCCTTAATACTAGTTTTTTGAAGTCTTTGTTAGGTAGTTCCATTATCAGTTCTTCCTTAGAGAGCCCTTCTGTCCCTTATTTTGTTCATTTGCTTGAGGCATCTTTTCCTGAGTTTTCGTTTGGTTTGTAATTGACTGCTGTCTTCGAGGCATTAAGGTTTTATTTATTTGTATTTTTGTGTATTGATTGTATGCTTGTCTTTATTTTTTGTTTATTTCATTTTGATATATCAGGAGCTTCTTCCCTTTATCTTTATATCTCCTACTTTCCTTTGTATAATTTTAATTGTTGTTGTCTTGTGATACTGTTTATGTCTGATTTGGTACTGCTGGTTGACTGGGTGTGATTTCCTCTAACTGGTGGGTATGGTGGATCACCCACACACAGGAGTCTTCTGTTGTTAGAAACATATGTCTTCCCTCAGAGAACTGCATGGAAGTGCAAGAGGAGATCCCTCCCCCAATGCAATGCACCAAATGTCAGGTGGTCAAGATTCTTTGGCAACTCTTGAGGGACAGAGTGGTCTTTCTACCCCAGTATAAGTAATTAGTGCAGACTCTGGGGAGTAGGATGGGTCATCGTCATAGTCAGAGGGAAGCAATGCTACCCCAATGGGCAATGCAGACCCTCTGCACCTGCATGGATTGATATCACAGCGGAGGGGAAAAGTACTCAAAAGCTCAGCACAAGCACATACAGCCTTCAGGATCAGGTAGGATGTGAGCTGCGTATCATTGCAGACAGTGGGGAACAGGGTGAGTGAGGCACTAGAGCTCCTGCAGGCTTCACAGCCAGTCACTGAATCTAGTTGATGAGTGTGCCACTAGCCTATGTGGCTGGTTGGTGGGTGGAGCCTATTTAAAAGAGAGGGGAAGGGATGTCAACATGGGGATGGCTGGGAGGGGGCTTCTAATTGTTACCGTACAGCTTTACTGTTCAAAAAGTAGTCCCATCACTAGTTTCTAGCTCCCTTCCTTTGCTGCACTTACCAGAGACACTGGAGCTCTCACCTGCCTACTGAACTTTCCCTTTGCCTCTCTGCAGATGTGCACTTCCTGTCTTATCTATTCCCCATCCTGAGACTCCAATGATTCAGTCCAACTGACTGTGCTCTTGTATCACTTTGCTGTGATTCTCTAGTTTCAAGGCTATGGAACTCCCACACATCCTCCTCTTGGGCTTGTTGAGACTAGTCATGCATCGTCTCACTTCGTTTTTTTTCCCAGGTTTGTTTACACAGTATCTGTGCCTCAGGTTGTGTTTTCTGTGAAGTTGATTTTCTGAGCACATCACCCAGGGGTGCTGCTTGCTGCTGTCCCCAAATCGCCATGGTGCATCAGGCCAGGAGGCAAAGCACAGATGTTACGTAGATCTCTGTGTTCCTACTGTTTTTGTTCTCTCTCTCATTTCATTCAGTGCTAGGTCCAATTCTTCAAGCTTCCATTTGATGTTCTGGGTTCAGAGGTCATTATTTATATCTGTTTCCCTTAGTTTCTATAGTCTTTGTTGTAGGAGAATGTCATTATGGTGCATCTAAGTCACCATATTAACTCAAACCTACTCCATTGAGTTTTAAATTTCATTTGTTAATTTTTTTTTCTAGAAATTCTCTTGGGTGCTTCAGCAAATTTTCATTTTTTTTTAAATTTCTTGTTCATTGCTGATATTTTCAGGTTTAGGTTTCAAATATTTAAATATATCAAACAGAGAAACTTAGTATTTCATTTTAAAACATTCTAATATTTTAAATCATTCAGTAAATATTTCTAGTCTCTGTTACCTTTTCCCATTTGGAGTCATGAAGCTTTGTTACCTTGGAACAGGAACAATTACAGTGGACTTTCATCTATGGGAAGTCTTTGGAGTTAGGGTCAAAATTTCCCCAAAGAGGCTTTTCTAGTTTGAATTTTAACCGCAAATCTACATAAGGACTTGTGAGGTGCTGAAAGATTTTTGGCCTTTCTTCTTGGTCCTTGAGAGCCAGGCCACACCTGAGGCTAATGAGCGGAGGATGGTCAAAGGCAGTACCTGATGACCCAATGTTGACTAGTCTCGGGAGGCATGATGTAGACTATCATTACCAAACGATGAGTCCTATAAAAGCCTGGAACGCTAAAGTTCAGAAGGTTTCCTGGTTAATGAGAACATCTGCTCTCAGAAAGGTAGTTTATCCCTTGGAAATCATCCTAGTCTTCCACTATTTTCTTGTATCCACTTTGGTTATAATAAATCAGTAGTCATAACTGTAGTATATTCTCTATGAGTTCTATTGGTCAGTCTAGCAAATTATCTAACTCAAAGGGGCAGTGGGAACCAATGGGTCAGAAAGTAAGTGTGTTATGTGGACTGCCAAGCTTTTGTCTGGCATCTTGAAGGGATAGTGGGAAGCCAGCACTGAATTTGTACCCAGCAGGTCAGAAGCTTGGGGTATTGTGTAGCATCTGTCTGTTTAGCAGTCTGAAGAATGGTGTCCTTTAACATGAGTGATCTGAGCTAGTCCTTGTGGCTAGGGTCACAGAAAGACTACCATGAGGGCAGCTGGCAATAAAGATGAAGAAGCGGGATTGTGTGAGTACTGGATGAAAATCCACATTTAGGGGATTAGATTCATGTTGTTCCTTATTGCACAGGGCTATTTTGTGTTAAGAATTCTGAGGGAAGATTTTTTTTTTCCTACACAGTGTCAAAATCATGGCAGGATCCCTTATGTTTACAGAATAAGGGTTAGTTATTTGACTTATTTTCTCTAATAATTGATGAACTCATTTTGCATTGGAATTGTATTTTATTTGTCTTTCTATGGTCTGGGCATAGGAACTGGAATATAGTAATAAAGTTCTCAAAATTATTTGTTGGGGATTTGGAGTAGAATATAAATTGGGCTAAAAAAATGCGTGGATGACTGAAAGTTAAATTTACATTTTTTAACCCTACTACTCCCACAGATTCAAAATACCCAAATATCTCCATAGACATGTCTATCATTATCTCATCACTGTAGGTATAAAAAAAAAAAACAAAAAAAAAACACTTTCCTTAACTGCTCCTCCATTTGTGTTTCATGTCTTTACTACAGTCATTGTCACACCCTGGTTATTCAAACTAGAAGCTGAAGCACTTCCTTTGTTTTTCAACTATTTATAATTTCTCATTAGGCATAACAATTCTTATTCTACACTTTCCTTTCAGAAACCAACATTATATAATTGCTGACACTCTTATCTAAACTTGCTTTCCTAAAATACATTTTTAACACTTTACCCTACTTTTACTCTCTTTTCGCTACAACTGAATTCCTGTTTAAATGCCAGAATAGTTTTATTAAAGAGCAAATATGATCTTCTTCTGAACATGACTTGAAAGTTTGAATGAACACCTTTTGTGAAGATTAAAATTGAATGTAGAGCATAGCATTCAAGTTTTTCCAAGGCATCCTAATTTAACTAACACTTTTTTTTTTTTTTTGCACTTTACCTGGGTCTCTACTTTGTACATTTTCACCAATAACTGTCCACTTTTTTCCTCATGTTCTTCCATTCACCTTGAGTACCCTCCTTTGCTCCTAGGCTCAGTTCAAATGCCTCCTGCTATTCAAGAAGTTTTCCTCTAACCCTCTTCACATATGAGTGACAACTTATTCCTTTGTGGTCCTGAAACACTGTATCCTTTGAATACTATTTGTATAAAATTATAACTGAACATTCATCCAGTTATAATGTGAAGCATATGTCTTATTAATATGCTAGTGTAGTGTGTAAGCAAACTGGTGGCAAAAACTATACATTTACATTTTCCCAAGTTATCTGTCATTATATTCCATAAATAAACCATAGTATATACTGAATTTAATTATCTTAGATTGGTTCATCTATTTTATTTAGAAATCATCAAATTAAAAAATGTCATTATTCTCTAACATACTTAAACCAGAACTCCTAGAATGCTAGAACCATTTTCCTCTTAAATTTTGAATATTTCTCTTCCCCCTCAAGGATATATTATGTAACACTGTGCCCAGTCAACAGCATTGACAGAGTCTGCCACATGAAGACATCATTTCTTATTTCTAGAAATTAATGTTTAACTTGTTCTTTATCTAACTTGCCATTTCTACTTTGTGCCTGGCAAACACTCAAACCCCTCAGGGCAGTGTGTGAGGCAAGTGCTGTCATGGTGCCTGAGAAATGGGTTTCGGCACTTCTGCTGCTGCAGCTGTGCTGGACTGGTTGTGGAAACTGCGGGAAAGTCCTGGTGTGGCCCTCTGACATGAGTCATTGGCTCAACATAAAGACCATTCTGGAGGAACTCGCTGACAGGGGCCACGAGGTGATGGTGTTAACTCCTTCACACATTTTCTTTGTTGACTACTACCAACCTTCTACAGTGAACTTTGAAGTGATCTTTATGGAAATAGGCAGAGAAACTGTGGAGGATTTGCTAAATGACTTCTTGGAGTTAGCTGTTAATGTTATGCCAAACTTGTCATCCTGGCAATCAGCGAAAAAAATGCAGGACGTTTTTCTTCGATCAACTGCATATCTGAAACATCTGTGTGAGAATGTGATCTACAATCAGACACTCATGAAGAAGCTCAAGGAGGCCAACTACAATATAATGATTATAGACCCTGTGGTGCCCTGTGGAGATCTGATAGCTGAGTTGCTTGCAGTCCCTTTTGTGCATACGCTGAGGTTCTCGATGGGTGGTACAATGGAGAAAAATTGTGCAAAACTTCCATCTCCACCTTCCTATGTACCTGTTCCCATGGGGAGACTAACAGACAGAATGACCTTTTTGGAAAGGGTGAAAAATGTAATGTTTTCACTTTTGTTTGACTTCTGGCTCCAGCAGTTTGACACTCGGTTTTGGGACCAGTTTTATAGTGAAGCACTAGGTAAGAGATTCTGCTTTTTATTCTCAACTAGTTATCAAAAGAAACATTGGAGGTTTAAGAAAAGTCTAGGTAAATGAAGGAAATACATTTTTTTTAAAACCTGTCTTCTACATAAAAATCTACAAGTCATATCAATGAACTGGTTAATGGTAACTATTTCAAGTACCAGCCAAAAAACCCATTGCTTATCGGGAGTCATAGCGACCCTAAAGGACAGAGTAGAACGGCCTCATACGGTTTCTGGGGAGGAGCTGGTGGATTCGAACTGCTGACCTTTTTTTGGTTAGCAGCTGAGTTCTTAACTACTGTACCACCAAGGTCCCATTTCAAGCACGGGAGACAAGAAATCCTTTGCCAAAGTTAGTCTTTCTTTACAGCCATCTAACCATTTCTCTAAGGTACCTTGATATTTAATAGATTGTTAACAAAAATAAAAGAAAACATAAACAAATATATATATATGTTAGTCCAAAGAATAATGTGTTATTTGTCAGGTATAAGATGTCACAAATAAGCTAATATGCTGAGTTTACCCTTGGTAGAATGTAATATGTGTTTTAAGAGTAAGATAACTTCCTTGCCCGACACCAGACAAATATGTTTTAACAGTGAGATTGAATTTGGTGCATTCCTTACATTACCTGAATGTTGCTTCACAAATTTTGAAAGTCACGGATTATTATTCTCGATTTTGTACCATTCCTATTGTAGCTGGGTACCTGGCATTCTTTTTGCTCTCATGACTTTGGGATGAAAGTTAAAAAAGTCCTATATGGGCTTTTCATCATATCTGGTCACTGAAAATTTCCTAGGATGCTTTATACTTCTTGGGGAAGTATTATACAAAAACTTGAAAAATTAAGTAGACAATTTTAAAAGACTTTGTGTCTCAAAGTGTTACAATATTAGATTTTTTAACCTCAGTGATTTATACATATTCCACCTATTTTTACTTGCTTGAAATTTCTGCTAAAGAGTGGTATTGTTTTGCAATTTTTATATACCCAGCAGTCATTTGAATCTGTCAATTTACTCTATCTTTGCAAGTTACACAGAAATATAAAATAACAAGCAAAATATATTAAGCACTAAAAATATTAACTTATTTGTTTTCCAATAGATGGATTGTTTCACAGAACAAATATTCAAAGGAAATCATTTCAAAAATCCTTAGCTTTAGTTCTGTAAAACAATGCATCTATTGAAAAACCTTAGTATGTGACATACATAGTTGAGAACTCTGTAACCACTACTCAAATAAATGCTGGGGCTAATTTTGCATATCTAGGAAGTCCTTAAACTGCTCCATTAAACAAAGAGATCCAATGTTTAACAGCACAAAGCACATACACAACCTGGAAAACTTGCACATGTTTTTTCTTCACCATGATCTAGCCTCATTCCAGTTAAGTGTTTTTAGTATAAATCATGCCACGTCTCTTAGAAGACAGTTTTCTTTATTGGTTCGTTGAGTTTAAAATAACTTCTTTTTCTTGGTATCTTACCTATTTCTACTCCTGAAAATATCAGGGGAGACTTTTATTCTTTGCAGATTTGGTAAATTATAATTAAGAATCCTAAAGTGTAATGGTTAAGAGCTCATCTGCTAACAAAAAGTTGGTACTTCAAATCCACCAGCTGTTTCTTGGAAACCCCATGGGGTAGTTCTACTCTGTCCTATAGGGTCACTATGAGGTGGAACCGACTCGATGGCACCTAACAGCAACAAACATGTTTTATGAGATTAATTAAAGTTTCCAAAGTGAGCCCTAATAGAATGTCATGTTTTCTCCAAGGAGTTCTTTCTTTTCACGACTGCATAGTTGCCATGGGTCCTAGGGTTTGACTTCTGTAACACAGCCAAGGACAAGAATTCCCAGTCTTTTGCTCTGATGTGGAAGTGTGGCACTAGCTAGATAATCCAACCTTGGAAACTTCAATCAACTTTACCGCCTGTTGGTTTAGTTTTCAGAACTGAAGGTTACTCTTTGCAATAACTTTAGCTGCCAATTTATGGGTCAATCCACAGCTGAGATATAAATGTTCTTCCATTAGCCAGCAAGCAATGAAGGTATTGTGAAAAATTAAACAAGTGGGAACTTTTGAGATTTGTTTGGCCATTGCTCTATTGATTGACCTACAATAGATGTTAAGGTTACCAAAGAATAGCAAATTTAAAGAAATAATGTGTTCTGCATACTTATCTTTTCTAAAAACCTATCTACTTTCTCTTTATTCTGAAAATTGAGGATGATTTTCTGGTTCCAAACAATAATTTACTATGGGAAAGGACAGAATGGTATTGTTATATTATGTAAGAATAGAGAATAAAAGTATAGGCTTTTCTATGTATAAATACTGTTGGATTAATGAAGTCCTTAGGATCTGTGGCAAAATTTTGACTCAATCGTCTTTGTCAGGTTTTCTTCTTGTTGTAAATACTCTCCTTGATTTTCATTTCTATATTTTGCCATGTTCTTAATAGGCAAATCTGAATGTGATGTTAGTATTATTTCATTTGTAATGTCATAATAAAAATAACAAATATGCATAGTTAAAAAATTCAAACGAAGCTAAAGAATACAAAATGAAAAGGTGATGTGCTTTCCATTCTTTCTACATAAGCACTATTAACATTTCTTGTCTTCACATCAAGGTATTGTGTATGCGTTATTAAACATTGGTGTGTGCGTATGTCTTTTTTTTTAACTATATAGGCACAATTTCTAAGTATTCACTTCTACCTCTGTCTTTCACCTAATATAGATCTAAATAACTTCACATTAGTATTTTAAATCTATGGCATTTTCTATACTTAATAATATTTTCTTGTATGGATCTAACAAATTGTTTAGCCTTTTGCTGAGAACTCCTTTGGTTCTTCCACTCCTTTGCTACTGCAAAAAGTGTTGCAGTGAACTCTTTGTACATATATCTATGCCATATATTGCCCTTCTAAAGTTTTTAACTATATAGCTTTTATCTTCAGACAGTTCCTGAGAGTATCATTTGTTCTACTTTCAACTGGGCTGTTTATCTTACTGATTTGTATTTGTTCTGACATTTTAGGGTATATAAGCCTTTTTTTGTGTTTTAAAATTCTTTTTTAAGTCCACCAATTGAATTTCAAAGGTTTGAAATACTTTATACTACACTTAAAATATTTTATACAACCTTTAAAAATTAATACTTACAAAAAAGTATAGAAAATATAAGTGTACAGTTGAAAGAAACAACAAAATGAATATATGCAGGCCCTCTAACCTAGTTAAGAATTAGGTATTTGCCCATATGTGAGAAGCAAACTTCCTCTAGTAAAAACCACAATCTGACTTTGGTGTTAACATTCCTTTGCTTATTTTTGTAGTTCTACTACCTAAAAATGATTCCCTCCACATATTATTGTTTACATTTTTGAATTTCATAATACAATCACACATTTGATTCTTATCTCAACTTTTTTTGTAAGTTGTAATACACATTTTTAAATTAAATTTTAGGATTGTTGCCAGTGCATAGAAATTGCAATTGCTATTTCATATTGTTTTTGTATCCAACAACATTACCAAGTCTCTATTTATTTTAATGATTTATCTGTATATTTGGGGAGATTTGCTATGTGGCAGTCATATAATTTTATATAATTTAAAATATATATATAAATATATAGACAGACCTCCTAGATTGACTTTGTTCTAGTTTTTTTTTTTTTTTTTTTCCTTGTTTAGCTGCAGTGGTTGAAAACGTGGTTGAATTAAATTTGTCATTACTGTATATTATTGACTTGTGCCTACTTTAATGGAAATACTGTCAATAGTTCAACATAAAAAGTTATGTTTGATGGGGGCTTTCGATAGGTGCCTTTTATCAGACATTTGTTGTTGTTAGGTCCCGTCGAGTCAATTCCAACTCATAGCAACCCTATGCACAACAGAATAAAACACTGCCTGGTTCTGCGCCATCTTCACATTGGGATGATTTGCCCATGCAATATGCCTTTTAATTTCTTGACTGCTGTTTCCATGGGTATTGATCACGAACCAATGAAAGCCTTGACAACTTCAGGCTTTTCTTTGTCTATCATGATGTTGCTTATTGGCCCATTCGTGAAGATTTTTGTTTTCTTTATATTGAGGTGTAACCCATACTGAAGACTGTAGTCTTTGATCTTCATCGGTAAGTGCTTCAAGTCCTCTTGGCTTTCAGCAAGGAAAGTTGTATCATCTGCATATTGCACATCATTAATGAGTCTTCCTCCAATCCTGATGTCACATTCTTCATGTAGTCTAGCTTCTCAGATTATGTGAACAGAAAACGGATTGAATAGGTATAATGAAGGGATACAACCCTGATGCATACCCTTCTTGATTTTAAATCAGGCAGTATCCCTTGTTCTGCTGGAATGACTGCCTCTTTATCTATGTGCAGGTTCCACAGGAGCACATTTTAAGTGTTCTGGAATTCCCATTCTTGGCAATGTTATCCATATTTTTTTTATGATGCACACAGTTGAATAACTTTGCATAGGAGATAACTTTGTGTAGTAGATAAAACACAGTTAACATCTTTCTGGTATTCTCTCCTTTTAAGCCAAGATCCGTCTGACATGAGCAATGATATCCTTTGTTCCACACCCTTTTAGGAATCCAGCGTGAATTTCAGGCACTTACCTATCGATGAAGGACTGCAACTGTTTTTGAATGATCTTCAGCAAAATTTGACTTGTATGTGTTGTCAGTGATATTCTTTGATAATTTTTGCTTTCTGTTGGATTACTTTTCTTTGGAATGGACACAAGTATGGATTTCCTCCAGTCAGTTGGTCACATAACTGTCTTCCAAATTTCTTGACATAGACAAGTGAACACCTCCAGCACTTTATCCATTTGTTGAAACATCTCAATTGGTATTCCATCAATTCCTGGAGCCTTGTTTTTTGCCATTCCCTTCAGAGCAGCTTGGAGTCCTTCCTTCGTTACCATCAGTTCTTAATTATATGATGCCTCCTGAAATGGTTTAACATAGACCAATTCTTTTTGGTACAGTGACTCTCTGTATTCCTTCCATCATCTTCTGTTGTTTCCTGTGTCGTTCAATATTTTGCGTATGGAATTCTTCAATACTGCAACTCGAGGCTTGAATTTTTTCTTCGGTGCTTTCAGCTTGAGGAATTCCGAGTTTGTTCTTGAATTTTGGTTTTCTAACTCCAGGCCTTCACACATTTCCTTAGAATACTTTGTCTTCTCAAGCTGCCCTTTGAAATAGTCTGTTCAGTCTTCTACTTCATCATTTCTTCCATTTGCTTTAGCTACTTGACTTTCAAGAGCAAGTTTCAGAGTCTCTTCTAACATCCCTTTTGGTCTCTTCTTTCTTTCTTGTCTTTTTAATGACCTTTTGCTTTCTTCACATAGAATGTCCTTGACGTCACCCCAAAACTTGTCTGGTCTTTGGTCATTTGTGCTTAAATGCATCAAATCTGTGCTTGAGGTAGAGGCAGGGTCAAGATGGCATAGTAGTCAGATGCTTCCTGTGGTCCCTTTTACAACAAAGACCAGGATAAGCAAGTGAATCGACTATATATGACAGTCTGGGAGCCCTGAACATCAAGGGCAAGGTTGAGGAGTTGGACTCAGTGGCAGGGCGGGGGAGATATGATTCAGAAGCAGCGAGGAGTTGCCAGACGTGACCCAGTAGGAACTGGCACCCTGCAGGCCACATTGGCTGGGGCGAGTGCAATGAGGCAAGCACCACTGTTTGGGACATGTTTTCCACATTGGGGGAGACTGAGAGGTGGAGAGTCCACTTACGCCTCCAGAGTCAGTGAAAGGTGGCGCTCAATTGTCAAAAGATAAGTACATGCAGCTAAACTTCGATGCAAATCAATAAACACCCCTTTAGGAAAAAATTCTCTCCCATTTACCTGATTCCTCCACATTCTGCACTGGATCCCGAACAGGCTTCAGTGATAGCTGCTTTCCCTGGCCCGGAAGTAGGAAAAGGTATGCACCCTGAGCCATTCTCCCAGCCTTGGAAAAGGAGCAAATAGGGAAAAAATAGGGGGGTGGGGGGTGGGGGAGGGAAACAGGTAAAAAATAATCTGTTGAATTGGGCTTTTTTTTTTTTTCTATTTCATTACCATCTTCTCTTTATTGATTATATTATTATTTTTTCTTGTCTGGCTGGGTTCTTCTTCTAATTTGTTGAAGACATTCTTCTAAAAATTTTTGAAAGCTATAAATTGATTTTAGATGCCATACATACTGTATTCCACAAGTTTTTATTTATAGTATTTTTTATAACTTCTAATTCTAAGTATTTTCTCTTTTTTTTTTTTTTTGGCAAAGATTGATGAAATGTCTTTTTCAATTTTTAAATCTAAGAGAGTATACCAGTTAGCTATTATGGCAATAATGTTTTGTAACAAACCAGCCCACACTCAATGACTCAAACAATAGTCATTTATTATTGTTCATGTTTCTGTAGGTTTCAGGGTAGTTCGTTTCTCAAATGACCTTGTTTATTCGACTGAAACCAATGTGTGTGATTCTTGCCTTTTGCCTGGGCTTTCTCAGTGTTTGGGAGTTGTCTTAGTCATCTAGTACTGCTATAACAGAAATATCACAAATGAATGGCTTTAACAAAGAGAAATTTACTTTCTCACAGTCTAGTAGCTTATGAGTCCAGATTCAGGGCATAGGCTCCAGAGGAAGCTCTCTCTGTCTCTGTCTCTGTCTTACCTCTGGAGGAAGGCTCTTGTCCTCAATCTTCCCATGGTTGAGGAGCTTCTCAGGCACAGGGACCCCATGTCCAAAGGATGTGCTCTGCTCCTGGTGCTGCTTTCACGGTGGAATGAAGTCCTCCCCACTCTCTGCTTGGCTCCTTTTCCTTTTACCTCTTGAGAGATAAAAGGTGGTACAGGCCACATACCAGGGAAACTCTTTTTACTTTGGTTTAGGGAGGTGACCTGAGTAAATGTGGTGTTACAATCCCACCCTAATCTTTTTAAACATAAAATTACAATCACAAAATGGAGGACAACCACCCAATGCTAGAAATCATGGCCCAACCAAATTGAAACACACATTTTTGGGGGAACATAATTCAATCCATGACAGGAGTCTACTGGTGTAGGATGCCTTGGCTTTCTCCATGTATCACTCAGATCTATTTAGCAGGCTGGCTTTGGAATGTTCTCATGGTAAGCCGAGGTCTAATAAAAAAAAAAAGAAAGGCATAGACATAATTTCACAATTAGGGCATGGATACAGGAAAGTGGGGGGCAGGGAAGGGAAGGGACCAATAATGCAATCAACATACTTCATGGGATTGGCTAGTTCACTTTTTTTTTTTAATTTCCAGTTTACTTGTAATATGGTCTGTATAATAAGAATCTTTTGAAAAATTTTGAGGCTAGTTTCAAGTCCTAACATGTTTAATTTTCAAATATGATATTTATATGCTTGAAAAAATTATGTAGTCTCTAATTGTTGGATTAAAAAATGCTATATATGACCATTATATCAAGTTTGTTGACTTTTCTGCTCCAATATTTTATATGCTACAGCTATATTATGTTTGTGAAATGTCTATTTCTAAACCATTGGGAATAAAATCTTTCCCTATGATGATAGATTTTTTTAAAATTTCTTCTTATAATAGTGTCAAAATTTGCTTTATAAGGCTTACAAAGATGGTATAGCTGCATTCACATGTAGAACTATTATAGCTTTCTAGTGGATTGAAACTTTTTTATTGCTTTTTAGTGATCTTTTTATTTTTGGTAATGCTGGGTTAAAAGCAATTTTGATATTAATATAACTACATCTACAATCTTTTGGAAAGTGTATATATAATATATTTTCCTTTTTTTTTGTATTTTAAGTTTTTAGGTGTAAGGAACCCTGATGGCACAACTGTTAAGCTTTTAGCTACTAGGCAAAAGGTTGGTGGTTCAAATCCACCGAGTGGCTCCATGGAACAAACACCTGGGAATCTGCTTCTGTAAAGATTACAGCCAAGAAAACTCTATGGGACAGTTATATTTTGTCACATGGGGTTGCTATGAGTCTGAATCAACTAGACAGCACACAACAACAAAGTTTTAGATGTGGTCTATTTTGACCAGAATATAACTAGGTTTTTAAAAATCCAGTGTGATCTATAACAGAAAAATTTTATCTGTTTGCATTTATTTGGAAAACCCCTACATTTTACAACTACCATCTGTTTATGAGCTTTTTATGTTTTGATTATTTTCTCCTATTTTATTGTGTGTGCGTTTTTATTGTACTTTAGATGAACATTTACAGAACAAACTAGCTTCTCATGAAACAGTTAGTACACTTATTATTTTACAACATTGGTTAACAACTATATGACATGTAAACAGTCCCTTTTCTCGAGCTTGGTTTCCCTATTAGCAGCTTTCCTATCCACTTCTACCTTCTAGTCCTTGCCCCTGGGCTGTTGTGCCCCTTTAGTCTTGTTTTGTTTTATGGGCCTGTCTAATCTTCAGCTGAAAGGTGAACCTCGGGAGTGACCCTATTACTGAACTAAAAGGGTGTCTGGGGGCCATATTCCCAGGGTTTTTCCAGTCTGTGTTAAGCCAGTAAGTCTGGTCTTTTTTGGGGGATGTTAGAGTTTTCTTCTACATTTTTCTCCAGCTCTGTCCAGGACCCCGTATTATGATCCTTGCCAGAACAGTCAGTGGTGGTAGCCAGGTACCATTTCCTTGTACTAGACTTGGTCTTGTGGATGCCGTGGCACCAAAGGGGTGAGACCAGTGGAGTATCTTAGATAGCCGCACACAGACTTTTAAGACCTCAGACACTACTAACCCAAGTAGAATGTAGAACATTTTCTTTATAAACTATGTTATGCCAATTGAGCTAGATGCTCCCCGAGACCATGGTTCCCACAGCCCTCAGCCCAGCAAATCGATCCCTCAGTGAGTCTGGTTGTGTCTATGGAACTTCCATGACCTTGCCTTGTACAAGTTGTGCTGGCTTCCCCAGAATTGTGCACCGTCTTACCTTTCGCAAAAGTTACCACTTATCTATTGTCTTATTTAGTGTTTTCCTATCCCCAACACTCCCCTCCCCCATAACCATCAAAGATAGTTTCTTTTTGTGTGTGAACCTTTCTGTGAGTGTTTACAGTAATGGTCTCATACAATATTTGTCCTTTCATGATTGACTTATTTCACTCAGCATAATGCCCTCCAGATTCATCCATGTTATGAGATGCTTCACAGATTCATCATTGTTCTTTATCATTACATAATACTCCATTGTATGTATGTACCATAGTTTATTTATCCATGCATCTGTTGATGGGCATCTAGGTTGTTTCCATCTTTTTGCCGTTGTGAACAATGCTGCAATGAACATGGATGTGCATATGTTTATTTCTGTGATGACTCATTTCTCTAGCATATATTCCTAGGAGTGGGATTGCTGAAGCTTATGGTATTTCTATTTCTAGCTTTCTAAGGAAACCTCATATCATTTTCCAAAATGGTTGTATCATTTTACATTCCCACCAGCAGTGCATAAGAGTTCCAATCTCCCTGCAGCTTCTCCAACATTTGTTATTATTATTATTTTTTTTAATCCTGCTGGTAATGCTGGGGTGAGATGGTATCTCATTGTGGTTTTGATTTGCATCTGTCTAATGGCTAGTGATGGTGAGCATCTTTTCATGTGTCTGGTAGCCACTTGAATGTCTTCTTTGGTGAAGTGTCTGTCCATTTCCTTTGCCCATTTTTGAATTGGATCATTTGTCTTTTTGTTGTAGAGGAGCTGGCTTTCCTGTGGATTTTAGAGATTAGAGATTTAGTAGCCAAACATTTTTTCTCAGCCTGTAGATTCTCCTTTGGTGAAGTCTTTTGATGAGCATTAGCATTTAATTTTTAGGGGTTCCCAGTTATCTAGTTTATCTTCTGGAGTTTGTGTGTTGTTGGTTATGGTTTCTATCCTGTTAATGCCATGTATTAGGGTTTCTGGTATTGATAATATTTTTTCTTCTATGAACTTTGTAGTTTGTGGCTTTATATTTAGGTCTTTGATCCACTTTCAGTTAGTTTTTGTGTATGATGAGGAGTATGGGTCCTGTTTCATTTTTTTGCAGATGGACATCCAGTATTGCCAAAACCATTTGTTAAAAAGACTCTTTTCCTCATTTTATCAACTTTGGGTTCTCAATTCTGTTACATTGGTCAACGTATTGGTCATTGTACCAATACAAAGCTGTTTTGACTACAGTAGCTATATATTAGTTTCTGAAGTCAGGTAGTGTGAGTCCTCCTATTTTATTCATCCTCTTCAGTAGATGGCAGTGGTTTTTTTACTCATCCGGGGCCTCTTCCCATTCCATATAAAGTTAATGATAAGTTTTTCCATCTCTTTAAAGAATGTTGTTGAAATTTGGATTGGGATTGCATTGTATTTTTTAATAGCTTTGGGTAGAAATGTCATTTTCACAATGTTGAGTCTACCTATCCAAAAGTACAGTATGTTTTTCCATTTATGTAGATCTCTTTTGGTTTCTTGCAGTAGTTTTGTAGTTTTCTTTGTATAGGCTTTTTAAGTCCTTGATTAGATTTATTCTTAAGTATTTTATTTGTTTAGGGGCTTTTATAAGTGGTATGGCTTTCCTAATTTCCTTTTCATCATTCTTTTCTTTGGTGTATAGGAATATGACTCATTTTTGTACATTTATTTTGTATCTTCCTACTCTGCATACCTTTGTGTTAGTTCCAGCAGTTTTCTTGTGGAGTCTTTTGGGTTTTCGGCAGTTCAAATCCACCAGGAGCTCCTTGGAAACTCTATGGGGCAGTTCTACTCTGTTCTACAGGGTTGCTATGCGTCAGAATCAACTCGACGGCACTGGGTGGGTTTTTTATGTATAGTATCATATCATCTGGAATTAGGGACAGTTTTACTTCTTCATTACCAACTTGGATGCCCTTTATTTCTTTTTCCTGCTTTATTGCTCTAGCTAGGACTTCCAGCACAATGTTAAATAGGAGTGGAGATAAAGGGCATCCTTGTCTTGTTCCTGTTCTCAATAGGAATGTTTTCAGCCTCACTCCATTAAGAATGATGTTGGCCATTAGTTTTATATAAAAAAATAAAAAAAAAAAATTTAAGATGCCCTTTATTATATTGAGAAATTTTCTTTCTATACCTATTTTACTGAGAGTTTTTTTTTTTTTTTAATCAGGAATGGGTGTTGGACTTTGTCTAATGCCTTTTTTGCATCGATTGAGATGATCATGTGATTCTTTTCTTTCCTTTTATTTGTGTGATGGATTACCTTGATTGATTTTCTAGTGTTGAACCACTCTTGCATGCCTGGTATGAATCCTACTTGGTTGTGGTGTATTATTTTTTTGACATGATGTTGAATTCTATTGCCTAAAATTTTATTGAGAATTTTTGCATCTATATTTGTGATACTTATTGGTCTGGAATTTTCTTTTTTCGTGGCATCTTTGCCTGCTTTTATTATCAGGGTTATGCTGGCTTCACAGAATGAATTTGGAAGTATCCTTTCCTTTTCTATATTCTGAAATAGTTTGAGTAGTACTGGTGTAAGCTCATTTTTGAATGTTTGGTAGAATTCTCCAGTGAAGTCATCTCGGCCAGGGCTTTTTTTTGTTGTTGTTGGAAGTTTTTTTTTAATTACCTTTTCAATCTCGTCTCTTGTTACGGGTCTGTTTAGATTGTCAACATTATTTTGTGTTAGTTTGGGTAAGTTGTGTGTTTCTAGAAATTTGTTCATTTCCTCTGGGTTTTCAAATTTGTTGGTGTATAGTTTTTCATAACACTCTGTTATAATCCTTTTTATTTCAGTTGGGTCTATTCTAATGTTCCCCATTTCATTTCTTATTTGGGTTATTTGCACCTTCTCGTGTTTTTCTTTTGTCTATTTGGCCAGTGATTTGTTGATTTTGTTGATCCTTTCAAAGAATCAACTTTATTTTTTTTTTAATTCTTTCTATTCTCTATTTCATTTATTTCTGCTCTGAAATTTATTATTTCCTTTCTTCTGATGGCTGTGGGCTTCTTTTGCTGCTCTCTTTCTATTTGTTTGAGTTGTGCAGCTAATGCTTTGATATTGTCCCTTTCTTCTTTTTTGATGTGTGCATCTATTGCTATAAATTGACCTCTGAGGACTGCCTTTGCTATGACCCAAAGTTTTTGGTATGATGGGTTGTCCTTCTCATTTGATGCTAGGAATTTTTTGATTACATCTCTGATTTTTTCTATTACCCAATGGTTTTTAAACAGGGTGTTATTCAGTTTCCATGTAATTGATTTTTTTTTTCTTGTTTTTCCTGTTGTTAATTTCTACTTTGATGGCATTGTGGTCAGGGAAGGTACTTTGTGTTATCTCAATGTTTTGGATTTTGTTGAGGATTGCTTTGTGGCCTAAGGTGTGTTCTTTTCTGGAGATCATTCTATGTGTGTTGGAAAAGAATGTGTACTTTGCAGCTGTTGGGTGGAGTTTTCTATATATGTCTATGAGGTCAAGTTGACTGATTGTGTCCTTTAGCTCTTCTGTATCTTTGCTCAGGTTCTTTCTAGATGTTCTGTCTTTTAACATGAGTGATGTGTTGAAGTTTCCTACTATTATGTGGAACTGTCGGTTTCTCTTTTCAGTGCTGTTAGAGTTTGTTTTATGTATTTTGGAGCCCATAGTTGGATGTGTAGATGTTTATTATGGTTATGTCTTCATGATGGATTATCCCTTTAATAATTATATAGTTCCTTTCTTTGTCCTTTATGGTTGATTTTGTTTTAAAATCTTTTTTTTATCTGAGATTAATGCTGCCAGTCCTACTCCTTTTTGGTAGCTGTTTGCTTGATATATTTTTTCCATCCTTCGATTTTTAGTAATTTACATCTTTGTTTCTAAGGTGTTTTTCTTGTAGACAGCGTATTGATTGATCCTATCTTTTTATCCATTCTGTCACTCTCTATCTCTTTATGGGTACATTTAGGCCACTTACATTCACCGTAATTATTGATTGGTTTGAGTTTATCGCATTCATTTTGTAGTGCTTTTTTTGGTGGTCTTGACAGTTTCTTTTTTCTTCTTACTTTCTTGTGCTAAATTGCTTTTGTTTGTGAAGTTTTTTTCATTTTGTTTGTTTTTACTGAGACTTTATATTTTTATTCTTTATTTTGATGTGTAGGTGTAGTAACTTTTTGTGGCTACCTTGAAATTTACTCCGATCTTTCCAGGTTTGAACCAGTCTATTATTACTTGGCATCACCTTGACTCTCTCTCTATTAGAAAGTTCTATTTTTTATACCTACACTGTTTATTCCCTATTTTATTGTTTTGACATTGTTGTCATTTACAGATTAACCTCTGTTTCCCTGTTGTAATTCTTCTGGTTTTGGGTAGTCCCTGAGTTCATATCCTACGTTTGTATCTGGCTAGTTTGATTTTGATTCCTAGATTCAGGCTGTGGTCTGATGTTGTTTGTTCTCAAACCAAAGTACTCCCTTAAATAATTCTTGTACGTTTGCTTTGGTTTTTACATAGTCCCTTAATTTCTGTTTATCTGGAAATGTCCTAATTTCATCATCATATTTCAATGAGAGTTTTGCAGGGTATATTATTCTTGGTTGGCCACTTTTTTTCTTTCAAGGTTTAATGTATGTCATTCCATTGCCTTCTTGCCTGCGAGGTTTCTGGTGAATAATCGGAGTTTAGTCTTATCGTTTCCCCTCTGTGTGTAATTTTTAGTTTTTCTCAAGTTGCCCTCATGATTCTTTCTTTGTCTTTGTTTTTAGTGAATGTGATTATGATATGCTTTTCTGATTTTCTTTTACAGTCTATCTTATATGGGGTTAGGTGAGCTTCTCAGATGGTCACCTTTTCATCTTTCATGGTATTAGGAAAATTTTCTGTCAGCAATTCTTCAAAGATCCTCTCTGTGTTTTCCATTTTTTCCACTGTTCTGGAACTCTGATCATTTGCAAAATTTTGCTTTGATTGTATCCCACATAATCGTTGGGTCTCTTCATTTTTCTTTCTTTTTTTTTTTTTCTCAAAGTTGTATTCAAATGTTTTTCTTCAAGTTCACTGATTCTGTCTTCCATTGTTTCACACCTGCTCCTCAGCCCTTCTGTGGTACTGTCCATTTCTGATATCTTGTTTATATTTTGGAGTTCTAATTGTCATTTTTGTAAAATTTCTAGTTGTGAATTATTTTTATCTATTTTCTTGTATTGTTTTCCTGAATTCTCCCATTTTTTGCCTGTTTTTTCCATGAGTTTTTCTGCCTTTTCCATGAATTTGTCCATTTTTTCCTCATTTTTGTCTGCTTTTTGCTTGAACTCTTGGATAGCTCTGAATATTAGAGATTTGAATTTCCTATCAGGTAGTTTTAGTGCCTTTTCTTCTGCTGAAAAGACATCTGGTATTTTACTTTGGATGCCTGAACCAGCCTGTCCTATTTTTTAAATATGTTTCGATATTGTATTCTGTCTTTGGGACATTCAGTAGTTATTTTCTTCATTTGTTGATTGCAGGTTTGTTTCACATTGCTTCCCTCCCCGCCCCCCCCCCCCGCCGCCCTTTGGTTACATCTGAGAAGGTAGGCTGTGCGTTCTTTGGTTTTTGCTCATCTGTGGGCACAATACTTTTCAGCTCCTTGTCCAACAGGTAGGGCCAGTCACTTAGCTATGGTGCAGCAGG